>NC_051179.1:85506681-85810470 GCF_013339695.2 Rhipicephalus sanguineus | reverse complement strand
GTGAACTCCAGATTAACTATCACCACCTGGTATTCTTTAATGTGTACCTAAATCTAAGCACGCCGGTGTTATCGAGTTTTTTCACCATCAATATGTGGCCTCCTTAGCCTTTGGCAATTCAACCTTCATCCTCAGGCTTAGTACAGCAACACCTTGCCTCCTAAGTTACCATGACGAGTACAAAGGATGGAAAGGAGCTGCTATCGTGGAACATAATGCGTTGCTGGATTTTACAACCTTACACCTTCAATTTCCTGTCCCATCCCAGTATAAACAGAGTAGTCCAAGTAGTAGAAGACTTTGAAGCTGTTGGACATGGCTGTGACAATTTTAGCCTTCGTGGACAACAAAATGGCGTGCAAACATTTTATCAGACTACCCATCCTTTCATATGAGTTCAGTCCCGAGAAAGTCAGAAAAATCATACTGTGACTGTACAAAGCGGACGTGTACACCACATGTGCACTTACGCTTTTCTTGTCGGACAGCTTGGCAGCCGATCCAAAGTCAGCCAGCTTGATGTGGCCCGTGCGATCAATAAGCACATTGTCGGGCTTCACGTCCCTGCATGAAACGCAAAAGAAAACTGCCGTCACCACTGCTCTTGCAAATCAGGTCTACCCTCGCCAGGCAGAGCCAATTGCATCTGTAAGCGCTGTGGCTGACACTCTAAGGTGATTTAACAGCAGCTGTGAGAGAAATGCAATGGCATTACCTTCAATTACCTCTACTTACCATCAATTACCTTGATCGCCAACTGTTTGCAAACATTAACCAACGTTAGCCAACAGTGCCGGTACTATTCGAGTACCTAAATGCAGCAGGCTTAAACACAACCTTTCAGTTTTTTGTCATTTTGCTCATCTTATACAGTAGAACCCCACTGATACGTTTTTGAAGGGACCGTAGGAAATAAACGTAAGAGACGGGAAACGTAAGAGCCGAAAAACAGGAAAAACGGCAAAATATTTAGTGGTACAGAATTTTATTTCAATTCTTACGAGCAGCACGAAAATTGGCGCGCTCAGCCGCGATCTAGTCGATGGATAGAAACGCGGAGCTTAGGACGGCCTTATCCACAGAAATGTAATCAACGTATGTGATTTTTTTAACACCAACAGCTGTAGGCATGAAAGAACTAAGCACACGCAATCACGACCGGCGCGGCGAGTCCGACCGCGAACTGCACGCACAACCATGCGAGCTCCAACCAGCTCGAACTCCCCCCGTTCTCCGACAAATAACGATGATGATGAGTCTACGCCAACGCGATGGCAGAAGTGAATGCCAATCTCGAAGGCCTTGCTTTCGCAAGCAATTACGTCATACACGCAATGTTTGTGCAATGCAAATCTCAGAGGCTATGCTTTTGTCAATAGTAAATGCCAATCTCGAAGGCCTTGCTTTCGCGAGCAGTTACGTCATAGACGCCATCTTTGCAATTTGAATCTCGAAGGCCATGCTTTTGTTTGCATCAATTGAAAGATTCTGTTGCTTGCGCCTCTCATGCGGCTAATATTACGTTCAAACGAGGCCAAGCTGCGTGAAAATGCACCATGGCCGCTCTCTTTGGTAGTCACTCGGTCGGCTCCGGGCGCACTTCGCGACGTATCATACGGGAACGGTCCGACAGTTACGACGTAACAGCGGGGTTCCCAATACATTGTATCCTATGGGAGCTATGCCGGGACCGGCGGAAAACGACGTAACAGCCGGGAAAACGCAGCAGTGAGGAACGTAACAGCGGGGTTCTACTTATATGAACGCGGGAAACACGTGGGGAGAAGGAAGGGCCATTTGACATCATTCGAAGCCCTCGTGTGAAGTGCAAAGGAGCTGCAACCTAATATTTACCGGGAACGTGTGGGAGGGTGTTCCCATTGTTCACAGGCGCCTTATTTATCATGCAGTTTTGATGCTTGTTTTACGGTTTTGTTTATTGAAACGAATAGTGGGCTCTATGATGTATGCCTGATTGCAAAGAAAGCCAGGCCGTTTGCCTGCAATTGTTAAAGAGCCCATAAACCACCCAGAGGTTGAAATTTAGTTGTGGAATCGCAGTTGTGCAAGAGTCTACAGCGAACGCGTTCGTCGGGTCGTCTATCTACCTCTCCGAATGCCCTTCCTCAGCATCCGAGGTGAAAACGCAGCAAGCGTGTGCATCTGCTAGCAGAGAAGAACGCGAGCATGAGCGTCTGTTGGTGGTTTAGGTGCCTGGTGTTTTGTTTTTAGTTCACAGAGACAGAACCGTTGCTAAGTAGAGGTACAGAGCTTCACTGTAAAAAGGGCTTGTGGCAAAATTCCCCGCAGCGATCTGCTGTAGTGTGTGAAGCATGTACAGTCGCCGAGCGTTTATTTGGACGCCGAAAATTCGGACATGCTCATTTATTCGGACACCTTCGCGGCACCGCCACTCGTTCCATTGAAGTAATGTAAACTCACGACCGAAAATTCGGACGCCCCACAGTCCGCCGTTTGATTTTTCGGACACCGGCTGGCTGATCGAGTGCGACGTTGACCGCCATAACAAGCTGTCAGCAATGTTTACAAAATTTTGATAGGTTGCCAGCACTGAAATGTTGCACTGGCTATAACTGGAGATCGTGCCAGTGTCAAAAATCCACGCAGAAATTACCGATCTCGAAGGCTATGTTTGTTAACTACACGTAACGGTTGCCTTTTGGCTTTAGCCAGTCAAGTATCCATTGAACGGCTACCACGGCCGAACAGCAGGCCAAGCCAAGCCAAGATTGTAATCGGCTCGGTGCTATCGGTGCGGCGTTTGAGGAGAATGACAGCGCGTACGAGTACGACGCGGATCCTAATTCGGACAAAGAGTACGACAACAGAAGCGCTGCAACATCAATTAGCCCAACGTCGTTTCCTTTTGGCGTGTGAGGGTTTGCGTTGTCAGATGTTTCTGTGGCTAGGCCTGATCTGCATCCCGAGCTTAGTGTCCCGCTCCCTTGTTTGTTGCTTGGCGTGCGAGGCCTGATCTGCTGAAATTGCTCCGACGCTGCCCGTTCCATGTGCGCCGTCGGAACTAAAGAAACGCGGCAACTACAAGGCCGTGACGATGGCGAAAAAAGCGGCGATTATTCACCAGGTGGAAGTTCCTTCAGAGTTTTCGCCGAGTTGGGCGATGAGATATCCGTCAGCTACTCGAACCAGCGCATGTGGACAGTGACTGCCGTGATGACGCACCTCCCACACCAGTCATCAAATGCGGATTTAGCATAGGCCGTTACAGTGCACAGTGCTACTGCCGACCATCACGGGTGGCCAAACATTGGCTGAAATACAGGCCGACTTGGTCGCGCGTAAGCGTACATGTGTGCAGACGCGCACTGACAAGTTTTTTCCGGCCGCTGGGCCAATAAAAGTGCTTTTTTCTGGTGAATCCTTTTTTTCGGACTCCCGATTATTCGGACTTTTCGGCGGTTCCCGCCAAGTCCGAATAAACGGTCAGCGACTGTAACAGAGTGCAGCAGAAGCACAGTAGCATGCATCTATCATTTTATTACATTGCCATAGCAACAGACAGCTCATAGAAGCCACCATTATCAATCTTTCAGCCATTGTGAATATACATGGTATGGTTCACGCAAGTAATGCACTGTTTTCAATGTTAATGTTTTAGTTTATGTTTCATGTTGATCAAAGTTTTATATACAACAGCCTGTATGTCCCATTTTGCATCACTAGAGGTTCGATTCCCCATTTTCAGTTGAAAATTGTTTTTTTTTATTCATTATTATGCTGCTAAAAAAACTGATAAAAAAGAAAAGCTTACTTCCCACAGAATGCTTTGCATGACAGATCAGACTAGCTTTTCCTACAGAGACCCTCCCAACTGATGGAACAAAGCTACCACACACCTGTGTGCGTATCCCAGAGAGTGCAGAGCGTGGATGGCAAGGGTGAGCTCCGCGAGGTAGAAGCGGGCCTCCTCCTCGGGCAGCAGGCCCCCTGAGCGGTCAAGCAAGTTGAACAGGTCGCCGCCGGGCAGCAGTTCCATGACCAGGTAGAGGTGGCCAGCGTCCTGGAAGGCATACTGCAGCCTGGTCAGCCAGGGACCCGTCTGTGCCGCCCGCGCCAGAATGTCCCGCTCCTCTTCAAAGAATGCCACCTGCGAAAAGACGAAGTGCACTAGCAAGGTTTCACATCCGAAGGAAATGCTGGGCTGTTGTCTGGTGGTAAAGCAATGACCATTGTATTAACAGCAGAGCTGCGTATGCTTGGAGAAAGTCCGTTAGGCATGAACACAAACTATCACCATCATGAACGCAATAACTTGGCTGCCACACGCTCTTCTGCACGTCCTCGTCTTCATCTTCTGCTTCACTCCCAAAACATGTGCTCCAACTTGTCCGGTGCACATGTAGTATAGTATGGTGTAGTATAGCACATATAGTACAGTATATTATGTATAGTATAGTATAGAAAGGGATGGGAAAGGGAAGTGAGGTTGAAAAGAAAGGAAAGGAGAAGTGGACACCACCTGCTTTGCTATTTCCTCACCTACGCAGCTACGCACCACTACTGGCGCAGCTATGCACCACTAGTGCGTAGCTGCGCCAGTTTTTCCTACTTAGAGTGAGTAGAGAAAGGAAAAGAACTTGTAACATGAATGCAGTGTAGTAATGTCTCTGTCTAGTCCACTTGTCTGCAGGAAATGCAACAACACATTCAACACCTTCTGCGCTGAAGACTTTAAATTTGGTAATGGGTGTGCTTTCCGTACGTACAGTGCATTTAAATCCGTTACACAGGAGTAGCCCCCAATTTTGCCATTGAGTTCTCCCAAGGGATATAAAAACAGGTGCCACTGCAGGCATATGTGCACACACGGGTGTCACTTAAGACACCCCACCTCTCCTCAAGCAACATGTGCAAACACAGTTGTAAATCTTGACCCCGACAATGACAAAGTTATTTTCTGTACCTCCCTCAATGCACAGAGTTTGGGACAATTATTTTAGGAGGTAAAACTTCGTAAGAAGGCTAAATGCACAACATGGAAGGCGGAAAATGTCATTCTCATAAGACAAGTTGAATAAAATAGTATTACATTGGCTCTTTGAGAAGATTCTTCAAAAGAATCACGGACTTTGAAGATGAAAACAGCATTGACAACTTACACTTGCACGCCGACTATATAGTTATTTACTGGGAATTAGTCAGGTAGTTCTCATGCACTGCACGATACTTTAAATACCAGGCATTCCAGTTAGAGTGAGCCCGTGGCAAACACTGACCTCCCGCTGGCTGAGGGTTTCATCCTTGCGCAGAATCTTCATGGCATAGATGTCACCGGTGGCCTTTTCCTTGACCATGCGGATGTCGCCAAAGTGGCCCCGACCAATGACCGTTTTCACCTCGAAGTCCGCTATGCTCACGCGCAGCTGCCGCAAGTCCTGCACTATTGCACGGTCTGGAAGGCAAAACAAAGCAAGCCATGTCTACAGTCTGTTGTATTTCCCAAAAAATAAATAAGCAAATCTATTTCTATTCCAACAGGCAGCAAGGATTTCAGAGGGATGCCAGTATGTGCAAGAGAAATTCAGCAAAGCACAACTTTCGGAAGCTAACTACTCAATTCAACCATAGAATATGATTTTTTTTTGGTCCCAAGGGGTAAGTACATCGCTTAGGGCGCATGCTATTACGAAGCCCAATTTGACAGTAACTTTGACGCAGCCCCCCCCCCCCCCCCTCCCCTCCGGGTCTCCGCCATGAGCCTTTCGCGCGACAGAGACGGCCGGCACGTTTCCTCTCGGCTTCAGCCGCGATGGTCGGCAGCCCCCGCACACTGTCACTCGCACACGAAACATGACGCGTGGAGCGATGTTATCAATTTGGACTTTATACGAAACATCACGGCGACGGCGGAAATGCGCCTGAAGCGTCCATACAACTGCTATCTCAATAAAAATGTTACTCGCAGGGGCACGCGAGCGCGGCTCCTACGCGGACGGAGAGTGGCTTTCCCGCAAAACTTCGGAACCCAAGATGGCGTACTTTTGCGCAAGCTCTGGCTCCCTAAAGGGAGCCTATTCGCCGCGAGATCGGGCAACAGGTGGCAGCACCGTCGCCGCGCTAGTGTGGATAGGCGGTTGTCGGCGCGTATACAAAAGTGCGCAACAGCGCTTCGTTGTGAGCGATGTGACCCGATTTCCTGCAAACAAAATGCGTTGACTGCAGCTTTGTGGTAATATGTGCGCTCTTCATTCCCGAATTAATGCACGAAGCGCGCCGAACGTTACAATTACTTGTGAGAAAAGCGCATTCTGCCACCGAACGGGTTGCTCGCCTTCGGCGACAGTCGGCGTTTTCGCAATGGGTGACGTTTTCTTGTTGTTTTATTTATACATGTTTAGCTTGTGTTCCACCTACTACGCACTGCTGTATAGCGCGACTGATTGAAGTCTTTACTTCTTGTATCATTTGGATGCCCCTCAACAAAAAGAAAGCCCGTATTCCTGCACGATGAGTTGAAATAGCACTTTGTGCACTGCGTGCTCAAATATTCATTCGCATTTCTTATTCAGTTCTCCATGAAATGTAGGACAGTTGATAGGTTTACTAAGGAAAGCTACGTGGCTGACAGCGCTTTAGCGCTACGGAGACGTTTAACACGCACACGCTTGTTTTTATTCCAGTCACACAAAGGTAACTGTACAGCACGGAAATTTCTTCGATTGATTACTTGCACGACAGTACTGGAACAAAGGTCCGGTTATTTCACGGGACCAAAGTACATTTTTTCATACCAATAATGTCCGCTGTCTTCGGTCAATCTAAATAACGCAACACAAACACTCAAGATAATGTAAAGAAAAAAAGATGTGGCTTCGCGTGAAATTACTACGACATAAATGTAAACTACGCTGTTTGGAATAATTTTGACCGTCAGCGCTTTTTAACGCGCACCTTAATCTCAGTACACAGGTGTTTTTGTATAAATTTCGCCACAAGTTAAAATTGCGCAAGGCAACTCAGTTTTGCGATTTCCGTGGCATTTCATTTTCTGCTCTTCTTAGGGGACAATTTAAGTACCGAAGTGTCAGGAGTGACTTAACAGAAATATTTCTCTCTAGTGAGACCAGGACCGTACACAACTAAAGCTCGTCGCGGAACATATAAACAACACCTAACCACAACGCTCAAGTACATGCGAGCCTTTTTTACACGAAAGTGTTTTATGCCGGGGTCCACCACGGCTCCACTGACGCATTTCGGTCACGGATATGACGTTTAAAATATAATAACTAACATATGGCAAAGAAAAAACTAGAAGAAAAAGTTCCGTCACCTGGAATCGAACTCGCGACCTCTCGATCACCAGCGCGAAACGACTCCGCCACAAACGGCACGTTCTTGGTCATACTAACGGCGTGCTATTTATTCACCTTTTCACAGGAGAGAAAAAAACGCCGCCATGTTGGGCTGCGCGCGGGAGTACAAAGGCCGAGGTCACAGCCTCGGTAGTGCATTTTTGGGGGGTCACGCCTATTTAGCGCAGCCCAAAGAGGTCTATGGCGGCGCCCAGGGAGCCGTCTGTGAAAAGGTCTATACACCATTTGCCAGTGGCGGTACTCAGAGACCAGGGGGTTCATCAGCGTGTTTTCCTTATCACTAGCGAGATGGCGCGAAGCATGCGCGAAGGGCTCGAAGAGCGCGCTTTAAAGGGGTCATGAAGCACCCCTTGGGCTTGTTGAAAAAACACATCCTGCGGAAAGCTGACACGGCTATGAACTGCTCAGCCAAATATTGGAGTCGTGCGCGCCGCGTAAAGGCTACAAGCGGAACGCGAAGTTGCTGTTTTCTCAGGCGCCCTCTTTTCAAACAGAGGCCGGTTCTCAATCTCGTCGGTGGGCGGGGCGTCTGCCGATTGACGTCGCGATCTTCATTGCCGCGTCGCAAAAGACATAGCATCCTCATTGGCCGATAGCCGACGCAAATCGAGAGCGGCGTTCGGATCAGATGCGCTTCTTGCCACGGGGTGCCGCCACTTGCCGGCGCCGCACACCTCAGTACACGGTAGCCGCGCTTGCGCACGCGAATCACAGCGGGAGAGCGATCGCGTTTCATGACGCGCGCTGACGTAACTTCTTTCCCCCGTGCCATCCCTCCCTTTGTAGCTTCCAGTGCGCTCGTCGGCACGAGAAAAGAGAGAAAGCGCTGAGAGCGTGCGCCCAAACCCCGTAACTCCGCTCATTCTTGACGGATTCAAGAAATTTTTGCGGCAATCGATTCGGGAGGCAGTAAATTCCGATAGTGAGGCCATTAGATCATTACTTGGAGAAGTGGTTCATGACCCCTTTAAATGTCGTCGCCCCCGCGTTGAGATGAGCGTGTGTCTCTACAGGGCCTGGTCGTTCCTGCGCGCGCGCTTATCTTGTACGTCTTGCGCTCTCATCGCAAGTTTGCGTTCAAGTTACAGAGAGCACGAAGGTCATTTCGCTCACTGCAGCGGCCGCTTTTGCGAAAGGAGCGCGCTGCTCACAAACTGTGACAGTTCACGCTCATCCTGTGTATACCTGTGCGTTCGTTTCGTGCGTTCTCCTTTGTATTTCACCAGCGCGCTTTAACTGTCAAGTTGTGACAGTTGTTAGTTCGCGCTCAACCTGTGTATGTTCGTTCCGTGCGTCCTTTCTGCTTGAGCAACGCGTTGGAAGTTTCGAGCTGCTTGCCGTTCTTCGCGTGACATTACAACTTGCTGCTATAGCATTCATTCCTTCGCCCTCGGGGCGAAACAATGCACAACAAACGCTCAACTACGTCCGTAAAGACACGTTTTACTTTCGTGTTATACCGATTCCTATGACAGAGGGATCAACCATGTTTTTTTTTTTTTTTTTTTTACCACCGCGCCGCTAAAAGGTTATATTCAGATGAGATTTAATACTTCTCATCTTTAGGGCAACGCCAAGTGCACTTTGCAATGCGTTTGAACCACAGAGCGGCACCTACACTGCTATGACTCTCGTGAACGGAGGGTACGACTACCACACACAGCACTCTCGACAAGTGCACTCTCTGATATTATTACAGTACATATACAGCCGATCAAGGCCAAATGCTTCTTTACATCGTGTTAGGCGTAAGTACGAGCGGTTAAAGTTGCACTAACACAACGGAACAAACCACCTTTTGAGGATCTGCATGACGTACGCGCACATGAAAACACAACGGGGCTAGCAGACGACGCATGGAGCAATCCACACTAGGCGCGGTCAGCCAGAAGCCGCTAGGCGGCGACTCCGCTCGATCTCGCGGCCAATCGCGCGCGACTCGCCGCCGCCGGTCTGCGCTTTCCAGAGGAGTGACGTCGTAGCTGAGATAGACGTACTGGCGCCGGCGCGCGCGCAGCTATTCGCCTTCGCTGCACAGTCACCGTCTGACACTGCGCTGGAGCCGCTTGATAGCGCCTCTGACTGGCGTTTGCCAGTGTGGTTTAGCCACGGAGAAGGCGAGCGCAAATGCTGCTCAACGGCGCAGAAGAGCGGAGAAGCTTCACTCATCGGATCTCGAAGTTGCCTGGCAAAATAAATATACATGTGCCACATAATACGGATTGCCATGTGTGTGTCATTGGAGCAGCATTAAGCATGATTCAAGCTAATCCTAGACAATCAGGAAAGCTAAGAACAATCAGCTGAACGTTTGCTAACGCTACGTTATCTTGGCATAGCCGAGCTAAGTCACTGCAACATTTTTTTTAATAAGTTTGTTCGTGAGATACACAGACATGACTGGTCTAAAGAATCTTTTTTGCTTAGGCACCCTTTGCGGTCACCATGTCTTGATGCATAACCGTGAAACAACAACGTACTGTATATTTCAGTATCGGCGTCAAGATTTCAGCCGTTTTGGAGAACGGTATCTATGTTGGAATCCTGGCGACAAATCCCCTTCAGAAATGACCCATATACGAGACATGGGAAATGTCTTCTTTCAATTTGCAACGTTAGCTGACATTTTGTACAAGGTATACTCCGCCCCCCCCCCCTCCCCTCCCCTCCCGCTCCAACTTTCTTTACTGTCCCGGTCCTTACGGGACTAAATTTCGTGACACCAGCCCGCTAGCTGAGGTGAGTTTGAGACCCCTGCTATACAGTAAATCAAGTAGCAAGGTTCACACAGCGCCCAGATCGCTGTGAACTGTACACCCTGAAGTGTACAGCGCCGAGTCAGACGAAATATTTCCCAAGCGAACGTATCACCTAAGTGGAGAATACCACCCCTGTGTGCAATGGCACAACCAGGGATTCGATTTTTAGGTTTTTACCAATAAATTTCGAAATATGCCGAATGTGGGAATGTCATGCCTGCCAACCTGGGGACTTCGTAATTCGGGAGATTCGTAAAGCGAGGGAGGTGGGGGCAATAAAAAATTAATAAAAAACGCGTATTTTTATTTATTTTTTCTAGGCGCGGCAGCAATATAACGTTACAGACAGCTATGAATGGTTGCCAGTAATGTTTTTAGACGTCAGCGATCGTACTGGTACTCGTAATCAAACGGCGGGTGAACGCGTGTATGAGGTAAGATTCCCAAGTTTAGTACGCTTTTCCGCATGACACCAGTGTACTGCAGCCAAAGTGTTCCGCATATGGTTAGAAAATTTTATAACCCCGCGCGCGTTCACATGTTGCAGATCAGAAGTTTGCATACACACATTAAAAGCCGATATACTGATACACACATGCAGACGCAGACTCGTGTTTGAGACAATAAAGCTTTCTTGTTTTGCTGTTTTATTCACAATACGTGTGTACTTTTTCGAAGGGTCAAGCAACACCTATAAAATGTTACTTTGATTTTAAAGTTTTCATCTCAAAGCATCTTCAAGCCAGCCCCATCGCAAGGAATGTTATCACGATGAGTCAACACTGCACTGGTTTTGCGACCGTAGCGTAGCCAGAAATTTTGCGACAGTAGCGTACCCAGCCCCCACGATATCGAAACCGAAAGTGTTTTTTTTTTCTTTCTTTTTATGGTGGCGGCATTAAAAATGTATCAAAGCATTCCCAGGCAGCACGATACCCTAGGTTTCTCGACACCAGTGCTTTTACTTAGTGCAACAATCCGAAAACACGTTCCTTTCAAGAGACACTAAAGAAAAAAACAATTTTCTTTTCATGTTAGTGAATTGCTCTTTCACAATTCCAAAATCACCCCGCTTGTCGAGAGAAAACGCGCAAACGCAAAGTGCGGGTGGCGGCGCCACCTTGATATTCCCGCACCAATGGCCGTGACGTCATAGATTTCGGCGGCGTCTACCAGGTACTCGTAACTCGTGTAGCTCCTAATCAGTAAAAATGAAGTACATTGTCCTCTGAGGGAGCCATAAACCTAACATGGCAAGTTTCGGTACATTTCGTTGAGCCATTGTCGCTAAAATACGAAAAATACACCTTGAAGTTTGTGACGTAACGAGAGGAGATTTCCGAGCCAAATTTAAAAATGAAACTTTGGCCTTGATTTTCTCCTCTACTAACAAACCTATGATGGTGAAATTAACGACGTTAGAGTTGGAGTACAATTTATCAATATAAACCGATTCACAGTTCCACTTTAGTGTCCCTTAACTTCTTGCAGAGATAATCTAGGTAGGCCAAGTTAATAATAATTGTTGAGGTTTAACGTCCCAAAACCACGATATGATTGTGAGGGACGCCGTAGTGGAGGGCTCCGGAAATTTCGACCACCTGGGGTTCTTTAACGTGCACCGAAATCAGTACACGGGCCTCAAGCATTTCCGCCTCCGTCCAAAACGCGGCCGCCGCGGCCGGGATTCGATCCCGCGACCTTCGGGTCATCAGTCGATCACCACAATCACTAGACCAGCGTGGCGCGTGCTGTAGCCCTGGGTACAACAGCAGGAGGCTCACACTTATCCAGGAACAGGGCGACGTTCTTGTCCCGGCGTAGAACCTCGCGGTTGCACTCGTCGTAGAGGGCAAACAGGGCATCCAGCAGGCTGTCCCGGCTCGCCAGGTGACGGTTCGGCACTGAGCAGCTCGCCCGGCCCAAGACCAGGTGGTTCAACTTGGTCGAACGCAGCGCGATCGGTTCCCGGGCGGGAGACTTTCCGTTGCCGCCCCCAGCTTGAGCCATCTTGTCTCGTCAAACTGAAAGGCGGAACATGCAAGCGAACGCGGCGTCAACTCCTTGAAGGAAAAAAAATCGTAGCGCAAAACGACACAAGACGAGACACATACACGGGACTGTCCTTCTTGTGTCGTTTGGCACTACGAGTTTTTTTTCTTCAAGAAGTCATGAACCAACTAGCCCAAGAAAATGTTTTACTAAGGCGTCAACTATTTGTGCCAACAGCTATAACATCAAACGGGCACTGACCGCGGAGTGTGAACTGACAGCAAAGTTTTGTAACGAGATGCATATGAAGGCGGCCGACGTCCAAAGGACCGAAGGGGAGGCAAAAAGCCGATGTGGGACAGGAAGTTGCGGCGTCCACGCCGGCCGAGAGAGCGCGTTCTTCGTAGCTCGTGGCTGGAGCCACGCGGCATGAACGACGCGAGAGTAGTGCATGTGGTGGTATTTGATGATGATACTGATGCTGATCAACACAAAACCCTTCTTGGCATTACTTTAGGCATAGCCGACACATGAGGGTGTAGCCAGCAACTCATTTCGGGGATTGGGAGGGGAACAGGGGGGAGGGGTTCCGACCCTCTTTATGAATGCTCGCGCGCGCGCGCGCACGTGTGTGTGTGTGTGTGTGTGTGTGTGTGTGTGTGTGTGTGTGTGTGTGTGTGTGTGTGTTTGTGCGTGCGCGTGTGCGTGTGTGTGTGTGTGTGTGTGTGTGTGTGCGTGCGTGCGTGCGTGTGTGTGTGTGTGTGTGTGTGTGTGTGTGTGTGTGTGTGTGTGTGTGTGTGTGTGTGTGTGTGTGTGTGTGTGTGTGTGTGTGTGTGTGTAGCGGCGTGGGAACTTTGACCACCCCTGCATATACAAAATGTAAAAATCCCCGGGGATGGGGGAGGGGTTGAATACCAAAGCCGCCATCAGGTTACGCCACTTGATATACATACGCATTCGTTTAGTTCATAACAACTATATCATGCCTCTGCACAGGGCACCAGGTAAGCGATCAGCATAAAATTACGGGAAAAAAAAAAAGAATGCGAGATATGGAGCCAGGAAGCACCTGTAAAGAAAATCTACTAATGAACTACTGATCAACTGGATGAATGGTTAAGGTAACTATATTAATTTATGTAATAAAAAAAAGTGATGCCTGCAAGATTGACTTTAGGTTCCAAAGCATGCAAGCAGGCATGACTTATTTTTCTACATACACGCCCGAAATGTGTGTGACGATCAACAGATAGTTTATAACTACCAAGCTAGCTTCTTTATACAAGCAAGTAACTGCAAACTAGTAATTGCAAACTCCGTACGTCCGTCACCTCACATGCACATCATTAAGTCTGCTTGGAAAACAGTTCACAAAAGAGTGATGGAGCACCGTTTCTTCAAACCTGAGAAAAGCACTCATTGGAAAGGTCTTCCAATGAACGCATTCCAATTGAAAAATTTCAGGATCTAGTAACCGAGATACAGAGGCCTTCAATATTGCCATTTGACAAAGATGCCCACGAGTGACCGAGGAGCGTCAACGGTGAGAGCAGGATGGATTAACAAACACGACTTCCCCGGCTTCCTTTTATGTACAGCAATCTTACCGCCGCGTCTTTGCGGCTACGATTTCGATACGTAAAAACTTCACAATGTCATTTCAGAACGGGTACCATTAAAAGCGCCAGCAATATTTAATTTTATTTTCCTGCATTTTGGAACACATTTCTTGTGGAAAACAACGATATTCTTACCATCAGCCCACTCAGACGTAAATGAAACTATAGCCGGATACAACTTTACAAGTCCGCGGCATTTCCTCCTCAAAGGCGTACGAACACAAGCCTGCGCCAATGAGCGCACGCTCCAGACTGACGTCATGAGCTCGACGGCCGGTGACCCCGCCCACGAGAACGTTGCCGAGTGCATGAGTGGGACTATTTCTTTAGGCGCGGAAGCGATCGGCTGTCACGCTTCGGTCGTCTGGGCGGGGCCTCTCCAGACGTGTATGGTATCAGACTACAGAAATAGCTTTTGTGGAACGTTTTGCTTTTAAACTTTGCTACACAACTAATTAAAACTAACATTTGGGCGAGCTGGTAAGGATTTCTATTTTTAAGCGGCGCCAAGGAATAACATTAAAAACACGAACTGGTACAGATTGCACTTGTGCTCGCGTATTATGCGGTGTTTTTCATGTTATTCTGTGACGTCACTAAAAAGAGAGAGACAGTACGCTACCGAAACAACAACAATTCATGGTCATGAGGAATCGCCCATCGGCTGTTCACTACAGGCTGCTACACAAGCACTCGTTTCCGGTGTCTACGAGTGCGCCAAAACTTTACACGTTTAGCACTTTGTGAATTTCAATGAAACTACTACCCAGAAAAGAGCAAAAGTTCCACTGCCACCATAAATAACGCGTGGGTAGGAGGTCCTAATATGACAACCATACAAGTCCCTGACAAGCAGCTCTTACGCACTTAACTATAAGGACAAGTTATTCCACCACACCCGCTAAATTTACGTATAATCGCCAATGTGCAAAGCGTTTAAAATGTTTGCTCATTCGTACGTGGGGTCGATTTTTGGTAAGATTCTTCTTTCTCTCTTGGCATTTTTTGGCTGTTAATATTCTTGCCATAAACACGTTTCTTTTCTTTTTGCAGTAGACTTGATTCTTCTCCCCAGCAGAGCTTTATACATTTTTACTTCGCTGGTTTAGCTTTCGTCCTTTCCCTACACGTGCTTGAAACATTTGTTGTTGTTTTTTGCGTTTTCCCACTGAACATTCGTTTCAATTTAAATGTCAACAATACCTCCGATTTGGTTGTTTCGAACAACTCATTACACTTTTCTTGCAACGATGAGTTACATAATATGAATGCGCTATCTAATAACTAATGGGGCTTCGCTGTCATCGAACTATATTTAAGGTTCTATATTGCATCAAAATGTTTACGCACTGAGCGGCACCATCAACATGAAACAACACGAGATGATTGACTTACAAGAAAAAACTCGAAAGCCCGGTTTTTTGTTTATAACTACGAGATGCGTTAGCTTTATCATGGCCATTCATCAAACAGACCACATGACAGGTACAACGTCAGGTCGTAATCGGAAGTGGCCCGTGTTCTACCGATCAGACTAAGAACTGATGCGATCAGTAGGCAGCGAGATGAACGATGCACTGAATATAAAACACAAAACTACGAAAGCAAGGGGTCATTCTGAAGGTACCACAAAAGGGCGCGCCTACGCGTTTGATGAACACAAAAATGAGTGTTTTCACGCACCTGATTGCTTTCGCAAAGTCCAAGCACACACAAGAACAGACCTGACTACAGAAAAACACGCAAATCTTGTTTGAATGACACAGCAGATTTGATTCAAGCTGACAAGCCGGAACTAGCAGATAGAGCGTCCTAGAAATACGCGGATGGTTTCTAAATGCACAGATAATGAGGACGCAGAGGCCATACATACGTACTTGCTGCGTTCCCGCGAACAACACTTAGAAGAGGATAGCTGTTTCCTTCATCTGACGGTGCACTTTATGCGCAGAAAAGTGCGCTCCGCGCACCAGTAAACAGTTCGATCCGGTAAACTCGCCACCTCCGTCGCCGCCTCTTCACTTGCTATAAATGGCAGTCGAACTAAAAGAAATAAACGAAGATTCCGATGCGGTCGCTTTTCCGCCGTCGGCACGGACTTCCTTGATGCATTTGCATACCACAATAATTACTGTTTTTAAACTAGTAACGGAAAGTTATCGCCTGAAGCGTCCGGAGGCCGCGGCTTTCGGAAGGATTTTAAACCGAACGACCATTCATACCGTAACGGTTCAGACACCAATAACAACTGGGCGTCGAGTACTTCTCGACTCAAATAGCGACTAAAGCATTGGGTTATGAACTTAAACTTACGTCGGCGACGACCAGTAGCGGTTAATCCATTGAAAAGAGCTGTTTCTTCGAAGTTACCGCGAGGTTTGTGTACAACTGCATTTAAACACCTCAAAAGCAAAAGAGCGACGCCGCCAGCATCATTGTTGCCCGGTGAAGCGGTGGAGTCAGGCTAAGCTCGTCCTAAGCTTCCAAATTCAAAACGGTTTAGCTACTAGTTTACTCACTCAAAAATCTTATTAAGCTGAAATTATATTTGTTGTGAATAAAAATTTATTACATTATCTTGAATGCAGCTGTCTTTAAATAAAACATAGGTTCTATGAAATAAAATTATGCAAATCTTGAGGCCATTGTTCTGCTCGTTGCATGAGGCAGAAGGGATAACGGCAGTCAAAATACGTCGTAGACAAATGTCTTAGGTTTTAAAGATGGCAAACGTGACGTCTTATTACCTCATTAATTTCACTTTTTCTCGATTTATTCGGCGCTTGCAGTCCATAAAAACGTAGCCTTCGAGACCTGTGATCGCCTCTCGAGGAAAACCGCCGCTTGAAGCGCTACTATTCAATGGTCTCTTAGGATTGGTCAGCCAACTCGTGACGACAAAATGACGTTGCCATAACCGTGACGTACCCACACACCTGGTGAGAGAGGAGGATACAGGCGGAACGCGAGACAGCGCGCGCGCGCGCGCGAGTTTTGTTTTTAGTTTTTCGCAATTTTCCGGGCGACGGGTCGACCTCCTCTCTCTCGTCGAGCCACCGGCGTCAGGTAGCGAGGCGAAGCTGGCGAAGCCGCCGGGCTGCTTGCCGGGGTGAAGCAAAGCGCAAAGCTCTGGCAGTCGCGTACGGAGAGAGCGCGGCATCACTCGGGACGTCCGATGCGAGGCGCGCGCTCGGGACATGGCTTCGTGACTCGCGCGTATACGGTGATCAACTCGCAGAAGCACACGGATTCACCTCGTGCTCGATGGGACACGAACAGCGGCGGCAACCGCATCGCTATTGAAATCCGCCAGCAGATGGCAACGACATTCCTTCACCGAGGTTGATTGAGCTTGTGTGTCGACAGCTGCATCGCTCTATGGATACCAACAGGCGGCTTGCGACTGAACCACCGGTGTCATTCGCCTAAGTGCTTGACATTTCGCCGCCTGCACATCTACGCGTAGAGCACGCTGGCTGGATTCCCGGAACGTCGTCACGTTGTGTGCCTTTTGAGTGTTGTTGATTGAGTGTGCGACTCGGTTTCCTGTTTTCGTGTGGTTGTTTGTTTGTGACGCGGTCTCTTCTGATGCGTGAGTACTGTGATGTGTGCATGCCGGCTGGAAGGGATGCAGCCGACGACCGGCGCTAGTCACTCTCCCATGCTGGGTGAACTCGAGGATTACCTGCACGAGATTCGGGGCCGCGATGTGGCGCCCGAAGATGACGACGCTGAGCCCGGAGACGTGTACTCTCAGCTGGCGCAGAAGGAGAAAGACCTTCTGCTGGCAGCCGAGATCGGAAAGGAGCTGCTCGAGCGAAACTCGGACCTCAGCCGGCAGAATGAGAGGCTCACTGAGGAGTACTCAAGGAAACTCGAGGTGAGCACTGCATGCTCTGGGAAAAATAACGCGGCTCGCATCGCAATTAAATTCAAGTGTGCTCGCTGCACGTCCGAATGCTTATCTGAGCCTCGCTGGTGTGTTTGGGGGTTATATCGCAGCGATTTGCTGTGCGGCCCAAAAGGAACACACGAATGAGCACCTTTCGTATTGATGCCCACCCTAACTGCAAGTGGATGTGTAAACATTGTTTCTAATTTGCATAACGCTACTACCAGTGCCGTAAACACCAGCAGTGTTATGCAAATCTAAGCCACTATAATCTTGCAAGAAAGCGAGATCTACACCCCTGCACACAAGTGTTCCCTTTAAGAATGGACCCGTTTGTACATGAAGCAACCATCTAATGATGTGTTTGGCTGTGGGTTCAGCCTAATGGTGATCAAATCGTTTCGGTTTATATAGCTTCACAATCTGCTTGCAATCAACTAGTTATCGAGATCCAACACTTTCCGATGTGTGATCACACGTACGGCTACCTGTTCAGCCAACGATGAAATTGAAAGTTTTAGTCATTAATTATAACGATCGCTGAATACAGTATATAGCGCTTACGTATGAACTGTCAAAAAAAAACAACGAAAAAAAAAAACGTGTACGCGTTCTGACGCCTCGCGATAACCTTATTCGTTTCAATGGTGTCACTACAAGGGTAGGGCCTATTGCTGTTCAGATTGGATGCTTAGCATTAACTATAATTAACGCCCCACTTGGCACTCCTAAAAAGGGGAGTCTGCGGCACGTTTTTAGGGCACGTGCTGCAATATTCTGCAATTTACTTCGTTAAAAAAATAACAAAAAGAGCGGAGCGGTTTCGCTGACAGCTGTGGAAAATGCTTCCCGCGGCGTTGCTTTTTCATCAGTGTTCACTGTTCGTTTTTTTTTTTTTTTTTTTCACACTGTCTGGCGAGTTGAAAGTTAACTGCCCGCTCCTCACGCGCGCTCATTTTGTTACTGACTTCGAGGTTAACACTGAGCTCGCTAGAATAACAGGCATTTCGAGGCTTTCACCACCAAAACCGCTCGCGAAGCAACGAGCGAAAAACGGGGGGAACGTTCCAGTTTCTAAAAAGAATGCACGGGGTAGTTTTTTTGTTTGTTTTTTCGCGCTTCCTCGCCGTCTGCGACGGACGAGTTCGCAGCACATGTTCGGCCGTGAAGTGAGTCACACCGTCGAGCGCGATTACGCTTATCGCTGCTGATCCGCGGTACAACTACCTGTCTGGGAATCCGAACGCCTGTCCTGCAGTCCTCGCTTCAGTGAGTGCTGTAATCCTGCCGATTTGCACGTAAATGTGTATACGTGGGCGTTCTGGGAACGTACAGTTGTGAGCAACATGAAAGGGAATACCGAAACTACTTTCGTACAGTGGCTAAACGCAACTGTCAAGCGCAGAAAGCATTCATAACACTGAACGTTCAAGTGGAAAGGTGTAACCTTTTGCAAATCGACGCGATAGATTCTTGCGCACACACGACCAGTAATTGTTGCTTGTACACGAACTCGCTGTTCCCTTTCATATTGCTTACGACTGTATGCATACTATTCTGCGAGAGAAGTGGACGGTTAAACAGCGCAATGAATTCAACTTGACCGCCTGCCTCCCATTGAGCGCATCCAAGATATGACAAATGTAACGTTTTGGCATTCTGGTACCATCGAAATTCATATGCCATGGCCTGGGTATCGAACCCGCGATCTTGTAATCAGTAGTTCTAACTTGTACGACATGGCCACCACGGAGAGCTGAAAAGGCTTGAATAAGTCATCGTGTATGCATGAGGGACTTGCGGCGGCTGTCTACATGCAAGTGTTCGAGTCAGATCGACGATCAGTGTATGGTCGTGGTATCCTGCTTGCCATAGAACGAAGTTGTGGGTTCGATTCCCGGATGCGGCGTATTGTACGGTATGTATAAGCGAAACCATTAGTGTACCGAAAATTGGACTCACTATGAAAAATTTAGGTGTCCGAAATTTAATCCTCAGCTTCTTGCGACGTGTCCGATCGCCAAGTTGTGGCTTCTGCTAACACGCTTGATCTAATTTAATTAAAGTAAATTTGAGCTTTTACAGCGTTGATATAAGTCCGCTTACAGCGTCGCGTGTTAAAGAAAAGAAAAAAAAGGCAGTGTTTTCTCTTGAACGCGCGCAGAAAAGACCCGCTTTGTTTTCTGCCAAGGTGACGATCGGTTGCCACGGCAACGAAACAGAGTGGTTTCCAACGCGGCACGTGCCCGTGGATGGATCGTTAACCTTGATGGACGTTTCCAGAGCGGCATATCAACTCGATATGTGCCGCCGTGCTATTCGCCGCGTTATCCATGCGGCAGCGACTGATCGGCATTGCATGAATTGACCGCTTCTGTTGTGCAGCACGCGCCGGTCGTGTTATAACACGTTACGGTGCCTGAGTCGTTTCAAGTTGCACAGTGGTTGCAGTGTGTACAAAATAACAGTATTCCCGTAGTCGACGGGCCGTGACGGAGACCGCACATCGTACGACAAGAGTTCCACGGTGGCGACGAATATGCACGTCGTTCGGTGACCTTCCGGACCTGAGCTTATTGTTGTACCATATATATGCGCACTGTCACTCACCGGCAGCGCCGGTTGTCCCTAAGCCAAAGCGGATGAACACCACAGTTCGCTCTATAGCTTAAAAAGTTATTAATTAATTAGTGTTAGTTAATTAATGTTTAACAGCCCGTGCAGGACACCTGTTTTGTGCTTCGTCGTATATAAGACGTCTTAACGATAGCAGAGCGATGATAACATGCCTTTCACCTGAGATCCGCCGTATGTGCTCTAGTTGTTATGGTGCTTGAATGCTGACCCGAAGGTCGCGGGATCGAATCCCGGCCGCGGCGGCCGCATTTCGATGGAGGCGAAATGCTAGAGGCCCGTGTATACTTAGATTTAGGTGCACGTTAAAGAACCCCTGGTGGTCCAAATTTCCGGAGCCCTCCTCTGCGCCGTCCCTCCTGATCGTATCGTGGTTTTGGGACGTAAAACCCCAACGATTATTATTATTATTATGCCTTTAGTTTGAAAGGGAATCCGAAAGGACCTATACGATGATGGCTTCGCGTGTTTTCGCGTTTGTCTCGCTGTTCACGCAACTATTGTTGGGACTGTTTTTACGACGTCCGTATTTTTTTCCTTTTCCTTTGCTGGGAGCTGCGTCCAATTACATTAGCGCTAGAGCCGGTGGGTTGGTGCTTATACGTACGTACTACGTATATCGTCGCGACGAGCAACCGAAAAAAGCAAAGAAATTGAAAAACAAAAGAGTAGCACTGACATCGCAAGTGCGATTGAGTCGCAGTTGCAAAATCCATTCTCACTTTGCGCCTCGTAGCCTCCACTCGGTGTACATGCGATGCATGTGCAAGTGGCATGCTGCGTGCTGATGGCGTATTGCACGAGGGATGCGTATAACCTATCACAGCGCTCGAATGGGAAAGAAAAAAAAAAAAAACGCTTCGTGCACGATTTTCTCTCCGCGCGGCTGCCGTTAATTAGGCGGCCGCCGTTCATTTGGCTTACGCCACTCAAGAAACACTGGTTCTTGGGCAGCCGCTACATGTTCCCGTTTCTTCTTCCTTGCTTACACCGATCCTCGCCTTATTGGCGGCCGTGGCCACGAGACGAAGGTATATGATGAATCGTCGCAGCTAAATTCAATTAGCCGTTCTCCCGCGCCGTAGCACAGCGAGTGCTGCTCGGATGTTGTGAACATTAATCGCTCCTGTATATACACAGCCTGTAAGCTGAAAGAGGTTTAATGTATCAATTAAGGATGACGTTAGAGCGCGTGACAGCGCATAATATGCAAGCGCGCGTGTTTCCATAGCTGCTGTCGACGCTAAGGTATAACGTAAATGTTATAGCATTATCACTGTTAATTGGTGTATAATAATATCCACCAGCTGCGTGGTCGCGATATCTTATCGGTCTTCTTAATTTACCGTCGTGCTCATCTAATCATGCCTGTTCTTCCCCAATACCTTTATAGCGTTCACATTCCGGACATCATTGTTCCTTTTGATATGCGTTCCCTTCAGGCCCGCAGGCAGGATTTTTTTTTCGGGGGGGGGGGGGGCACTTGCTGAAAACCTTGACATTTTGAGAAAAACACTTATTTTTATTATTTATTTTGGTAAAAACACCTACTTCACTAAAATTTCGGAGGGGGGGGGTAGCCCCCCCCCTGGCTACCGGCCTGGTTCCCTTGTCTCTACAGTATAAAACACTCATAACCTGCTGTATATATCAGTTGTCAGTTCGTGTTTATTGCTTCTCTACGTTGCGTCAGTTCGTACGTTGTATATATAGATAAGTGTTTGTTATCAGTATGTACAGTATGAAATAAACAGTATCTAAGCAGTATCTAAACCATGGAGGGTTGAGATGGGAGCATGTAGTTGTGTGCGGTACACTATACAGTATATAAGTATAGGCAATGTCGCCTGGCACAGGACAGAGTGAATCGGCGACCCCTGAGATGCTGGGAGTATATAGCTTTCGGTTTAAAATGGATAAACGTTATGATGACGATGATGCGCGAGCATCGTTTCACTCGTCGCGAACGGGGCCGCAGGTCTTGTCAAAGGCAGAAAAAGGTTCGGCGCAGTGTGGGCTGACTAAAATTTAAAGACAGGTCTGAGCTGTGTGCGAGAGCCGGCGGATGTGTTTCGCGGAGAAAAATAAATTTACCCCGGTCATTTTCCTGTCGATAGTGGAGAAACCGCCGGGAAAGCGAACAACGCATGCTTCCAGACGGCGCCCGAGGCACCGGACTTGTGTAAACATCCGAAAGCCTGAGTGCAGTTTCGTATAGAGGAAACTTGTATAATCTGTTTGAACAAACTGCTGTGGTCTGCAATGCGTCCTGCAACGCGTGCGGGGAGTTTCTGCAGGGTTTTGCCTACTGGTGTCTATAGATTTGCGAACTGCTGCAGTGGTGCAGTACTCGGTGTTTCCCGCGGAAGTCGGCGCCGTTCCCACGAACAAGTGCAGTGCGCTCTGCGAAAACGTGTGCGTTGTCCACAACCTCTGCAGGTGTAACCCTTTCGTGGAGCTGACGGCACGATTAAAGGGACACTAAAGAGAAACAATGAATTGGTTTAGATTGATAAAGTGTGCGCGGAGAACTCTTGTGTAGTGTATTTCACCACCATAGGCTTATTATTAGAGGAGAAAACCAAGTTCAAAGTTTCATTTTAAAATGTCGCGCCGAACTTTGTAATTCGGGACGTAAAAGACTTCAAAGAGCATTTAACGTATTTTGGCGCCACTGGCTCGACGAAATTTCCACAAACTCGTTATGTCAAGTCTCTGGCCCCCTCAGAGGACAATACACTTCGATTTAACCGATTAGGAACTACGTAGGTCCAAGCAGGCGCCGTCAAAAATATGTGACGTCACGGCAAATGGTGCGGGAATTCCAAGGTGGCGTCGCCACCTGTATTTTCTTTTTGCGCGTTTTCTCGGTTATTAAGCGTCTTCGCGCAGAAAGCTGGTGTTTTTGGTATCGTGGAAGACTGCTTTACTAATGCGAGAAAAATCGTTTTGCTCTTTAGTGTCCCTTTAAGACCGCCCTGGGCATGCTCTACATCCGCCAACAAGTGCTCGTCGATCTTGAATCAGCGGAGGCATTGTGTAAGCGATGCGATCGAGCTTTTCCCTGTCCCCATGTGTTATCAGTGAACGTGGTTTCATTCTGTCCGCCCCGTACGTCGTCCTCTGTATGTTTCCGCAGATTAGTACCATCAGAGGCAGTTAGAAGAGCGTCTTCTAGCTCGGTTTAGTAACAGTCACGTGACTCGCGCGGAATTGACCTGGCATTTCCTTCCAGATGCGAGTGTTGCACTCTCTATATAAGAATCGAATACTGCGGATGCGTCCCGCATGGAACCTGCACTGGATGACACGAATGTCGTTACAAGTACCTAGAGCTCTTCAACTGTACAGGAACGTACTGCAGAGGAATCGAGTGATGGCGTAGCCCTCTCCGAAGTTTAATCGTTCGATCAAGCTTGTGACGGTACGTTGTGACAGTCTTCTTGATGTCTTCCTATATGTATTTATATATATGAACTATACTATATACGCAAAGAAATATGCTGCTTAGCTTTCTGTTCATTTTTATTTCTGCGAACAGGGCGTACACTCAATAAAGTGCCAGAAATCCAACTCTATAAGTAACAGCGGTGTATAGGGAGTCTATACGACCACTGAATGTCTGTATCCACGCACTTTATAAGGATTATATGGTTTGTATGTGGCACATATATAAACAGTGTACACGCTCGCAACCCTGCAAGAGTCTCCTAGATGTGCTTTCACTCACGAACCCGAAGAAGGTCACCGACGTTCACCTATATACACGGACGAGTTGTGTAGGCCTACATAGCAAAGAGGAAACGCGAAAGCCTCCTTACAACTTTCGCTTCACCGAGAAAAAAACTCGACGAAACGAAGAAAACCCAACAACCGGGAATCATTCGTCGACGGTCTTTGCGGGGAAACGTGGTGGAATTACACTCCTTCCCTCTCCGAATAACATTTTCTTTTTTTACTTTTCCAGTCTCATACACGCTGCTTGGCGTCAGTCCGAGCTCGAAATAAAGCGCAAAGAAAGAAAATAGCGAGTGAGATGTGCCTCGGGAAGGCCCCGAGTACCTTCGCCGATTCGACGGAGGCACATTTTCTGAGCGCGGTGCGCGTCGCGATCAAGCGCGGCGCTCGGGACCATAATGCCCGGCGCACTTATGGCTTTCTCCTTCAATTCCCCGTTCCTCGGTCGTTTTTCTTTCTCTCGTTTCGTTTCTTCTTTTTCGATCGCACGCCGCCAACTTCGTTCTTTTTTCTTTTTCCCCTGCGGCCGTTCCCGTTCAGCTGCAACCCAAGTCGGCAGCTGCTGCTACGCCCGCCACACACGCACGCACACACACACACACGAGAGCACGCACGCGCGCCAACACGGACGGGGCTGATGTAGCTATAGCGTTATATGGACGTCCGGTTTCGGCTCCCGGGCGCGTGACGATCCTTTCTCGATGGCGCCTCGGAGTCGAGGGGAAAGCCTTACCACTGCAGCCCTACGAAAGCTTAAGGGAGCAAGGGAGAGAGTGAAGAGAGAGAGAGAATCCAGGTACGCGGGAAAATATGGCCTTCAATTTCTCCCCTTCTCCGGTCTTCCTGCCGGCAAACTTCTCGTTTCGAAAAATTTCAATTTATTTGTTCTTTTTTTCCACTTCCTCCCCACTTCCTTCCTCCGTAGCATTGAAGGGGAAAGGGAAGGAAGATGCGAGGAGAGAGAAGACCAGCTGGGGTAAACCTTCAAACAAGAAAAGTCGGGGGGGGGGGGGGGCAAGTTTAGTAGACACGGGAGAGGTTGAGTGGTGGCAAAAGGAAGCCTTGATGCAGCGGTATATAACGCAAACCCTCCCCGAATGTTTTCATTTTATTTTACGTGTTTGACTCAGACGCGCGACTTAAACGCACGGTTTCCTTACGGGAGCTTCGGAACTTGGACCCCAGCTTTCGACTAACTTTTTTTTTTCTTTTTTATTATCGCTGGCTTTCACGTTCAGCCACCCAAATTTTTTTTCTTTTTTTCCTTTCCCTCCCTGTATACACGGGTTGCGCCGGGCTACGGGTCCGGCGAGCCCTCCCTCCCATCTGCAACACATCGCTTGCATCGGCGCGCCGCGCGTATGGCTCTTTCCCCCGCTGCAGCGCGGGCGTTCATTGTGCGAAGCGCACGCCCGAGCTAGGGTAGGTGGGTGGGTGGGCAGAGTGAAGGAGGAGGGGCAGGGTACGTTATGTTGAAAGCGCGGTGTAGTTGAAAGACGGCTGGGCGCCGAGAGTTACAGCACCGGGGTTTTCCAGTGCATGCGCCGGAGAGTTTAGAGCCGGCGGCGGTGGAACGCGGAGGTCATACGTGTAGAGACGCGTGCCTCTGCATGACTCCCTGCATGCGCGATTTCATCGCGATACGAGGGAACAGAAAGAGGGAGGCTAGAAACGAGAGAATAAAATTAATAAAACAGGACGTCAGAGAAGGAGCTTGTGCTACGCTCCAGAAGGTGACGATAACCAGAGACGACAGCGGCACTGGCGTGGCCATAAAGGCGAGGGGATGGGAGGGGGGGAGGGGTGGACATCAAACCTTCTCGCCCCGGAAATTCTCAACTTTTGCATGTGTATATATACATGCACACATACAAACGCACGCACGAACGTACATAAAGTATGGTCGACCCCCCCCCCTCCCCCGAAAAAAATAAAATTCGGACTACGCTATTGGAGTGTCAGTTGGAAAACACACGTACATCTTGGCGCTTTGGAAGGGTAAACAGTAAGGTTCCCATGAGCTAAACGTAAACGTAGCACCTGCTCTCAATCACAGACAGTTGTGTTATTGTTTACAAGCTCGACTGTTTCGCTCTGTGTCGATACACGTATGCATCTGTCTGCCTGTTTGTATCAATATAAAAATAAGATATCGTAACGAAAGCAAGGAAAGATAGGAAGGTCAACCATAAGAGATGTACTGTTTGCTACCCTATACCCTGGGGGGAGGATAGAAAGAAGAGAAGGAGAGAGAGATGGAAACACAGCACACGCGCACTGTCACCGCTGTCCGCAACATCGGATTGCGCTTAGTTGTAGTCGTTCATGCAGGCTTGTCTATAGTAAGAACTCCAACAGCGTATTCGAATCCTTTAACTTCGGCGGCTTTTAAGTTCGACGTTCTAAAATGACACGGCGAATATATTTTCGAGGTCGAAACACATTGATAGGGGTGCGTAGCCAAGATTTAATTTTGGGGGTTCCGACCCCTCTATGTATGTCTATGTCTGTGTGCGTGTGAGTGTATATACGAACTGAAAATTTTCTAAGAAATCGGGGAGCGTTGCAAACCCCTCCCTCCAATGGCTACGCCTACGGCTGAGGGAAATCTGACGTCACCCACGTAGCAGATACATATTTTAGGCCTTCGCGACGTAAAATATCTGCATGTCCTTCGAGATCACAAGGTTCGGTAAGACACGGATCATCTGTGCGTTTGTACTGCACCCGACGACAAAAGTTTTCGGGACGTGGAGCTTCACGGCAAACGTGAATTTTTCTTCTCTTCCAATGCACACCACTTCTAAATTACTAGATAACAGCGTAGAGACTTCTGATGTTTTATAGCACATGCGAGAGATCTTGATTCCCGCCTCTACTAATTGTGTTTAGGTGGGGATTCAGAACTATCACAGATCTGGCGTCCCACGAATTGTTGTCGCTTGGATGATACAGCATCGATGGAATCGTCGACTGCATGACCGCATTGCGGGTGTAGCGAGGCGCAAACCGCGGACGTGACGAGGCACAAAATGATCTGCGACGGCTCGCTTCCAAGGCCGTGTTTACAGCAGCATGAACGTATAGCGATACTTCGCTGCAGGATCAGTGCCCGGCTGCCGTGTTTGTAAACGCAGCTTGCGGGAACACGAGTGCACTGCGTCGGGTGCCGCGTTCGTTTCCCACTGGAGCAGACGCCCTCCTGTTTCCAACCCAACGCGCTGAGCGATGCCAATTCAGAACTATCTGAAGTGGCATCGATGCTAATTCGGAACCACGGATCATCATAGACTGTAAGCAAAACCCACACTTGCCACATCTGCCCCTATAGTTTTGGGTTCGAGTCCCGACGACGGCGCCCGTCTCGCGTGGAGACGTCTGTGTACCTCAATTTCGGTGTGTATACTGTGAGCAATCAAGTCACCGCCTAGGTGGTTGTACAAGAAAGGAACACCACTAAGTACACGGACTGATTAATATATACGGGTACGTATTAGGGTTTTTGAGCAACGCCGGTAATACCGGACCGTTTACTCCATGGTATTACCGTTCCTTACCATGACCCAAAAACGTTTTAGCTGCGCGCGGTGCTCGATCCATATACAGTAAGATGACAAGATGATTATAATGTCTAATGCAGGTCTTTTTGCAGACTAAAGTAGCCACTCGTCGACAACGACGGCAGGGTATTGCCGTACTCGCCATATCGAAAGCCAGCGCTTGCAAGAAAACCTTGTTGAACACGACACGATGCGCTCTTCTACGTGCGTTTACCTTCCTTCGTGTGTGTACTTAGCGCTGTTCTCGTCCGATGCGAGCGGAGGAAACAGAAGGAGACGTCGGAAATTATGCGGTAAACGAAGTAGAAAGGGGGCGAGGAGGGAAAAAAAAAGAAACAAAACTTTTCCTTTGCTGTAGACGGCGAAGAATGTGGCCGAAAATTTCCGCTTTCGATAAAGCGGGCAAACGACGCCGAGGTTAGCCAACCATGGAGAAAAGAGCTGCATGGTTTAGGGGCCGTCCTGTTTGCTCCCCGCGCCGTAGCCTCCTCCAAATAATATACTCTCGAGGTTCCTTTTACTTGGCTTATACCCGCTTTACCGTGTTTACCCGAACGTTACGGTATAAACTATACCGAATCTGAACACGCTCGTGCCGACTCGCTATACTGTCTTCTCATGCCGTTCTATATAGATGTCGCTTCCGTTCATTTGGCACCGATCCTGTAAGTCTAAAGGAATACGGGCAGAACGTCAAAACGTTAAGCTGCAACAATTGGTTGAGATTGACCGGTGTTTACACAGATTCGCCCGAATCCGCACGGGCCTTCATGACGGGCTCGCGGTTTGTCGGGAAGCCGCGTGCGTTCTCTCTGCTGCCAAGTGGTCAGACAAAAAGAACGTCATCTGGTTCCCGGCACACGTTGGCCGACACGTACACGGAACCATCCTTAATGGCAACGAGTTGGCACTAGTGATGCAGAACTATCGGTAAATTGACTATCGATAGTATCGATAGTTTTTTTGAAACTATCGATAGTGTAAACAAACTATCGATTGTGCTACTATCGACAAACTATCGATAGTGCAATTGGTAGTACCATCGTAATATTACTAGCAATATTACTGCCACGCGTGTTTATTGCTTTGTTTTCACTTATTCGGGTTTCACCCACAAAGGCTGTTAGCAACGTTTGACGCAGACCGCGCCGTAATGTTTTGAGAAGCTTCACAATTGTTTGAGATCATTCTGTTAAGATCACGCGCCGGAGGCGAATAGTCAAGTTTATTCGAGAGCTTACGCGAGCGCCAGCGATAACGCTGGAAAGTTTGATGACTAATGTATAAAGTACGACGCGTTCCACCGATGATCAGATTACTACTTAACGGCTGACGACTGTTCCCGCCGCTATCAGTGCGCAGCACGTATCGCTTTATATCTTGAGCTTCGATTTTCTGGGCACAAGTTCGCCCAAATAAAGAGCTCCGTATTTCCCAGTCTTGCTGCAGCATTCCTCACCGTCACAGCCACGTGACGATATTATCGATAGTGGTGTGAATAAGGACACGGTTGCTGGCCGGCCATATTGCGAAGTTCGCTTAATTTATTAGCAATTGTCGGCAGAGAAATTAATTATTTCCGCAGTGAAAATGGCGGAATATATCCATCAATAAACTAGTATCCGAAAGCAAGCAGTTACACCTTACAATTAACTTCTTTTTTTATTTTGAAATCATAAAATGCAATATCTATTTGAAGAAACGCAGTCCCACCACATGTAAAGGCTTCCTTTCCGCTACAGCTGAAGAGTTTGACTTTATAATCATATGTCAGCAAAGCACTCTGGTGAAGAACTAAATCATGGCAACTTTTTTGCCCTTCAGCCTGCTCCTCCGGCTCCCCTATGTACCACGAGAGCGGGGAACCAAGTTTACTCTGCAGTGAGTTCGCGCTGTTATTTTATACTATCGATAGTACCATCGAATTTTTTACTATCGATAGCGCTATCGATAGTATTTTTTACCATCGATAGTTCGATAGTGACTCAGCTATCGATAGTATCGATAGTACCATCGATAGTTCTGCATCACTAGTTGGCACACTCACGGGCGCGAGGTCTTACATTCCACATTGGGGAGAACCACTCGGAGGCTGAGGACGTTACTTGGTACTTTAGAGATCCGTTGTTAGCCTTCAATGATGTCTGCAAACATTACCAACTGGAGCGGCGGAAGTACCCACTCCCGCACCCATACTTAAACAGAGCAGCAATCTATCACTGTACGTCTGTTATAGACGGAGGCGTATGCATCGCCTCTAAAATGTTCTAAATACATGGATGGCATAGAGCTGGGGTGCCCGCGCTGTGGCCACCCCAAATGCAACTTTAATGGACACTTTAATAATTTGAGAGATTTTTGCGGCGCTCGGAATTCTTAATGCAGTTTCTAATCCGCTGGTATAATCTGTACATGTTGGTCGTTACCGCTGCGATGAAGAAAGAAAGAAAGAAAGAAAGAAAGAAAAAAAGAAAGAAAAAAAGAAAGAAAGAAAGAAAGAAAGAAAGAAAGAAAGAAAGAAAGAAAGAAAGAAAGAAAGAAAGAAAGAAAGAAAGAAAGAACGCGTTTATGTGCGGATATGTGTACGTAGGTATATACGACATTGCATGCGCTTTTATCTCGCATTTTAAAGCTTCACTGGTTTTCTGCGCCAAATCGGCGGGCTTGTCCTTTATTAATATTCGCTACTCCATTGTCTACCACCGTGCCCACATTTAGTAAACACGGTAAGTGCGTTTTTTTTTTTTTTTCGCTCTTCTCACCACGACAGCCAAAAGCAGCCGTTTGCTGCCTGGTTTTTGGCGGTGGGGAATATAGATATAAATGGCCTGCAGTGGGCCAAAACGGAGCAGGAAAGTCACTCTTTGGATAATGCATGGAGGAGTTTAGCCTTGCGCTTTTTGTCGCGACGCCGTAATGTAATTAGCGTCGCAAGCGGGAGTTGCGCGTTGACTCTATATATTCTCGAAGAAGACGAGGAAGTGAACCTTATATACGAGGAAGAAGAACGAGGAGAGAACGACACTAAACCGCGGCGTGTGCGCAAAATGGGCGACGTAATCAACTATAAGAACGGGGATATAAAGACAAACTTTTTTTGTCTTTTTCGGCGCTCGTCAGCGCTCTGCGCTGTTTATGCTTTCATTGCGAAACGTGTCCCCGTTTCCTTCGTTTGCACATGTTTTCGACGCGTATATATACGCCGTCTGAGGTGTTTCAGTGCTTTAAAAATAAAAATAAAAAACGGACATTACGTCGTATAGATAGATGGTGGTGGAGTTTATCAATATACATCTTCAAGTCAACATAAAGAATCCGTTTATCGCGTACTGATAGTTTCCGGAGGCCTCTTCATCCTTTTAAGATGCACTTGCTATTCCTACTTACGTTACATTGCTAAAGTGCTAGATACAGCCTGGACGCTAGACTTTACCCGGGACCTAATTAATAAGAGTATTATGCAACAACCCCTTTATACCCAGGTGCGTGTGAGCCGTGAACGCGCATCTGTTCTTTGTGGTTAGTAATGCGGCCCCGCCACGGTGGTCTAGTGGTTATGGCGCTCGACTGCTGACCCGAAGGTCGCGGGATCGAATGCCGGCCGCGGCGGCTGCATTTTCGATGGAGGCGAAAATGTTTGAGGCCCGTGTACTTAGATTTAGGTGCACGTTCAAGAACCCCAGGTGGTCGAAATTTCCGGAGCCCTCCACTACGGCGTCTCTCATAATCATATCGTGGTTTTGGGACGTTAAACCCCAGGTAATAAAGTAATAATAATAATGGTTAGTAATGCGATAATGCCAGAAACCACGATCCAGAAGGGCACATCTTTCGCTCCTTAATCACAAAATCTCTCTGCCCCGAATATGCATAAACCGACCATCATTTCCATGACAGCTGAGCGATTGCAAGCCACAGTGTACTCAGCAGTACAGTTTCTGCAATAAACTCCTGACGGCGGCTAGAGTACAGCTCCCAAGTTTGACCCATAGCGTCCAAAGTGTCCGAAAAACTGATATTACCGGGTGTTTCAAGGAATGTGTCCGAAATGCTAAAAAATCAGGGAAATGAGGTATTTCTTCTATGCCTTCACAGTTACTTCTCTTGTAGCTGCAGGCATCTTAAGATGGCCAAAGACATCATTTGGGACAGTAATTAAGAAAGTAAAATTAATTACCTTTGTAAACTGGAGTAGGTGGTTATTTCAAATGCGAGAATTGGAAGTTCTTCATGCAAAGAACTCACTGCAGCTTTGAGATTTCGTAGAAGCGGCATCTACTAATAACTGCGAAGTAATCAAGTTTAACCAAGATCAGCGGCGAAACCGAAACCGAAACTTTGAAGAGCGACACTGACATATTCTTATGAGAAGTCCAGAATGAGTGAGCGTCGTTATATCAACCATCAACCAACTTTGTTGTGTGTGTGTGCGGGCTGCGCATTTATAGCATGCATGGCGCACATAGGTTAACGAATGCGGAAGAGCTACACCTCTGTAATCGCGTTGTCTTTAACAGTGACGTCATTCTGGTCGTCTGCTTGTTGCGCTCATCGGTGCTTCGGTTTCGATTTCGCCGTTGAATTTGGTTGAATTTCATTACGCCACCATAATTACCAGAGACCGTTTTTTTCTAAATCTCAAAGCTGCAATGGGTTCTTCGCACGAAGAACTTCAATTCTCCCATTTGACGTAACCGCCTAACTCCACTGAATAAAAAGTTAATTAATTTAACTTTCTTAATTACTGTCCCAATTGATGTCTTCAACCATCTTGAGATGCCTGCCGCTACAGAAAAAGCAATCGTGAAGACAGCGAGCAAATATCGCATTTTCCCGATTTTTGAGGACTTCGGACACATTTCACGGAACACCATGTATGTATAGTCTATGCAATAAAAAACGGGGCTGCGCCGCTGTCGAGTTCGGCGACTTACGGCCGCCGTCCGCTTCACACGGAATGGGAAGCAAGATTCCACGGCTGGAATCCGCCGCACCATCCGCAGCAAAAAGTCAAAGCTCGCGTCTCCATCCGGCGCGTCGCCTTCGTGCCCATCGGTGACGAGCCGGAGCGAACACCCTTCTTCCTGATTGCTCCATTGCCGCCGTTGCTTCTTGCTGCTGCGGCTGCTGTGTCGTCGCATCCGTGTCGCGCCCGGCCCTTCCCACGTTGTCGACGACGTCGTCGTCTTCTTCTTCCGTGAGGCGGAGACCGCAAAGCTTCCTCCCCCTCCTCTTCATCCAGCGAAGCGTGTCGGCTTGTCGCTCATAGCGCAGGCAAAACAACGCGCGTATTTTGAAGTCGGTATGTGGGTGCTGCTACACTCCCGTGTAACTCGGCTTTGTGACTGTCTGTTCTGCGCTTAACCTTTCCCGAAGACTATATGCTACATGTAGCGGCGTGTCACTGAGCTCGTGGGAAGAAGCGACAGCGGGTCGCTGTGAATTTACGAGGGCTTTGCACGCGCAGCGTGCACGTTCAAACACATCCGCGTTTCTTGCGGAACGTTCCGACTTCTTTCTGTTGTTGCTGTTGCGTGGAACTCGGAAGGCGTATACCCTGGGAAAATGCCGTCTTAACGGGCCCTTCCCGCTGGCATTTTGTTTCGGCGGGTATAGTTTTCGTCGTATAGTACATGCCACGTATAGTGCATGTACAGCCATCAGCGAGTACGCACTCACGCCGTTTTTCGCACCGTCTCTTCGAGTTTCATAGCGGAATCGGTGAGAATAAAACGGGTTGTTCTCGTGGCTTGTCGCTGTAGTCACTCGGTGTTCTAGCTTATTCCTTCTTTCACTCTTTCCTGTAGTCGCTAGTTGTACGACAGGGCAGTAGCCATGCCGCTGCTGTGGTACAGTGGTTGCGGTGCTCGGCTGCTGACCCATGGGTCGGGGCTTCGGTGCCAGCCCCGACGGTCGCATTGCGATGGAGGCGATATGTTAGAGGCCCGTGTATTTAGATTTAGGCGCACTTGAAAGAACCCCAGGAGGTCGAAATGTCCGGAGCCTGGCTCCATTATAGCGTGCACCTCATAATCATATCGTGGTTTTGGCACGTAAAGCCCCAGAAGTTACTATATATAGGGCCGTATAGCCAGGATTTTATTTCCGGGATGATCTTAACACCCTATCCTATATATGTGCGCGTGTGTTTGTGTATGTGTGCCTTTAGGTATGGACACACACTGTAAAAATATAACCCCACCTTCGGCTATGCTTGTGTTATACGGACTTGGTGTCATGATAGAATCTGCTGGGCACTTGGCGCACAGCCTTCGGTTCTTCTGCAGCTTCTTCCTCTTTCTTTTCTTTCGTTTTCTCGTGTTCTTTTCCTTTCGGGGTCTCATTGATGAAACCACATCGCTTTCATCTCTATAAAACAAACTGACGCAGCAGGCGTCCGTTAATTAGCGCCCGGCGCGAAAAGCAAACATTGGTCGAATTATCCAAACTTCGAATTATGATTAAACACTCTTGAAACTCTCTTGAGCGACGGTAACGGGTAGCGGTACAATAGCGTTCTTTAGGGACCCGCTATTGTCCTTCTGTGTGCACTCAGCTGTCTTTCTTACTGCCTTGCATTCTTCTCCCGTTAGTGTCCACTGTTGTTCGTCACCGTTCCCCCAGACCACAACATCCCAAGGAGAGAGAGAGAGAGCAAGAGAGAAAGAATCTTCCATGATACTTTCTTCCGCGGCATATGGCGCTTAGATAAAGGCGCGCCCACACTTTGCGCTGGGCGCGTGCAAGTCATCCGCGGGCTTAATCTAAAGAGGCCCTTCTGGAAGCGTATATGTATACAGTACAGCGCGCGCTGCAGATACGGGGCCTATCCACGCGCGCGGCCGCTCAGGACCCGCTGAATGGCTAACAGGCCCGCGGCTGAGTTCTCTTTTGTCCCGTGCGGCGTCTTTTTATAGCGACACTAAACGCGCGCGCGCCGCCTGGTCTCTGGAACGACACTGGCCAGTGGCAGCAGGCCGCCTTATACTCTGCAGGGTGCAACACAAACGCTGCAGGCGCCTGGACTTTGCCTTATTTTGCTTCTTTGTTTCTTGCTCTCTCGGTCTTTACATCTTTCTTTTCGTGGCTTGCGGTATATGCACACCCCCTCGTCATTCCGTACTTTTCGTGCTTTGCCCGTCCTGAATGGAGGTCCCGCTAGTCCATTGCGTGGAATGGCTATCGGATAATGTACGCGGGGACACCCTTTAAACGTCGCGCTTGCCGTATTCGCAGACCTTCTTTCGGTAGAAGAAGAAAACGTTCGGATAGTTGCGAGAAAAGAAGCACAACAAGGTTGAGAGATATCTAAATGGGTTGCGTTGAAAGCAAGGAAATCTCTGCCTCTGTAGCTAAAGAGTCGACGGCTAACGGTGTCGCGCACACCAGGGAACTCGGACGAGCCATTAACTCAGCTATAACGGTATACCCGTATTGAGTTCGCATTGAGTTAACAGTTCAAGACCTTTGTCATTGTGATGGAACCTCCTAGGTAACCGCGTTTAGAGGTATTGTGAAGAGACCTGTTAACGTTATCAGGCTGTTCGTGACGTGTGTGCCCAATACCGTCCAAGGATGTATTCGAGGTCGTTTAGCTCGAAATGCGTCTTTTTCTTTCCTGGCCGCTTTCCGTCGATGACAGAGGTGTCCTTGTGGTGGTCGCGCGCGCATGTTTTTGTTTGTTTGCTATTTGTTTCTTGCAATAGTCTTTTAAGAAAATCGTATTTGTAAAAGTTACTTTCTTTGCGATGCCGCTTCTTCAGCAAATGACGTATATTTTTTTCATTTATATATTTGTCACACACTTCCGGTTGCCTTTTGGAAGCCGTGGCACGAGTTAATATACATCAGTATACAATGCTTTGTCTAGAATCTGAGTGCCGTTGTGGTCACTGTTGAATTCCTCCGCATTTTCCCATTATATACTCACCTTATCAGCTCTGATTCGCCCAGGCTTCTGCAATACGGCCTCTTTGATCGGCTCAAAATGCCACCATTACAGAATTGGGCACCATAATGGAATTCGACGGTGCCCATAATATCACACCCCTTCCCGCCTTTTCCTCGTTTGTTCGAGAACGCGATTGCATGCATGTAGCATGGACGGAGACAGCCAAGGGGCAATGATGAAAAATTCAGGTCACCAAGCTTTTCTGCCTCGTCCGAAATACCTGCGCCGTGTTACGCAGAGTCCGCAAGCGACGACTGCGATGGTTCGAACGGGAAGTTATCGATTAAGTTGCATAGCTGCGAGGTCGCATGCGGACCCGAAAATATAGGCTGAGCTGTCCACGAGGCAAGGGATAGACACGGTCACACGAAGCGATTACTTAACTGCCGCGACTGTCGCCGCTTATGCAGTCCTTCGCCAATGGTGAAAAATTTGACGCTACGCAGTGTACCTGATTTCGAGTGCTGATAGTGTAGTCCGTTGCAAATGAAAAGTGTTCGGTGTGAGAGGGAAGGCTGAGTTCATTTACTTCTAGGTTGAAACGTTATACTGTGTTGAAATCGTATAATGTAGTGTGTGTGTGTGTGTGTGGTGTGTGTGTGTGTGTGTGTGTGTGTGTGTGTGTGTGTGTGTGTGTGTGTGTGTGCGCCCCGCAGTGACTTGCGCGTCACAACCTTCGTAATATTACGTACGTTTTTCTTTGTCATTTACGTCTTTCTCTCAAATTCAATTTACGAAATACTCAAGTGTCCTTTCTCGCCCCTCCTCTCTGCAGTGCCGTGCATTCATGGTTTGAGTACACAATAAATAAATAAATAAATAAATAAATAAATAAATAAATAAATAAATAAATAAATAAATAAATAAATAAATAAATAAATAAATGAGTAGATAAATAAGTAAATAAATAGGTCACATGCGTCCACCTTGGTGCAAGAAAACTCAATAGGCCTGCGAATAAGGTGCCACGCTTTCGGAGGCATTGACTAGCTCAAAAAAGCGGCAACCACTTCCTGCTGGAGGCTCTCCTTTCTTTTCTGTGACCGTATTACTGTTCCGTTAAGTGGTGATAACAGCTGCAGGCGGTATCGGAGGATAAAAGGCGGTCACATCCTGTCTTTGTCCGACTGCGCGGAACTTACGACGATCTCGGTGGAAACGTTTTGTTAAGCTGAGCTGTCGTAAACAACTAAAGAAAATAAACCGACGAAAACGTGAGGTAGGACGAAGCATAGTTTAAAGACTTCTCCGAATATCTGAATGGGAAAGTGCCTTTCAGTTATCGCGCCTTCCGAAGAACGCGTAAAAAAAAAAAAAAAGAATGAGATACCTCGCGTGAGTGTTGTTATAACGTGAGAGAGGACACCTTTCCGGCGAGCTGTCAGAGTTGAGCTGGAAAGAAAAGCCCTTTAAACAGCGGCGATTTGTGCCAACCGTGGAAAGACTCCGAACTGTCACCTGCGCATCACGCGTCTGTTTCAGGCAATCTGATGACGTCACCTTATCGGGGAAAGCCCCCGCGATATGTCTGTGTTTGCGCGACGAGTTGTGCTGCCAACCGCGGTGGCACGTTTATCTCACTCTATGTGTGTTCAGCACACCAAAGGTTAAGTAGACAGATGATTATAATTTGAGTTTTTATCTCCTATCGGCAAATCCTGTCCTGTGGTAGCCCGCATCGGGAGCAAGGATAACGAAAGAAAAAAACTGCTTGGTGTTGTCTTTCCTTCGAGTTTTCTAACGATTCGACCTCACGCTGCCCGTTGCTGTAGCTATGGGCGTCGGCAGGGGGTGCAAAAAAAGCACTTGCCCGCCCCCCCCCCCCCGCCTCCCACTGCCCCCCCAAGCCAAACCAGCGATCTCCCCTCCCCCTCACCGCGATGCAACACGGGTTTGTGCCCCCAGGGACAAAATCCTGCTAAGAAACACGGGTTTGTACCCCAGGACAAAATCCTGCCGTCGCCCATGGCTGTAGTCTTCTGGTTAGCATAGACGACCGAGCTACACTGCCTCGTAAAAGCACTTGGTCCCGGGCTCGATTGCCGGACAAGGACGAATTTTTCCAGTGCGAGAAATTAAATTCTCTCTTTCACGTTTCCTACACTGAGCGTGGGCAAAGCATCGATCCCAGCAGTGCTTTTCTTTTATTCTTTTTTTTTTTTCGGTGATTGCGTGCGTGTGCATGCTACAAACACGCACGCGCACGCGACAGAGATAACAATATTATGTAAGCTTAATCGCGTACTCTGTACGAAAAGAATGGTGGGAAGCACCGAGGTATACGCGGGGGTATATCGAAGCGAGCAGTCGCCCATCACAGGTATGCGTACAGGCGTACTCGGAGACCTGCGAGACAGTTAACTATAACGGTGTCGAGCTGTCTCTCCATCGGCAGAGGCCGCTGTTTTGCGTGCTTATCTGTAGCGCTAAATGGCCGGTAGCACGGGGGACGACAGCTGTTATCTTTTCCTCGTTTCGCCCTGGCTGCCGCGGCGCTCGTTTTGCGCTGTAGTTAAGTGATAATTGCTGGCGACTTCGCCGACGCGCATTTTTTGTCGCCTACGATAACAGCCAAATTATATGGATTCGTCTGTCTGGGGTTCTTGAGTCACTGCTTCAAACGGTCACCGCCAGAGGCGTTAGTTACAGGCAGGAGCAGTGGGAGGGGGGGAGGCCGCCCTTCCCCCTTTTTGCCCTCCTATAGGACCGCATACCATAACAGCCCTAACTGCATTTTACTGCAGACATTTAGTACACTGTTGCAATGAACCTTGCGTATATATTTGTATATTTTGATGATCACAATAATCACAGATTTATTTTGCGTACTTCAGTCGATACACAGTTCGGTTTGACTTCACAAAGCGCAATTTGTTCCACATTTTCATACATGTACTAACAGGAGGTCCACCTGAGGATTTTACTCTGGGACCTCCTTCTGTATTATATGCACTGTGTAATTGTATTAATTTCTCATTAATGAATCAGCCCCCCTCCCCCCCCCCCCGGGGGGTCACGCCTCCTCCTTCCCCTTGAGCAAATGGCAAAACTACGCTCCTCGCCACCACCATTCACCATGTCGTAGCTTCTGTCGTGACCTGTGTACGGAACATTAGAGCAAGACAGTCCAGCGGAGGACCGCTAGGTGTACGGAGTAGCAAAATCTCGTGAAAGGAAAACGAATATTCGTCCACCCGCCTGTAGCATGCGAATACGAGGACCAAGTTTCTGACGGGGCAAGGACGGTGTTTTAATCAAATAAGACAGCTTTCTTTATGGCAAATCCGTGTGTATTTCCTTGTGGCTTCGGGACACAAACAGGCGTACGACAATCTTCCCCTCGCATAAAACAGTACGATTATCAAGAGCACGGACTGCTATCAATGTTTCGCCATCATGGTATACGGAAACCTTCCGGGCTGCGGAATTTGCGTGCTGCTTCCGTGGAGGGAAGGCCTCGCGATCGTTCGGCCCCACTGACCTGGCTTCGGCAAATTATGCGGGGACGACCGACCGACCGACCGATGTAGTAACGCGCGCGTGCGTGATGCCGGGCACCTGCCGTGCATGCGGCGCTGGTCCACTTGCAGTGCCGTCATTATCGCGTTCTTGTATACAGTGCCTGGGCGTCGTTATAACACCATTTTTTTTTCCGTCCGGCGTGTTTATGTATGCACGGCGGCCGACACGTGGCATGCTATGGACAGGTCAGGCAAGAGTTGTACCGCATAGGCTCCTTCAGAGGAGCCATATACGGTAACTATGTAGGTAAGTCAGGCTACGTGCTGGGAATATATCTATCTATCTATCTATCTATCTATCTATCTATCTATCTATCTATCTATCTATCTATCTATCTATCTATCTATCTATCTATCTATCTATCTATCTATCTATCTATCTATCTATCTATCTATCTATCTATCTATCTATCTATCTATCTATCTATCTATCTATCTATCTATCTATCTATCTATCTATCTATCTATCTATCTATCTATCTATCTATCTATCTATCTATCTATCTATCTATCTATCTATCTATCTATCTATCTATCTATCTAACACAGACATATATACGTGTGTGTGTGTGTGTGTGTGTGTGTGTGTGTGTGTGTGTGTGTGTGTGTGTGTGTGTGTGTGTGTGTGTGTGTGTGTGTCGAGACAGCGATAATTTGGACAGGTTGTGGTACGCGCACGGATATAATGAAGATATCGGTAGTTTCCGACCTAGTCGTAAAGTGGATTAAAGTTTAAAATAATTATTCGGGGATGGACTACGAATTATAATTTTGTCGTCATGGTGTTCTATAACCGTCGCGAGGCACTTCTCTATTTCGACCTTTAGAATGTGGACTGCCGGCCGTATATCACCATCCGAGGTGGATCAGCTGTACAAGGACCAGTGCGGATCGGTGTCCTCTGATTGATGCACAGCTGGTTTATAAGTTGACAGACAACCTAATCGTTCGACTAGGATAGAATCAAAGCAAAGTCTCTGTTACGTTGACTGAAGACTGTATTGCTGTTATAAGAATGGATTCCAACATTAGACTTCATTTGGCCAACTCCAGGCTGCATTAGCGAACATTAGCCAACGTTTGTATAATACACGAGCGAATACGGTAGTTGTATTCCGCTAGATTTCTTTTTTTCCTCGCACTATTAACGAATGGAACACACTGCCATTATCATTGATTGATTCCGTTGAGTCGATTGACCTGATTGATTACTGATATTCCAACACTGAAATTGAAATGTAAGCATTTATTTGTATATTTTCGCCTTTTTGAATTTTGTGTTTTCTATTGCAATTTACCCCTCCTGCCTGGGCCCATGTGGGCCTGCAGTATGTTGTAAATAAATAAATTAATTAATAAATAGATATTATCATTATGGGATATCATACAACCCGTTACAGGAAGTTAGTGTAAGATGCCAATGGAGGAAGGCATTGTTTTAAAGAGCGATCGTGTTTGTTGTGCGTGTACTTCTTGCTCCGTAGAAAGCGCACATTGTTTCACAATCCGCGTATTTTTTTTTTCTTTTTTTGCTATGCATCGAAAGAAGCAATGGCCAGGAATAAGGGCACATGAGAACTACATAGCCTGCGCATTTCCGCGTCGCTATTCTGACGTCTGGTTCTCTCATCGCTTGATGCTCCATTCCGTCAATTTCGTCGTCGCTCATCCACGGAGGAGAGAGCACACGGGAGAAGGCGAGGGCATCGGTACGCGGTGTTTCTCAACGCGTTATTGGCATCGCGATGCCTGCGAAACGATGCCCTCGTCGACACCGCACCCTCGTTCGCCGCGAAAGAGCACGCCGAACGTCTGCGTCGCTTCCGGAGTGGGCGTGTCCCTGCGCACACGGGACTCTGCGCTTGCATATACAGGCGAGGAATATTCTGCGTGAGAGGCGATGGAAGATGCCGCGAGCTCGATCGCTCGTCTTTATTGTATGCGATGACGAAGGTTGTTGCATGGGTGCCGAGCTCCGCTCGGCCACGCCCTTTTAGTTGCGCCTATCGGTACATCTAGATCAATCGAGACTGCGTACGCTTGTGGTATGAAGAGCGCGATCGTTCAACTCTAGCGATATATCGTTGGAGGCTTGTGTCTTCGCTGGTCGTAATGAAGCAGACACGGAAGCGAGTGACGGGGTCGTACGCAATACCACCTAGAGAAGATTCTAGGCAGCGTTGTTATTCGTCCAGTGAGTGAGTGAGTGAGTGAGTGAGTGAGTGAGTGAGTGAGTGAGTGAGTGAGTGAGTGAGTGAGTGAGTGAGTGAGTGAGTGAGTGAGTGAGTGAGTGAGTGAGTGAGCGAGCGAGCGAGCGAGTGAGTGAGTGAGTGAGTGAGTGAGTGAGTGAGTGAGTGAGTGAGTGAGTGAGTGAGTGAGTGAGTGAGTGAGTGAGTGAGTGAGTGAGTGAGTGAGTGAGATTTTTCTTATGGTAGAAAAGCTGAGGTTGGTCTGAATCCAAATTTCTGACCTGGCGTACTCAGCATTGTGGAGACAATGTCTAATAACGAGATAGATAGATATAGAGGGCGAAATAGTGTTGTCGATCAAGACAAATTAGGGGTTTAAATAAACATGTGTATTGAAGGCTGCCCTCCAATTCTCAAATCCAGAACAGTCATATGGTACACTATATACCAAACTTCTCCGAGGTCTTTTTTAATTTCTCTGTCGGTATCGCCTTTACCGTTGTACCAAGGGTTGCTACATTTTTATTTTCTTTCTTTTCTTTCACTCTTCGCATGCGGCAGTCGCTCTTATACGAAATGCTGCGTGTATATGTCTAAACATTCGAGACGATCTTGATCGGCTAATGAATGATCCAGATACTCTTGGTCAGTTGTCATGGTGTCATCAGTTGTCGCCAGCGGCTTAATGGTGTACATAATGAGAACCAACGGTTTACCGTTGACATGATCATCGTCTTCTGACTGCGTCACATGAATTCACCCACTTTTGCAGCTACGCAAAATAAATGTTTGTGATTACGTGGTCGCAGGTCAACCCCACCCTACCATTCGATGCGACCTCGGAAATAATAGGAGCTGTTTCATTGTCTGGATCCCGTATATAATTTCTCACTTCGCGCCGCCGCGTATTCCGTGCACGAGCAGTCTTACTGAAACGGTACACAGCGCGCCAAGGCATATAGACTGCACCCGCACCTGCAGCTGTATATAACAGGCATGCCAGCCCCAATATGACTGCCGTTCTCGCACGTGCCAGTTCTTTTCACGGGCGTCCTAATGGTCGCCCTTGTTTTGTCGGTTGCCGGCTGTAATGACTTGCGGCGTGCGCGATGGCTGCGGTGTATTAATAATGCATGACTCGCGTCCTCCGCGGCTCTGATGAGGCGAGTGTGTGTCTGCAAGCGCCGCTGTGCAGGCTTACACGCGGTGTTGACGGTTGTTAGTTCGGATGGCAGTGTGAACCTGGTGCGAACGGTGCGGAAACGCGTTGGTCCCGTGTTCGATCCCCCGCTGACTGTATATGACGAAATTTTCTTTAACTGTTGGTCTTTATTTCTCTGGGGTGCCTCCATATGAGTTTCATTTAGCTCCATTCCTATATATTTTGCTGAAGGCGAAATTCTGACTGATAAAACTTGCTTAGCACCCGGAGGATTTCTGCGGAACTTTCTGGTCTGCTTTTATGTGTTGTTATGGAAACTTTATTTCCGTTTATAAAACTAAGCTCTGAAAGCAGTCGTGTTTTCTTAGAAAAAATAAAACAAAGCAATGTGTTTACTTGGACTGTGATGTATGGAGGATTTCTGCGTGGTGACGACATCAGTGACGTCACGATTCGAAGGTTGTTCACCGTGTAGTCCAAGTGCCAGTTGAGTCGCGAGAAATCGCTGCACAATATGTATAAATACAAATAAAGGGAGGTGGGGAGGGGAGTAGGGGTTCACGAAGCCCTTTGTACTTCATTTCAGTATTGCAGCTGAGCTCATGCCTCCTTCGGCGTCACGGAGTAAAAGGCGACCAGTGACGCACATGTCATCGCTCTACGTACCGATACCGTGTGAAGCCGTTTGTTTTCGCTCATTGCGCCCGCCCACATGTCATCAGAATCTGTGCTTTCCGGTTTAATACGCAATGCGTGATCTCGGCATTGCAGTCTTCAGAAAGTGCGTACTGCAAGACGAACAACAGCAGACGTTCACTGTGTCGACGTTCCATTACCCCGTGTATGTGTGCATCTCTCATAGACCTCGCCTCTGCAGCCGCTCTCCGCGCTTTAGTAAAGACGGAAGATAGAGAAAAGGTGCGAGAGAAACGATCGAAAGCAACATCTGCTGCACGTGCGCTACGTTTGTGCCCCGTCACTGTACGCGGACGGGTTTTCACCGGTGAAGCTGCAGCCGCGGGAACTGCTTGCGGCACGGTGCGGTCCACTGCGCACCCTTGGCCGCTTCGATGCCGCATGCGGCGTATCGCGTGTCCCGCTGCCGCGGCTTCCATTGTGCGGCCCCGCGGCCCCGTGCTCTGCCGTGAGCAGGGCAGGCAGGCAGGCGTGAATGGCCGCGCTGGGTGCGTTCTCGCTCCTAACGGTGCGTGCACGGCGTACGCAGGGAACCGCGGAGAGCGCGACGGCGACGTCGAAGGCTTCCGGAAGAGGAGTCTGCTAGGAGGACACGCTTCGTCTTTCTTCCCCTGCAGAGAGGGCTAACTCGCGCGACGCACTGCGGTGTTTTGTGGCGCGCCTGGGAGTTTTCGCACGCACGCAACTACCTGCCATGGCTCGCGGGCGTTGTTTGTGGCGCTGCAGTGCATGCGTTCCGTTTATATGAAGACAAACGTCATGCTTTGCCTGCACATGCGTTCGTTCTTCGTCTCCTACATCTTCGTTGGGCGTAGTAAATACAGACACGACACAAGTAAACTGGAGGAGAGTGCAAACGAAGCCAGCGAGCTTGTGTGTGATGTCGGCCAGCGCACGCGATCGTTAGCCGAACAAGGTATACGCAAAGATAGCGTTAGTTGCGTACGTATACGCCATTTTCGTCACTTAAGTTGACTTAACGTGGGTGCCCAAGAGGGCGGCTTATGACGGATGCGCTGCGGTGACAAACGCTAACGCAAAGCTTTAGCGTGCCCTATTCTAAAACTGTCTATAGTGTGTTACCCAGTTTATGACATTCGGCGCCGCACGTCAGCGTTCTCTCTCTGCTCGCCGGGTCGCTTTGCTTTTACGTGTCTGGCTCGCGATGCGCGCGCGAGTTTAATACCGCGCCAACGCCGCGGATGTCTTGCACGAAACCGTCAGCTCGCTTTGGTCTCCTTTTGCTATAGTTCACGTTGTAAGACCGCTCATACGATGCACGCCGTGTATGTACGGAAGGCGGGTTTCACAAGCTCACCGACAGGGACAACACAGGTTCGCGAGATAGCGGCTGTGGTGAGATTATGGCCGATTCGGAAGAAAGCGGCTCCTGCGTGCGTCTGTGTGCATACGAGCGTGCACGGCGCACGAGCACGTGGCGCGTGGTGGAGAAGACGAGCGACGGAGAGTAAGGAAAGCTGCAGGAGGGGGGAACATGATGGAAGACTTTTTGCAGTCGGCAGGAACCATGTACGAAACGAAGGAAATGGAACGCGCGGACCGAATCTGCAGGCTCGCGTGCTCGTGAACCGAAACGTCTCTCTCCGTGGAATCGCGCTCTAACGGAGAGCGAGCGGTGCTGGAAGCGTGGCTCGGGGTCTTCACGCCTGTCAGGAAGGGCTGCTGAAGAAGGATGTGTGCTAAACCTGGCGAACTCAAAGTCAGCCTGCCGTGAATGCCGTCATACCACGGAAACGCCGTGCTTGCTTGCGCACGATGCACTTGGAGGACTGGGAGAAAATAAATGTGCACTAACCCTAGATGCCGAATAATTTCCCACAGGCTGTGCACGTACACTCCGTGCTTGCGACTACGTGTTTAATTACGACCAGAAAGGTCCCCTAATACGTCGTATAAAACTAATTAAGCGCAGTTCAGACGAATGCAAAAGGAAGGCAACAGGACAAAGTGTTTTGTCCTGTAGTATTCATTTTGTCTTCGTCTGCGGCGTGCTCTATTTATTTTACACGGTGCGTATCGACCAACTAGCCCAGTCGTCTGTTCCTTTGCGCCATATATGGTCCCCTAATAACTTATAGCTAATAACTTTGAGTGCAATTGACATCGTCCGATCGCATCTTTTCTTTCGTTACGATTTATTTCCCACTTCTTTGTTGTAGATGTGCCGAACTTGCGGTACACTGAATGCAAAGTTTCGAGCGGGAGATTTTTCAAAATCGTGATGTCTAAAGGCCCCAAGGCGCCATACTTTGCTTAGCTCCAAAGGCGGTACGATCACTGTCACGATACGAGTGTATAGTGTTTACCACGCGATATATGTTCGGATCAGTTGAGTTAAACCTCACTCCACTCTAAAGCGACAGTCATCACTCTACTTGCATTTCATCTTTCTTTTCGCCCCCTTATCCCTCTCTCCCAGTGCAGGGTAGCAAACCGGACGTGCTTCTAGTTAACCTCCCTGCCTTTCCTTGCTTCTCTTTCTCTCTCTCTCTCTACTTGCATTGTAGTTGTTTCCTCTCGCCTAGTGACTATTAGGCCGTATATAACCCTTTATGGGTATGAGCCAAATACACTAGACCATAACAACAGTTAACGTGCAGAACTGCGCATCTGTGTTAAACGTCTCCGTACAAAGAATACACCTGAACTCCGCAGCACATAACGTCCCAACCTCCTGTGTGTAACTAAAATAATGCCGCAATTCGCTGCACTTGCAAAGCCATGGCGCGTCTGAGAACGTTTCGAAGTTCAACTTCCCCGTATTTCTTTTGTTTTCGCTGAGCCTTCACTTCTGGACTCCCACGCGGGGTCGCCTTGCGCAAGTCTTCTTAACGGTTAAGCACTCAAGCTTCGCTCGTTCACTCGCATTATTCGTCATTTTTTTGCGCTTACATACGTATACTAGTTCACGACCGTTCGTGGCTGAAAGAAGGAGGAGTCGTGCAACGTACACTTCTTCCAGACCGAACAGACTAACGCATCACACACGAGCACAAACCGTCGTCTTGTGTTTGCGAACGACGATATCCAGCAGACGAACCATAAAGCAGACGCTCTTCTCAGCAATAGCACACAAAGCCACGCGGTTCACACGACCACCCTATGCGCGCAGGCACTGCCATTTTTACGATCGTGCGCGGCCCGTTGCAGTTTGCGCGTGCGTGGGTCGAAGTGTGTGTGTGTGCGTGTGTGCGCTGTTTGCAGTCGTCTCGTACAAACAAACGATGATCGTGGAGCAAGAAAACGCTCACACATGCACGATCTCGAAGCCACGAGCGAGACCTTTCGCAGAGCGCGTGCGTTGGTGTACGTATATGTTGTCCGTCTGTATAATCTTTAGCGGCCGATCTGTGTCCACGACGACGGTCGTTTTCAAGGGCGAGCCGATCGACCGAGCTGTGTGAATGCTGCAGCTCGAAAGCCGTAACCCTGCTCTCAGCGCGCCCTCCCGCTTCGTACGTCGTCGTGCGCCTTATACGATCCTCTGAGTGAATATTGTTCGCTGACCTTGGGCTAGAAGGAGTGAGGGGTGCTCACGAAACTTTGAACAGTGACCATGGTCTAGAACAGTTTGCGTGCGTGTCATTCGGGTCAAACCTTTCTTTATATACATCCTCTTTCTTTCCTTTCCAAGTCCTATAAAAGAGCATTTGCATTTTATGTTTTTGGAAGTTCTCGCAAGACCAGCGCTCTTGGCGTGGGTTTTTTTTTATGCCTGCGCTTCGACCCTGCATAGGCTTTCTACAAATCGAATTTACATCGACCGCTTTTTCGAGCGCTGTTCTGCGTGGTCGTTCCTATAGTCTCCGAGGACTCCTTATGTAGGCGTTTCTATCGTGCTGCGCATGCGCTCAGTAGGTCACGTGTCGCACTTAAGTCTTCGTGAGATAGGGTGACTCAAACGGCCCCGAGCGACCTCGCGCGGCGTTTCAGTAGTTTCGGCGGCGTTGCATTATAGATAGGAACGAAAAGCGGAGTTTACACTCGTCCTTGTTGGGCGAGCAGCAAATGACATCGGTAATGACTTTTGCAATGCATTCGCGTCTTTTCACCTTGCATTTTCAAAGTGTTGCAAATTATATATAGAGCCTCAATTTGCGATGGTAAGACTTGGCTCAAAGCCAAAATATGCTGCGTCTGCTTCGTCTGCTTCGCATAAAATCGGTTCCCACGAAGCGTGCGATCTACCTGAATTCTTTTGTAATTTCATCTTGTACAAAACACATAGTTATGGGGATTCATTGTAGTATGTAATTTTTTCGGTTTGGCTTGTGGGGTTTAACGTCCCAAAGCGACTCTGGATATGAGAGACGCCGTAGTGGAGGGCTCCATGTAATTTAACCCTGGCGTTATTTAGCCTGCACTGACATCGCACAGTATACGCGGGCTTTCTAGCGTATCGCCTCGATCGAAATATGACTGCCGCGGTCGGAATCGAACCCGCGTCTTTCGGCTCAGCTGCCGAGCACACGTGACCACTGGTCCACGGCGGCGGCCTTTTTCTTTACGCACTAGTGCGTAACTTCGTTCTGTGTTCTGTGTGTAACTTCGTTCTGTAACTTCGTTCGGTCCGCTTCGGTGGTACAGTGGTTGCGGTGCTCGGACGCTGAACCGAAGGTCGTGGGTCCGACGCCGACAGCGGCTGTCGCATTTCGATTGAGGCGAAATGCTAGGAACCCGTGGAATCTGCGATGTCACAGTACCCAGTCGAAACTTCCTGAGCCCTTCACTATAACGTGCGTCAGCACACATTTTGTGGTTTTAGCACGTAAAATCCCAGATATCATGACGTTTGTTGTTGCAGGTGACGGCGAATTATCTCCTCTAGCATACCTGTAATTGGACGGAAATTGTAAATAAATAAATATGTAGACAAATGACGAACTGAAACTTGATTCAGTGAGCAGGACAGCTGGAACGCTGTCGTATTTTGGGGTCGCGTATGCATGCATGAATGCACGACATTGTTGTCACCGTTGCGTTGTGCACAGCTGCCGTCGTCGCTGGCATGCACGGACGTCCTGGGCGCACGCAACAACTGCATAGACGGGAGTCATTCCACGCCGGGTTACATACCGACCTCCACTCCAAATCCCATTTCCTCTCCTCCTCCACACGCGCGGCAGCAATGTCAAGAGTAACAATATGAGAGAGAAGGAATTTTCGCTACATACGCGTGCATATACGTCAGTATAACGGAAGCTCTGGGTGTGGAGCATGACTTTTCCATTATAACTTTATATTTCTCATCCGCAAGGTGTCCATGCGAGCAGCAGTGTTGCGCATGTATCCAAATACCGGAGAGAGAGAGGGGGGGGGGATAGAAAGAAAGAAAAATGAGAAAGGAAATGGAACGAAATAACTACAACGCATAATAGGTCGATGGCTATACAGCATATCGTGAGTGCATGCCACCGTGGCTCCGGGAACGGAAATGGCGCCCTGCCCGTGGGAAATTCGTGGACGTGACCTGCTATGCAATAGTCGGAATAGAATAGCACCCAGCCAATCGGGTGCACGGGTGACGCCGGCGTGATAGCGTCTCCGCTTCTCCTATCGTTAGCTTTGTACGTATCTATATATTGTATGTGCACGGGCGACCTTTTCTTTCTGTTTTAACGGAAGGGAAATAGATTCGTGTATACGTGCAATGCGAGTACGCTCCCCGGAGATGTCAATATTGTTATCTTCTACACTCCGCGATACGTGTAGGGACAATTCAGCGTCCGAACGAAGTATGGGCGTGCCAGGTTCGGGGCTAATAAATGGTGCTTCCGTTCATTGTCTTGGGCGTACACCTCTCGGCGTCCCTCTCGAAGCTATACAAGGCCCTCTATCAGTCTGGGTGGCTGGCACTGTATACGCGGGTAACTGAATGGCGCGTTCTGTTTTTTTTTTCTGTTTCTTTCTCGTTCGTCGTACACCGCCACGCTCTCGATTGTATAGCGTGCGACGTGCGTGGAATACGTATATCGAGTTGATAAGAAGCCTTTCACACGCTTTCTTCCAGCCCTGTTTCGTAGTAAACATCGATCCTTTGTTCGGTTACCTAACCTTCGGTAGCTATTGTTGGTATAGCCCCTTCGTGTACAGCCTTCGGGATCGGGATACTTCCGTCGATTACCACGCGATAGCTCTCGTTTATTTTGGAACGAGTTTTGAGCCGTTGCTTTTATATGTTTTTGTGATGTAATTGCTCGTGCGTTGAGGAGCCTGTATTAATTCTGCAAGAATTAATAGTTGGACTGGCATAACTGGCTGAGATGAATTAGCGCAAGGAACAAAACAACAGACGCTTTCACCATTCATTTCATACAATTCTGTTTCAGAACATATTGTTTAAATCGCATTTGACTGCGCTCACTCTTTACCTTACTGTCCTTTTTTTCTAGGTCAGTACTGCAAGGACATCTTTTACTTCTTGTCTCTCTCTCTCTCTCTCCATTTATGACTCTTCAGAAAGTTACTCGACGTGGTACTCACAGCACAAACCGCAAAAGTTTTGAGCTCACATAGTTGGATCGTATCTTCAAGACTGACAAAAACAAAGTAATTATACGCACGTCCGTTTGACATGCCACATTTCTAAGCTTTGCTCTCGAATGCCACTCCAAGCATCTGCCGCCGTCTCCTCACCTGATTCAGCAAACGACGCCTCTCTCTCTCTCTCTCTAATAATGTACTTTGTGCAGTCATAATTAATGAAGAGGTATAGAAGAGAGAAGGATGTATACGGAAGAACCACTGCTCCGGTCATCTCTCCATCTATCTTTCTATCCTTCTCCCTTTGGTCAACATTCCACTTCCATTTCGAGACATTCCATTTCGCCCTCCCTATCATATGTGCAGTATATATACCTGTCCACAGCCACGTCTCCGCGTATATCGCGGAAAACCTCGTGAGTAATTAGGTGACGCCTATATATAAGACCCCCGTCGCTTCCTCCGGCACGCGCAACTCCTAGAAAGGCGCGAAGAGCCTCACATATTTGCGAAGCCGGGAATAGTTATAGTTCTGGAGGCGGGTATTTATAAACCCGTCTAGGGCTACGTGGCCGCGAGAGTTTTTCGAAGGCGGCTGCTACATAGGCTTCGTCACCTAATCTCTTCCGCAGTCGTATAATATACACAGTCTTTCTCTCGGCGTGTTCTTTAATGTTCCTTTTTTTTTTTCGTTGCTATATTAAGATGTTATTCTTGTTATAAAAGGGTAGGAGGGAGGTGGGGGGCGGGGTGGTGGCTTATTGGTGGATTAACCATACTAGGCTGCTAGTCGATGTAGAGAGGAAGCGATGTAAAGATCGTGCTCTGAGAAGCACTATACGTACATACGCTTTGTAGGTTTAAAGTACGTACCCTGGTGCGTCTGTTATCCGCTCTGGTTATGTTGATTTCTAGTTTGCTGTCGTAAATATTCCTCAATTAGGAAAATTCTTGCGGTGCTCTGCACAAAGTTCGCGAACGTTATTTTGTGAAGGCTGTATACCGAACATGTCTGTATACAGTCTCCACAAGCAACCGTTCTGGTCGTGTGGACCACATTAAGGTCAAATAATTAAGACGAAGTTTGTTTATGCACATGCCTTACATACAGAGTTAATCTAACCGAAAGGACGTCCAAACAAGGCAAATAAATCGGTTTGTAGTCTATATAGACAATCGATGTTATACACTACCTAGATAATTTATTTTTACGGTGGATAAAGCAAAAAAAGGAAGCTCAGCGTACTGCGCTCACTTCTCTCTGCTCCACCTCGCTACCTTTTCTGTGGATATTAAACACGTGACCTGCTCATCCCCTTAATCTCAGATACACAGCATCACCTACTTCCCTTTTTCTCTTCTATTCTGCCTACCCAGCACCTGCTTTCGTGCCAAGAATCCCTACGAACTTAGCTTCCTTCCGTTCTAATCTATGTCGCTCGCATTTCCAGCTGCGTATTGCGTTCGCTGCAGGCTCGGCTCCTTTAAGCTACGTAAGTATGTCACGAAGTCAATTGCCTTTCGTATGCACAGTAAACAATGGGTGCTCGTTTGTTGCTCTCTCTTCCAAGTTTTGTATATAGAAGCGCGTGAACACGAGCACGACGCATTCCGAGCCTTCGTAAATACTTCTCTGAGAACCTCAAGTATCTATGGTATATGTTCTTGAATTAAAGTTCGCACGTACGCACGTTATTTCTTAAGCCCCCCACGGAGTATAACGCTACATGTATTACATTCGGGCACTTGGAAACAAAGCGGCTGCGCTTCTGCTCCCACGGCTCCGTTCCGTTCACGATGCTCCTAATAAGCTCGCATGCACGATGATGCCTCCCTTGGTTTCTGGCCGCATGCTGTTGCGGCGACGCCTCTCACGCAGCTTACATTGGACGGAGTGGGAAAGTCCGAAGAGGCGTGAGTGCAACTTTAAAGAAGCAGCAGCAGCAGCTCCCGTGCACGTCTCATGTGCTGCAGTGAGAGTGCACATACACTATACGAGGAAGGAATAAAAAGTTTCCGTGGGATTATATATCTTCTCCTTGGGACTCGAAGTGCTTGAGTGGACTCACGTTTTGCGCGGTAATCAAGGGCGCCAGTTACCCGTGCGAGGACATTCCCAATATATGGCATCACGTTCCCTTAGATTGCCTGGGCGTGCCTACTTATATGCATACGGTTTGAAGAGAGGTGGCTCCCGATGAGGCTCTAGCGGCACTCGGTAGATTATTATTATTATTATTATTATTATTATTATTATTATTATTATTATATTATTATTATTATTATTATTATTATTATTATTATTATTATTATTATTATTATAAAAGGTTGCCTTGATAAAAGTTTGATATCTACATTGAACTGTGCAGTCCTGCCAGAGTTGTGGCCAACCAACGTGAGCCGACCGAATTGAACAGAGAACTACAAGTCACTGAGCTACAAGTAACGACGCTTTATGCACAAAGGAATGTTTGTATTTGGTTTCTGAGAGCTATGTATTTCTTGGTCGTTCAGTGCCATTACCGCTCGCTAGTTTTGTTGTGGCCCTATATATGCGAACGCTTACGAGACTTCCTTGCCGACTTCCACGTATAAACCGGGTTTCCGTATACAGACCCGATTGCACGGATCGTTACAGTTAGACGAGCGCGTCACACGTGCTCTGAGCTACAGCGAATTGCGGCGTACATATAGTATACTTGAAACATTTTTATGCATACACGCGGCGTGATTTCGGTGTGGCGCCGAGCTTGTCCGCAGACTGCGTGAATCACAGATCCGCCTCATGGTGCGAATACTATTTTAGTTTTTAAAGGATAATAATAATAATAAAAAGTCAAGGGTGTAGACCCAGTCCTGCCTTCTCAGTCGACGTTCTCAATTCGGAACTGCTGAGGTCGTGAGCCAGTCGCGGCCCACGCAGAGCCGGTCAACTGAAATGATCTCTTTCTTATGGCTTATGCTTTCTCACGAGGCTTCGCCTCCTGGACTAATTCTGTCCCTGAGATGACCACTCACGTACGCGTATAAACGCAGCATCGTGAACGGCCGGGTACCTTTCCTACATGTATGCGCATGCGGAACCGACTGAGTTCTTTCTAGTTTCCCAACACACACACAGCGTGCTTTCAGAGCGTGTGTATATATGTGTGTCTGTGTGCACACGCGCACGTGTGCGTGCGTGTGCTCGGGACAAGGGTAGTAGGACTTGGTCGCTGCCAGAGCGTATCTCCGTCCGGCCTGCAACGCTGCAGCAGTGGGCACACATCCGAATCGAGGGAGAGAGAGGGGGGGGGGGGAGGCACACATTCAAATCCGAAGCAAGAGAAAGAGAGGGAGAGAGCAAACTTTCTGCACGGAAGCGCGAAAATACGCGTGTCGCTCAATTACACGTCGTTCTCGTCCTCCTCTCAGAACATCCTTTCCTACTTTTTTTCCTCTCCTCATATCGACGCCGAATGCAGGCGGAACTAAACACCGGACGACGCGAAGCGACTTACGAAGGAATAAAAGGGGGCCGCCGGGGTTTTTAATGGGCGGCGATATACATTTAAAACCGATCAAGCGCGACAGCGCCTTCGATCGAGAGCCCGCGGAGGCTGAGGTTTATCCGTCGTAGTGGGTGGAAGCGGAACCAATTACGCGCCGTTTTTGTTCCGCGTCTCCTTTAAGTGTGTCCGTCCGTTTGTCCTGTATACAAGCGGGTAACAGCGGGTGTTTTTGATACAACCGCGCTGACCACGCTTTTTGTCCCACTCCGAAAGAACGGCCGAGGAAAGTTTTGAAGTGGGTGTCTTTACGGGCAGGCTGACTTGCAGGGAGGGTGGTACGTGAGAACAGAAGAAAAAAATGCATCGTCAGCGTGGGGGCTACGCGATGAAAAATGAAGTTCGCACTAGGCGCGTGGACGTGAGTTCGACTCCCGGCCATAGTGGCCACATCGCGGTGGAGATGAAATGCATGAACATCCGTGTACTTAGATTTAGGCTCATGTTAATAAACGTCCCGCCACGGTGGTCTCGTGGGTACGGTGCTTCACTGCTGAACGAAGGTCGCGGGATCGAATCCCAGCCACGGCGGCCGCATTTAGAAGGAGGCAAAATGCTACAGAGGCTCGTGTACTTAGATTTAGGTGCACATTATAAAAAGAACCCTGGTGGATCGAAATCTACGGAGTCCTCCACTACGGCGTCTCATAATCGTGATTTTGGGATGTAAAACACCAACAATTATTGTTACATGTTAATAAACCAAGTGGTCGAAATTAATCTAGAGTCGCCTATTGCAACGTGCCTAATAATCATATATCCTGGTTTTAGCACATAGCCCCCCCCCCCCTTCCCGCCCACCATTGCATCCGAAGTTCTTTCCGAGACCCACCCCGAAGAAACATCTGATATAGGATTTTGTTCTCAATGACATTATCAAAGCAAACGGCATACACGTAAAACGCATGCGCGATTTAGCTCTTTCATCTGCACCGGCGTGCGCGATTTGGGAGAAGAAGAAAAACTGAAGTTCTTGCGTGTGACGGTGGGGCGCGCCAGCGGAATCAAAACGACGCGCGCGTTCGGTGAGCGAGGGCGTGCGGAAATGTGGGTCGTCGCACAGTTGCTCAGCTGTCCGAACTCCGGCGGTCAGATGATGATTGTGAGGAGGAGGAGGGAAATAACTCTACTCTCTTTCTTCTTTGTGCTTGCCTCCCACCGTGTCATCGCTGTCCCCAACTATACAGCCGCGGTCGTTGGTGATGGCCGTCCTATTTTATTCGCCCGACTTCGATCGGAATTCCGCTTTTGTTTTCGCGATCACGTCGTATACCATACGACCTCGTTTCGATTTCTCCTTTTCCGCTCGAGTAAGTTCTCCTATAGCCGCCCGTGCAGCTACCGCTGCTGTAAGGTTCCCGTGTTACACCCTCTCAGTTGTTCGAAGCTGCAGCTGACCTCTTTCGGTTGTCGGTGTATAATATCGCCGATTTCCCACAACAAGAGTCGAACGGCTCGCAAGAATAAGGAAGAGTATATGCGTGTGATTGCGCGTGCGAATTGGGTGGTTTTCGCGTGGGAATCGATCGGAATCGCTTCCTTTTTTTTTATGTTGCAGTGAGGCGCATCGTGCACGGTCGCTTTAAAACTAGGAAGCAAAAAGAGTAAGAAGATGAATTAGAAGAAACCGAAGCATGCACCGGAGTATTATTTGTAATACAGGTCTCGTAATTTTTTTCTACATTTTATCGAGCAATTCAAGTTTCCTTCGTAATTAGTAATTTATTCTCTATAAATTGTCCTTAATTTTTGTATAAATTTATAAAACCACCAAGTTCTTGGACGATCCCCCATAGTGGGTCTGAGACATGGTAACTATATATATAGGTGGACAGAACTAGTTCTGTATCTCTTATTTCTTCGCCTTGCGTTGGGGCATTACCTTTTCATGAACCACCTAGCCCAACAACATGTTTATTAAAGAACTAGTTCAAGCGGCCGATCCTCCTCGATGGGTAGGAGCCAATATTCCTTGGATCATCGTTATCATCATTATACATCGTCATCTCACGAAATTGCCATTGTTTGTCCCACGTATGTCAGCGATTCGTCTGAAATCGTCGCACGTAGTCGTTGATTCGTGCTATTTCGAGTAGCGAACCTCAACAATATTATCTTATCGCTTCAGTATTGACGAAGGCTGATGAGGCGACTCGTTGCCGCAGTTTAGCCTCGACTCATCGTTACAACCATTGTCCCGGAAACCGATAGAAAAAAAAAAAATAGCGATAACGACAACGAGGCAGGCACAAAGGCGCAAAGGAAACGCTAATGAGACTAACACAGCGCTAACGAGCCAGAAAAAGCTATAGGAGTATAGTATGGCGTTTATTACACACCACGCATGACTGCTCGCCACGTGCGTCCACTTCACGCACAGGTCGTGCGGCGTCGCGATGGCGCACCAGCTATGTTCAGTGACGCACTAGCGAGGACACGTAATGACGTAGCCTCCAACGAACTTCCGAAGGAATCCTCGGTGTCGTAACCACGGCATAACTCCTCGCTAGAACACAGTTCGAAGTGCGTCCTCGGATCGGTATCCTTCTCATTAGCTATCAAGGCGGTGGCCTTTCTTGTACACGCCTGTGAGGTACACAACGGTTGCGAAAGCTGTCGTCACAACCAGTTCGTTATTGCGAGGGTTGTCGCATGCGAGTTCCTCATCCTTGCGGCCATGATCGCGGTGGGAAACCCGCAAATTGCCCTTACGTATAGCATCCTGTTTTCGGTGTTACACGCACACACGCGCTGATGACATCTCTACGGAGCTGTACACACTATACAGTCCTTGTCTCACTCTTTGTTTTATCTCGGTTCTCTCTCTCTTTTCCCTTTCCTCTTTTGTGATATCGAGACGACAACGGCCGCAACTGACCCCCCCCCTTCACCGGGAACCGGGGCGGGGTAACGATCGACACGGGACTGTGACCTCTGTGGCGTCGATTGCGATCGCCTTGCGCGTCGCCCCATTCTGCTACCCCCCCCCCCCCTACCGTTGTCCTCGCGTTACGAGGCAGGCAGCCTCCTTTTTCTACAGCTTGCGTTCCTTTGTTTCTCACTCCTCCCTCCCCCCCCCCCCCCCCTTGCGATAGGTACGGGTGCTCACCACAACACTATGGGGTCGACACTGTTGTTATGCTTTACTATAGTATATACCGCGGCTGCTCCCGCTATGCTGCACCGCCGTCTGGGGGGTCCCCTCTCACTTTGTGGACCGACCTCGATCGCAAGACAAGGCAAGGCAGGAAGGAAAGGAGGAAGGAACGAATCCGGTACCGGTATTGGAGGGGAAGTTTTACCGATGCGTGCTCGCGGTTATATGTGTCCTCTGATACAACACGTGAGGCGCGCCCACCGGCGCAGAAGACTGTTCTTTTTGGCGTGTATGTACGAAACTTTCCCCTATACTTCACGGGTCACAGGTCGTGGAGGTGGATCGCTTTCGCTTCCGATGCTTTGACGACGTGTAGGAGAGCGAGGATCTCCGGTGGCTGTTTCCGTCATGTTGCGTGCGTGACGGCAGTATATATCGATGCGAGCGGAGGGTTACATGGCCATAGCTGTGTGTACGAGTGCCGAGCTATATACTTTCCTATACGCCTATGGCACGCGTGTTTGCCGCCTGATACGCGGCGCAGGCTCGACGAGATTGAAACTGTACGCTATACATAGCCCGTATTTGAAAAAAACTGCGCGAGGTCGGAGGTCCCGAGTGGACGTTTATATCGTATATATTTTGAAGTGCTGTTCGTACACCGGAAGCAAAACGGTGACGTTCCGGTACGTATGTATGAATGCGAAGGCACGCATTTTTTTTTTTTTTTGTTGTTGTTCGCAGGCAGCGCTCGTGCGCTTTGTTCTGTCTTTTTCTACGTGAGCCGAACCACACTATCACCCGTCGCTCCATCGAACATCGACGTTCACCGGTGAACTCTTGAGGAGGCGTGCGAGAGCTGTTATTTTCTCCTGTTCTTGCCTTTCGTTGGTTTTCTCTCCGGTTATTTATTTGTTTATTTTTTTCCTGGGCTTGCCTGCCGCGCATGATCCGGACGCCGGAGAAGCCTCGAATGGGGTGTAGCTTGATAGGCTCGTATAAATGCATGGGGTATTCATAGATTGATGTAAAACTACTCCATATTGCGTTTGCGTCGACCAGGAAAAAAAAAAAAAAGAAGAGTATGTGTGACTTGAAGAGAGTGCTGATTTGCCACGTAAATGACTCTCTTTAAAGAGGCACGCTAACTCCCTTTTGGGTCACACGACTCTCCGAAGAAAGTACAGTGATTTTCAAAGAGAGTTCACGTGTCTCCTCAAAGAGAGTCATACACGTGGCCAGTCAGGACTCACAAAAAAGAGTAAATGGACCTTTTTTTTTTTTTATTGCAGGCGGTAGCGACGGCGGAGAGGCGTTTCAGCTTGACGGACGTGTACAAGGCGAAACAGTGCTGACAACACTGTGCATATACACGCGGTTACGTTTGCGTGGGAACGAAACAGAAATAGACGAAACTCGCCGTGCTAGCTTAGCATGTGCAAGGTGTCGCGCAGCTAAGCTCGAGGGCGCGGGTTCGATTCCCGACCACGGCAGCCACATTTTGATCGGAGCGAGAGACACGCAAGAATATACTCATGTACATATAAACTTAGGTGCACTTTAAAAAACTCGAGCTGGTTAAAATTAATCTGCAGTCTTCCACTACGGCATGCCTCATAATGATATCGCGGTTTCGACTCGTAGCATCCCCAGGTTAATTAATTATTCATTCCATGGATTTCACAGGCAGTAATAACATTAAAAGAAAAACCTGTAGGCGCTCGACGAATGGTACGGACGGCCTGCACGGTTCTGCGTGATAGCACCGTCGAGCTGCTCAGATATTGCTCCATCGAATAGAGCGAATTGCGAGATATAAATGGTGCATAACAATTCGCGCCACGATTTAATTGCCTCGCATCAGGAACTTGTTTCGCTGTCTGATATGAAGTCTTTTGCGATATTATTCTGCGGCTTTTGTTCAGCATCAGATAAGCTTGCGTCCGCGTCACGGCACGAGACGATAGACGTCAAACGACACGGTGCTGAGCTAAAAGGGTAATTGTCGAAGCGCTTAGGAAATACTGAAATATCGATACTTTTTTTTTTATCGAAAACAAAGCCTTTCTTATTGCTGTTATCACCGACACGACGGTTGCAGAATGAACCTTTGTTTCTCGCGTTTCTTTTCTTTCTTTTTTTTTTATTCACTTTCTTTTCCTTCGCAAGATTGCCTATATAGTGTACAATTAAACGTATCGATAGGCATCTTTGTTCTACCTGCACTGCCGTATGCAGTAACTGACCTCCATGTCCATGCGTTTGCGTTTTTGGTAGATTGCACGTGTATCCTCCAATCCAGCGTGTCGTCTAAGAACGATTCTATCCCCTGGTATTTTGTGCACTGACCTATCTGTTCGAAACCGCAGCGTTCTTGCGGACAAACACTGCGCCTTTGAATTTGCTTGCTGAAGATTAGTCATCCAGGTGAACGAGCTGTCTTTCATATCAACATCAAGCTCGCTTAACTGCACGTGAATCTCTACGGTTCGTGAATAATCGTCTCTTCTGTATCCTCCATCCGCTTGCGCAAATATTTACCTGTCCCTACCTCGCCTATGTATTTCTCTCGAGCCGCATACGTCCCCCGTTGCGGATGTACACGAAACTATGAAAGTATAATTATGTATAATGTGTGTTTATATGTTTTGCATAAATAGCCTCTTGGGTTGCCGCCAAGTCACCCCTATTGCTCGGCCGGCTTCCTTCGGTTTCATTCTCGAATACCGGCTCTCCTGCGTACACGGCTCCCTGTATTGAAAAGAACATCCGTTGTTATTAAGACTATACGCTTCGCCCGAAACGCCGGACCACCGAACCCCCACTTGCCTCTTTTATACTCTCCTCTCCATTTCGTGTCCGTCGGAAGCTTCGAAAGGCAAGCAAGCAGGAACGGCCATATCGTAAGCATCCGGTAATTACTCCGCACCGGGACTCGTGGTCCAGCGACTAAGTCGCACAAGTGGTTTCTCTACGCGGACCTGCATTTACCGAGCGTGTCAGCGTTGATATAACTCTCAAGGCCGCAAGTGCGATTGGGCAAGATGGGACTACGTAGTGACAAACGCGATAGGTCTGCAGAGATAGACAAAGAAAGTATGCGTGTATTCGACGCTAGATGTTTCGGGCGCCGTGCGCGTCTAGGTATACGTGGATGTGTCTTTTGTAGACTTGCCACGCACTTCAGGGCGTCACGTGATCAAGATCGAAGGGCGCATTGTCCGCGACCGCGGCTCTACGCATGGCCAAACAGCGCGGAAGGCGTCTTGGTCAAGTGGGCAGGTCAGGAGGCACCCCAACGTCCGTACACAGCAATAGCGGCGGCTAGATGGCCGATTGTCGGCCAACCGTGGTTCCCGGTTCCCGCGGGCGCGCTTGCCATGCAACCTTATTGCCGATTCCAGTGAATTCTTATCTTTGTTTTCTATTCTTTTCCCCACCCCTTCTCTTACGTCGACTTTCGAATGGCGACTCTACGAACGAAATGTGGCAGTCAGTAGCTGTCCGCGGAATACCCGACACCTCGCCGCTGTTGAGCACTGCGTGGACGGTAATTATAACGAGTTGAAAGAAAGAAGAGATAGCCCTTCACCCTTAATTGCCGACCTTGAAAAACGTGCAAGGCCTGTCGCTTCTGCCCTCCTACGAAATGCGATTGCGCGCACCTTTAAAAGTTCTTTTGTATCGTTCACGTTATTACTGGTTTTCATTGTAGGGCGTATACACGCTGTTATCGGACTTTCCTTAAACATGTCTTCAGACAAAGTATAATTCGCTCGGAGCGGGGTCTAATGTCAACTTATAGGACAGGTGCACGCATTATGGCACCGAGTGGGAAAGACCTTGAATCTCCATTGTCTTCCTCGACAGCAGCCCCGTCCGTGATAACTGTCGGACGTCATATGCACCGCGTATATAGAAGCGCGTGGTTGAGGAACTCACGCTCTGCGCTTTAACTGAAACATCTTTCTGTGCCACCTGAGATGAGAGGCTTGCACGCGGTTGGCTCGAAGACAACTCCTTCTTGTGTAATGTGGCAAATACGGTTCGGAGCAGTCCCTTACTCACTTGCGATTTTGATGTGCGCGTGCATTGTCTTGCGCGGCTGCTCAGATATTGCTGTGACGACTACGGAAGAACAAGAAGCGGTTTTAGACACCTGTACGAACGAAAGCGGTAGACAAGTGGCTTTTATGCCTTACAATCTCGTTCTCAACCACCGCAGAAAGTCCGGAAGGTCATTGCTGAGTGCGTTCTATTGTATTTCTCGAAGCCCATCTGACAGGGTTACGCGTTGATGGTCAGATAGTTGCTGCTATAGATGCTTAACGTGTCCTGCAGTAAGGCTCGTTGTCTCATCCATTTCCAAAGTGTTACGCTGTCCGGTCGTGCGAGGGAGCGTATAGACAATACGGAAGGGGTTCCACTGGACCGTGCTTCATTTCGCCTTTTCATATCTGAAGCATCGCGGAAGCGGCGGCGAAAGACGGTGCCTTTTTCGAAGACAGCTAGCTTCTCTTACAGCAAGGTCAAGTCTGCGCGCAGTCTCTCTGGTGGCCACAGGTCTGCTTTCCTTCACTGGTAATTCGAGACCAGCGAGTTGCACACCTTCTAACTTCTCACACGTCACTTAATTTAATACGCATTCAGCTGTCTTGAAGGGCGCGCGGAGATACTCTGGATTGCAAGCTGCGTTGACGAACAAATAGAAAAATTTGTAGCGCCGAAATTTTCCTAGTACAATTATATGAAGTCGCCGTTTTGTTGTGTAAGGATCCCGCCCCCCTTTTTTTTTCTCTCTTCAAGGCTATTTCGGGACAACTTCGCACACCTTTCTGACTCGGAGGTACGCCCAGCCTGTGCTTCGTCTCGCGAAGGGCGCGAAGAACGACGTGCGATCGTAGGACGCATTGCGTGGTGGACAAAGGTTCGCTCGGATATCACTGGGTGTGGCGGGCTTTGTCACAGGCCTCATTTTTTTTTCTCTTTTTTTTTCCCACGTACAGTCCCCGAAAGACGTCTCGCTCTGACGGGCAGTGCATACTGTTCCATGACCATATACCTCCTCCTGCGCATGCGCCGTCGTCTTAATGGGCGAGAAGGACGAGTTGGTGGAGTAGGTGTGGCCCCCGGCCGCGGCCGAGTTGCACACGCGGCTAGCCGGGACAAGATGGCGCGAAGGCGAAAAAACAATGGGTGCCTCGACATCCATGTGGGTGGATGACCATACCACTCCTCCTCCTTATGTCTATCCTTCACCACGAAGCTTTGCGCGCTGTACTCGCATGGAGATCGTCTCTTCGTGCTCGCTTCGTACACAGTAGTAGCAGTCTATAGACCGCACGGTGCCTTATTCCGCGCACCTGCGAGCGTCACGCTCGATGACGGGAGGAGTGTCGGCGCGGGGTGCGATCATCTCACGCTCCACTTCGGGGATGGCTGTACTTTAACCCTCATCCTCTTCATCTTCCTGCCTGGCTGTACTTGAACCCTCATCCCATCCTCCTCCTCTTCATCTTCCTACCGTGTGCGTGCACCGTTTGACGGACGGCGAGGTGATGCGTGCACGCGGGTGCATACGAAATGTCGAGACGCGCCGAGCCTGTATATACTAAAGCGGCGGCTCGCGTTCGCCACGACATGTACGACGCGTCGTGTAAGAGCGCGAGCGTCCTGAGAGCGAATGTCGGTATGATAATGTGTAGCGAACAGATGTGGCACCATTTCGAGCGAGCGTGCGTACAAGTCTGTACCCGCATATATCTGCAACGTGCGTGGAGCTCTCCTATATAGTCACGAGGCTGCAGTGGCTGCGGTGATATGTTTTCGTCTCGGTGGATGAGAAGCATTCGCTTTCCTCTTGATGCACGTGGCCTTGATAGAGTGAGGTGAATCTAGGAAACCGAGGGCTCGGTGTTTAGTGACAGCCGTGTGTGAATTCGATAGGAGATCTACGCACTGGCTTAGAATTCACACGAAGATGCACGGAAGCGTTGTGTGTATTGGTCGATGTGCTCTTAGCTGTCATCGTTCGGAGAAGGTTCGAAAAGCAAAGTTACTCCTGTCATTCTGAAACTCGATGACCGAGTATTGTAAGAAGTTAGTAAGTAAGCCTTGATCTGCACTCGCTGCACTCACACTTAGATTTTTTTTTTTCTACTCGGCCTAAATGTTAGTTCCAATGATTCGTGTGTACTGCCTCTTGCACAAAAGTATCTCGAACAATTGCGAATTCGTGCTCTGTTATGAATGACCGTTCTAATTTAATGGTCGCGAACACTATTACAGACGAAAACATTTAATTACGAGATACAGGTTCTCAGGTTAAACGAGAATTTTTCGCAAATCTTGTGCCATAGGCACTTTAGTTGCCGATAGTACATTTAATGATATGTCTTCTACTCATGCATAATAATTTATCATTTTTTAATCGTTACCCTGTTATTTAAACTCCCAATTCGGTCTATATATTGCAGAAGCTCGCGCTTTGCTTTCATCTCTGAGGATTGTCTGACGATCAGTATGAGCTACAACAGCGCTTTAGCAAGTGGACGGAAAGAAAGATAGACGAGGAACAGTTGTCTCAACAGCGTCGTGGCAGACGTGACAGGCCTATACAGCAACTGTCGCGCAGCTTATTTGTATGCATGTTTTATGCAACCATGACGTCATAGTCATTGCTGCCTATCGAGCGAGCGTGGGAGTTTCCTCCGCGCTAGTGATCACGATTCGTCGTCTTCCAATCTCGAACAACGACGAGCCAGTGAAGGCGTATACGTACTGACTTCACGATTCTGCCAGGGAACGGCGCGATTCGGTCGGCACAGTTCGTGACGAGGGCTTTTCCGCTCCTGCGGCGACGTGTAGCCGACGGCGTCGTGATAAAAGCGGTCGTCCTTTCCCCGCAGTTACGGCTCAATCGATTTCTTTTTATGTGTGCGTGCTTCTTTCAATCCAATCAATTTATAGGATCGATGCCCTTGGCACCAAATGCCTATAGAGGACGTGCTCGTGTGTCTTTGCCGTAGAGCGAGATAGGCGAGAAGACTTGGGGAAAGCTGTCGGCGCGATACCGGCCGCCGCTTTCTTCGACGACGCGTCCGATCGGCGAGGGACGCAGCCGCGATTCCTCGATGACAGAAACACTACTGTCGTGATTCCCCGAGGCTGTATATATATAGTGAAGCGAAGAATGCATCTGGAGAACCGCGAGCCGCGGCCAGATTGACTCGGATGATATGAGTGCATGTGTGCGTATGCTGTATAGAGGACGGTGCAGAGAACTTCGTGAAAGGTCACGCGTGGCTTCAGCCATGGTGTGCGCACGACACCGAGCTATAGGGAGAGGAATTGGGCAAAGGTTTATTGCTTGCGGACGGTGACGTAAGAAAACGGGGGCCATATACACGAAAACACACGTCGTGATTGATTATGTGTGACTACGTCGAGTTCGTCGACAGTGAGACGTCTGAAGTGCCTGGTTGCTTGCACGCGTGCGGCATACAAACGTGACGTTACAGCCGAGTTTCATCGACTGTGGCGTCGTGGTTGTTATGTACTGGACGTTGCAGATGTCGCCGTCGAGTAAATCGACCGAGACAATATATGCAGGGCCATCAACAATGGAAGCCAAAGCAGGGAGAGTCTGGGCAACTCGAGTTTTGCCGCGATGGATGAAAAAAAAAAAAAAAAGAGAGAGAGGAATTACCAGTTTTCGTGTTTGTGCGGCGTCTGCTCGCGTTGCGATACGTCGATGCCCGATAGATCTGATAACCGTATTGCTGGCCACTTCCGCGTAAGCTGTGCGTTTTCAGTTTCACTTCCTGTACATAGCCCGCAATATCAAAACGGTTAATAAACAACACGAGGGAAACGTCCACTTTCATCTCTACCATGCCTCGGGGAGCCCGAACAACCTGAGCGGGAAGTGTATCGGCGTGTGAAGCTATAGCCACTACTCGAATGCCAGCGGCGCTGCTGGCGTATCAACGGCAACAACTACAACAGTTGTCGGGTCGCGATTTTGAAACGGCCGCCCTTGGAATGCGAACACAACCACGCAGCATGCCGCGTGCCCCTGAGGCTCTGTGCAACAACGTCGTGCGCTCAGCAACGGCAACAAAGACGGCGCGCTTTCTGAAGGAAGCAGTGTGTATAGACGCTTCGGAACGCCATTGACAGTGAACCGCAGCTCGAGGCGATCGCGCATTTCCTCGGCACGCTGCAGCCGATGGAGCGCAGCCGCCGCATCGTGCCCCGCGGAAGTGCGGTGCATGGAGGAGGCTCCCGACAAACGTTCCTTTCCTATCTTTGTTTATGTCTCTCTATTTCTTTTTTTTGTTCCTTTATTTCGCTTTCTTTTTTTTTTTTCGCGGTCTCGCTGCGGTTTTGTCAGCGCTTCTATACTCCACCTGCCTCTCGTATGATAATGACAGTAAGAAGATATATAAATCGAAATATATAAAAAATAATAAAAAAAAGGTTGTTCACGCGGAACTCGAGGGAAGATGCTCGGAATTGTTGAGAACCGAGCGCTGAGATTTTTGACGGCAAAAGGAAGGGTCTATAGAATTTATCCTTGAAGGAAGAGCGTTTTCATGAAAGTGCGGAGGCGGCAAGCGAACTTGTTGGTGTATATGGAATATCCACTGCAGTTTTTAGATCTTGGTTCTGACTTTTGGCGTTATATTTTGGTTTATGTTTTACACATTTTCATTTTATTCGTTCCCGTTTATCGCGCGTTTGTGGTATACGCATGCTTTAAAAACATGTTATTCCATCTTGTTTTTTTTGTTTTCTTTTTTCTTCATGGCGCATTTAACGATCCCTCGTTAACTGCCTTATTCTTTAGTTCCCTTTTTTTTTTGCTTTCTTGCCTCAGCGCTGTATGATATATATAGCATTATTCTTGACTGAGTGACCTCTACAATATGAATGCGGCACTTCCTATTCCCTCTTTCCTTTCCTTTTCCCCTGCCCCCCTCCCCCCTAACCACTGACATACGCGGATTTTACATTTTTTTCTGGCGCACCTAAAAAAAATGCCGGAATAACGCAGGCACAGGTACATATCTAGTGGCGAATTTTTGGATGTTGTGTACGCGCCATAGTTTTCCCCTCCAGAGCGTTTTCAGAAGATCTCAAGGTTGCATTCTTTCGAAGTCCTAGGAATTCGTAGTCGAGATATTCTGCCAGCGCTTTCCCTTTGAAGATATACAGTGAAGCAGAGTCACACCGTTCTTATGTCTGCTACACTGCGGCTGCCTCATCAGTGCACGTAGATGGTCTTCGACAAAAGGTGAGCAGTCGACTGAACAAACTGTCAAACTCATACTTCTTATGGGGACGAAATTCCGTCCATTATCGATATAGCAACGGTCTGTACTGTTCCTTTATAGCGGTGGTTCTTGGGGAGCTTAGCAAGCTTCCTACATATATATATATATATATATATATATATATATATATATATATATATATATATATATATATATATATATATATTACAGAGAGAGGGAGAGAAAGAAAGCGGTAAGGTATTTAGACACTTTCTTTAGGTAATAATGCTTGGAATGTAACAGAGCAAAATAAGGCAAGGACATTATAAAATTACTCCTCCTAATTGTCTTGTGACTCTTCACTTGATAGGGTAAGCAACAGTGGTGCAGTATAATCACCTATTGCGGCTTGGGCTACTAGTTCTGCTATCTGTATGTATCTTTTTTTTTTCCCTGAGAAAAATATTAAATATAGGCTGGCGGCTTGCAGTTGGTGAGTGATAATGATATTTCATACATAAAAATTACGCCAGAAAATCAAGTCGGCAGGTCGTGCGCGCGTCCGTTGTCGAAAACAGTTGACGACCGCTTGGTGCAGCTGTTCACTGCAACTGTGCTGCGCAATCGCATGCTGTTTTGCAGAAGCATCCGAGAGAGAGAGAGAGAGAGAGAACGCTAATAAAATAAGGCTCCTAAGTTTACTGTGGGTGGTGCCCCTCGCGCAGGGCCCCACCAGCATCAGAATAGCCATGTGACGCCAATAACGCTGTCCAAAAAAAAAAAAAAAAAACCGGCAGGAAGTGTAAGATGGAAGCTTGCGATGAAAAAATCCAATAACACTGGGCGTATACAGTCTATCACCTCGCAAATCAGTTGTAAAGTGTCGGAAAGAACGTAGGTTTCGTTTTGAAGAGGACGACATCTCATCCACATCGCATTCGTGTGCTTTGCCGTTTAGTGAAAAGAAAGTGCAGAAGGGAGAGAAAGGACATAGATATCTTTTCCCTCGACGCCCGAATTCCTTAACGGCCTGAGTCAGCCTTTGTTTTGATTGTAATGTCGCCTGTAAGATAAGGCCCTGCACCGTATATCTTTTCCGCGGCGGAATGCAACACACTTCGCGGAGTTTGCGTATATATATTGCGCGTCGCGCCACGCGTTTGCGGTCGAACGAGTTTCCCGGTTTAAAAACAGCAGCCGCGGACACGAACGCAACTGCCAACAACTACCGAGAGACCGCGGACGTTTGACGCGTCCACGTGCGGAGCGGTTTTCGGGGGCACGCACACCCACTCTGCACCGAGGCGAAACGGCGGGCAGCACGTGTGTATACAACGCCACGCATGTATCTTCCGTTGGATACATGCGGGCTATGCCTTCCCTCTACAGCGCATATAACAGCACCAACACTCGAGTCGTCCTGTGTACCTACACCCTGTTCTGTCCGCCCCCCGACAACGCCTCCGCACGCCCGGGCACGGGCCGCTTTTCCGCCAGCGTCGAGAAGGCCGGACGCTGTCACGCAGTCGCACCATGCCGCTACGTGCGAAATCGCTCTTGATATTGCGTGAGCCTGGGCTGGCCTGCAGGGGCCGATATTTTGTAGCGATACGTTACATATGATCGATTCTGCGCTGTCTTATCGAGCCCACGGCAGTATAATCCCGTTGATAACGTGCGGGCCATCGCTACGATCACTCACCAAGCGCGAAAAGCAACAGAAAGGATTAGGAGATGGAAAGGCCTCAAGATAGCTACAAAATACCGGCCCTGCAGGCAGGTTTGCAGCCACTGAGGGCGCCAGGCGATTTGTTACGAATTGTCAGTGGATAAATAACAGATTCTAGTGGTGCATGTTACGCGCTGGCACCAGTCACTGTAAAAGGCGTAAAGTACAGATGCATTGAAGGTATAGCAGTAACTGTACATGGTGTATACCAGCAGCTTAGCGACACAGGTGACGGTTCCCAGTACTCGCAATGTGCTGTACTTTATACGAAGAGGTCGCGGCGCTCACGACGCCGAGACGTTCGGATGCGAGCGCGCACGCGCGACCGCGGTGCCCGCTCGGTCCAGACACCACGCGGGGGGGGGGGGGGGACCGCTCGTTATCGGTTCTGAGCGAAGTTGCTGTTTGTGGAGTATACTGCAGCTAAGGACGACTTCGGCTTGTGCTTTTCTTATCGGCTTACGGTATAAGACGTTCCACGTGCCTGCCTCGCCTCGCGCACTATCAAAGTACGTGCTTCTCTGTCCAGCAGTATAGGCTTTCGTAATCATCTGTAACATATGACGTTGTCGGCTTTATCTCGAATGCGTGATCGCCCCCGTGTTCCTGGGGTGCGGAGGACTATACACACAAGCGGTTGTCCTAGCGATAGCGAATTGTTTTTATGTCATCTAAGCTTATCTCTCCCTTATTCGCTTATATTATTTTCATTTACTTGGTTCTGTTCACGCTGCGCTTTATTACCTACCGGCTGCGGTTCTCGCATATAACGGGTTATAGCGTGTATCATGCGTCGTGCGTTTCCGGATTTTAGTTCTGTCTTGTAGGAACGAAACCTTGAAGCAATACAATGCACAGACAGTGTTCGTTTCTCTCTCTCTCTCTCTCAATATAACAGTACCACCCTCGTAGCTTGTTCCTGTTTGAAAAGAACCCGCAGGAGATGCCTTGTTGGTGTTCCTATCATCCATTCGCAACAAACAACGTTCTGCACCTCTGCATGCAGGCGCGCCGTTCCGTGCAGCAGCTGTTTGACGCGCGGGACTGTTTTTCGTCCGGCAGTTGGCAGGGAGGCTTCCGGTAGTGGACGCGTATGGCATGTAACCATCGGTCAGCACTCCCTCGCAGCAGCTCCTTTCTCTGTCGCCATTCAAGCGTGGCACACACAACACCTGCGTCCTTTCCGTACACACACGAGCGGGCCCCTTTGTTTCAGCCGGCAGTTGTGTGGCAACACCATGTGTGTGTGTGTGTGTGTGTGTGTGTGTGTGTGTGTGTGTGTGTGTGTGTGTGTGTGTGTGTGTGTGTGTGTGTGTGTGTGTGTGTGTGTGTGTGTGTGTGTGTGTGTGTGTGTGTGTGTGTGTGTGTGTGTGTGTGTGTGTGTGTGTGTGTGTGTGTGCACGATGCATATTGCACGAGAGAGACAATATAACCTTCCGAAAGACGTCTGGAATACTAATTGGCAAGCTTTGCTTGGAAGCCATTGACCAGTACCCCCGCACACGCAGCTATGAAGGTGTGTGTGTGTGAGTACGGGTACCGGCTTGTCGCGTAAGGCATCCACATAATCCGCAAAGGCGGCTCGTCAAGGACAAGCAGTCCTAACGAACAAAAAGCATAGCGAGCTATAGTTCCACGCCTTGGTCATTGACGGGTTTATGGGTAGATATTATCTTGGACGTATAGCACACGTTAGTGGCTTCCCGCACATTACGGCTTCTCGATCACTCCAATTTTAAGAGAGGAATTCTGGCGCCTAAACGCGCTTTAGTACGGGATGACAAGCCCTTAAGTGCTCCGTATCACGGAAAGGTACTGCAAAAAAAATGCAATAATTTCTTCCTGTACGAAACGTACACAGCGCGCTACCTCTTGCTCGGGAACCCGGTGCTGCTCTAAATTGGCATTAACCAGCGTAGTTTCAACCACCGCAGGAGATACTGTAGAGAGCGCGGTCGCTTGGAGGCTGCAGGACCTTTTGAGCGAATAGCGATTACTATCGCTCACGATTCATGTTCATTTGTTATCGCCGGCAGCTCCCGTCCACCTCATCTTTGTGATAATGCGCTTGTACAACTGGTAAAGTCCTTGAAGTCAATAAGAGAAATAAATGCTTTGTGTATGCGGCTGTGCATCAGCCGAATCCGAGCTACAACCACCACTCGAGATCTCGGTCTATAGTGTCAATATGTGGAAGAATTCAGCGGGAGTGGCGGCATGGTGTACCCGTTCAAAACCGACTGGAAACGAAGCAGTGAGCGCGGGAGTAGGTCGGTTAGACACGGCTCGAACACAACGACTCGATATATCATCTGTTCCGTTCGACCTCCTCTCTTCGCGTCCCCCTCCCCACTTCAGCAGAGGCGGAGGTCAACTTCCGTTGGGCGACCACGGACGCGGTGATATCGCGAAAACGGACTCGCTCGCGCGGCCTCCTTCCATCAGCTAGGAGACCTCCACCGCTGTGTGACTCATACAGCTGTGTAGACGGCGATGGCGGCGGCCTTGCTGCCCTTTGGTCACGTCATCGGCCATCTAGGATCTCCGCTTGAAAGGGTTTGCGCGTGCAACTTCTCTCGCCCTCCTTCTCTTTCTATCTATCTATCTTTCTTCCTTTCTTTCTTTCTTTCTTTCTTTCTTTCTTTCTTTCTTTCTTTCTTTCTTTCTTTCTTTCTTTCTTTCTTCTCCGTCCTTCGTTTCTTTGTCTCTTTCTATACGCGAGTTTTTCTTCGTTTGCCCAGCCGTTCTCGATGCTCATGCGGTACGCATGACTTGCCTTGTTTCTCTCCGTGTTCCTTTCAAGACGCCTTTCTTGCTTTTTTTCCTTTCTTATTTTCTTTTTTAGAATAAGCGAAACCCGGATCGGGCAGCTAGGCATGCGCGGTGGCGCAACCTTAAATCGAGCTGCACGCGGCGTTCCGGCGTGCCTTGCTGACTGGACTCTGTCCTTTACGGGCGACGCCTTCCTTGATCCTGTATATGGAACGAGGCTTCGCATGCAAGCCAGCATTCGTCCTGATGAGGTGGTGTTATTCATTCGCATTTGTTCGCATTTGCGAATACGCGACCAGAATATTGAGCATATATAACGCGGCATGCGGCATACACGCATATGGAAAACGCGTGATTTATGTCCAAGTTTTCCTCGTCCCCGTGTGCTTTGTGTCCGTTGAATATCAGCGACACAATTAATGCCGGTCTTTTGAGTTCTCTGTGAGCAGTGATAATCGTCGACTAAGCTACGGTGGTTGATAGTCGTTCTTTAATAACTGCACACACGTTGGAAGGCATAAGTTACTGTCGGCTGTCTGAATACATAGTTGAAAAGTTTAAACTGTCCAGTTTTACGTAAAACATCGTGCATATTTGTTGTCGACAGCCACCACTCTTATCCGTCTCCTCTCCGTACGCTTGGTTAGCTCTTAAATATTCCTGCTGCTTTAATGTGTTACCGTAAAACCGCAAGACGTTGAAGTATAACTTGTAGCATTCCGCGCTACCCCGTCCTTACAGCAGCTCATGCCGTAAATGTCCTTATATAGATCACTGTGTGTCTAAGCATCGGATCGCAATGCAGCGGAAATAACTTGCAATTCCGATACCACTCATGTGCGAATGCCTCGAGCATGCGCTGGAATGTATGCTCACTCGTTAATATATAATCGTGAACTGTTCTGGTTGAGCAAGCACAGACACGAGCATATTTATGAATTTGCGACCTGTTCTGCCCGTGTTCCTACTCGCGATTCTATACGTATACAGAACACTCGTGTGTCTTTTTTCTTTCTACTTTGACGTGCCATAGTTGTGGGGGGTGCTGCGCCAATAAGACCCTAATTTATACGTTCATTTGTGCTCGTTTATTATTCCCTCTATACGGGAGCCCCTTAATAACTTCTGATAGACTGTGTATACCAACACCAGATATGACAGGAGGAGTATGTCGTCGCTTGTGCATATTCTCACTGCCACATAATTCCAGCGTTCGAAACTTCTTTGCACGTACGTCAAGACCTGCAAAAGGTACATTGTGTAAGGCGTAACGCGTTTCCACGTTCTCTCCTTGCGCACACCCTCGTACTCCGCCGCAGCCATAAGCGAATGGTCACGAAGGGATGCCGGCGACCGTGCTACAGCATCCTGGAAAAGGCCGCCTGCTGCATCTGCCAGCCGCAAGCGCGTGCGCGTCTGGCATTGGGGCGTAGTTCCTGTACCCGTCACAGGATGATGGCACTCGTCCGTGGGTCATTGGCCATATCGCGGTATAAATAGTCCTTCTCATGTACCATGCCGCCTTGATCTCGCTCTCTCTCTCCCTGCATGGGCCATCTGCAAGGGGCGGGCTTCACGATGAAGTCTTAAGGCGTATGCGAGTACGTACATAGTACGTCTCGCGAGTTGTGCATGGGACGTCGGTTGGCCACATAAAAGCCGCGGCCGATTCTGCCGGTTGTGTCTTTTTTGAAGACAGCAGCTGCGCCTCTTCCACCTACTCTCTGTAAGGGTTGTGATGACGCCCGATATAATGATAATTGCTGACCGAGTTCTACTACCGTATTTACTCGGATGCTACGAAAACTGGACCAGCTATCTTTTGGCTGCTGTCTATATTATGGCTAGTGTTCACTATAGTGTTGGGTATACGCGCTGTTGCAATAGTAACGTATTGTTTGACCTAATGGTGGTAATTGCTTACCAAATTTTGTTTTTTTCCTTTCTTTTTCTACCCCGTCTGGTCGCACCGTAGAAATAAGTTGAGCAATGCCAAGGATATTCTCTCCAATGCAATGTGGAGAATACCCTTGGCAAAAGATGTCTTTCAATGGAATCCAACATAAAGCATTTGGAATGGCACGGAAAAACTCAGTTGAAAAGCTATAAAAATTCTATGGTCATTTCAGCAGCTGTTATCTCGCGCAAACTTTGCCGTACAGTCTATGGAACTGTACAGGTCCAAAGTCTGGTGAGTTTGCGGATTGGTGAGTAGGTCGGGGTGAGAGGATGGTGATCGGGTACGCAGTTTGCGCTCGCACAGTAATCACCACGATTGCCAGCAATATAGCCGCCTTATATATGCGCACCTGACGACGAGCGGAAGGCAATCATATACGTATTACGAGCGTATAAGCGGTCCTATACGCTTAGCAGTGCTGCAGATACGTGAGCGAGCATCGACGCTCATATTGAAAAGGTCGCGCCGAGCAGCCGCTACAGCGTGCTGCGGCGCCACGCAACGACCTTGCCCTCTCTCTCCCACATCTCTCTATAGGGGAGATATGTGCCCTAAGGGCCTTCGGAAGCGTCGCGGGTCCGCCCCAGCACGGGCTGTCATTTCCCGGTCGTTTTGGTCTCATTTAGGTATAAGCTCCGCTGGGCGTGTACCTCGTATGGAGGCGAGGACGCACGTTGCACCTGCTGACGGCTATAACGTCGCTTGATCGCTTCCGCACAGAGTGGGTCATTGCGAGAGAGGAAATTAGTGTTTATAGCTTAACGAAATGTTTCTGGCGCACCTGAGAACGAGGAAGAAAAACGAGAGAAAACAGGAAAAAAAAATGAAAAAAAAAATACTGGCGCCGTGTCCTGTCTTCTCTCGTTTATCTTGTTCTCAGTTGCGCCGCAAATATTTCGTTAAGTGCTATACACCACCTCGCGCAACGTTACACTCTGCTAGTGTTTTTAAACCGAGAGAAGGAGGAGGAGGGGAACGAGGGGGAGGGGGCTAGTCCATGATGTGAAGCTATTTTTGTTTATCGCACGAAGGTCATGTATACACGCACGCAAACAACTCCCCCGAGATGCGTTTAATCGTCGTTTTTCGCATCTTCGGTTGCGTGCGGTGCTGCTGTGTATTGAAGTAAGAGAAGGGAAGAGAGGACATCTTCCAATTAGCGTAATTATTGATATGGGAACCTGCAATCTTTCCCCGCTTAGGTTTCACAGCGAGATGAGATTTATCGTGGGAATAAAGCCACGAAAGAGAATTCCTCGCGTTCGTATACGTGGGCTTAACGGCCGCCTCCTTATGTGTGACGAAATGTTGCTATGCACGCGGTTATGGCTTCCGGGTCGTTGTTTTGAGGATACATTTCGGCCCTCACCTTCGGAGATGTTTGGCAAGGTATGCGTAGCGTACTAAATCTATGCATGTGCGTTTCTTTAAACGAGACAATAAATCGTTCGAAGCATTTAACTGCTTCGTGACCGCCATAAAGCCAGTCCTCGTGAGCCGAAAGCGATCGCGCCGCCTTAATTTATGTTCTTTTTTTATTTAAGCGCGTGTTGTGAGGCAAGGCCGTGACGCGACGCCCGATGCAATTCGTGGATACAAAACTTTATACCAAGACGTCGGGGCAGGCGGGTTTCCAACAAACAAAACATTGTGTCGCAATCGAAATGTCGCGTGCTCGGCAAGCTTCGCAGCTTGATACGTAATTCAGCGCGGTGCTCTCGTGTGATTCGGACTCTGTAGTGACTACGTTGGCGCTCATCGCGGATTGCGTCTTTCATCGATTGTTTACACGACGAGAGCGGAGGGGACGCCAACTTATACGACTTTGAAGGCCCGCCACGGAATACACAACTCTGTACTGAACACCAGGGCGCGACGACTGCGGTCTGGTGGTGTTTAGGGCGCGGGAAGCGGAACCGTTTCAGCGTGGAACGTTGGTCGCGGTAACGCGCACCTTCTCTTGTAACAGCTGCAGACGAACTATAGAAGAGTCAGTGCAAGGAGGGCTTAAATAAACACGAGCGTAAGTAAAGAGGTTCAGGAGATGCCCTGGTAGTGGCAAGTGACAGAGTGATCGTCGTGCAGTAAACAATCTTTCTTTGTCCCAGTCTATGTCTCCTCTCGTTAACGACACTGCAGACGTGTTGCGCTTTCTCGGTCCCCTTTCATAATCCGCAAATGCGCTTCCCTGCGCTACACATTTGTCCAATTAATGGCGGCACCTTTCGTGCTTCCATGTGAAGACGAGGTCCTGGTTGCACGTGCTGGGGCTTGTTTATTATGCGTGTTTATGTCAAGAGATCCGAGTCTACATATTCCACGTCACAGAGCAAGCAAACTGCTCTTCAGTAGGCTGTTTACAGTGAGTGACTAGCCGCCATTGGTTGGGCAAACTGCGTAGCAGGAAAGCTGGCTTTGCAATTATGGAAAGGGGACCAAGAACATCAATTGCAATCGCAGCATATGTATAAACTAGTATGTTGACTTATGTAAGCATTCACTCACACTGACGCACGCACGCGCACGCAGAGAGAAAGATAAATTGGCAACCGATTCAAACAAAAACAGTTCTATAAGTGCCCCTGCGTCGTGGTGGTACTTTTTTTCTGTCAGAAAGCTCTTAACTATCGTAAAAAAGGAGAAGTGGCAAAATGAGGTCTCAACGTGAAGTTTTGTGTTTTTTGACAATAAAATATGTTTCTACATACTGCTGTATATAATGTGTGCGCGTGCTATTAGAAACACATCATTTTTCATTTCGCAGCCTCCCGCAAGCTGTGTCGAAAGTTTCCTCAATAAAGTTTTGAAGGTTCCGCTTCGCAAAAAGAGGGCACGCACGTGCACGCGCGTCATATTTTTCCGTGCAATACGCCCACCCTGGTGGCTGTACGATAAGCTCGTTTATTTTCTGGCGTACAATAATCGATAAAGAAGAAACAAAAGGGCGGCAGAATGACTCGCTCTTTTTGTATTGTTCTGACTCGTAGAGTGCGCAATTATTTCGGTGAGTCATGCCAGCATCGCCTCTGTATACGTATGTATAGCCTGCCTCTCGTAAGTATACATATATACATGTCCAAATGCAGGGCACGCCCGAAAGCCCTACAGGCGAATTATGATGTATACACGACTTGCTCGCGCGATACATCCGACTGGTTGCCGAGTTCCCGTGAATAAAACGTGGTCCTTGATCGAGTTCTTCGGCGCCTGCCACGCGTTCCAAGGCCGCCCCAACAGACTCTGCGCTCAAGGGCAGCGCCTTTCGCATGCAGCCACACGTCGGCGTCATTGGCGGGCACTGAGTTCCCCATTAATGGGAGCGAAGTTTCGCGACCCCCCCCCCCTCACCCCTTCCCCAATTAGTCAATGGTGTAAAGGAAACCAGTGCAAACAGGGGGACAGAAGAAGAAACGAAACACGAGCACGGAAATCTGGGCGAGTTTGTAAGAATTCAACATAGAGCAGGTAGCGCAAGAAATAAGGGGTGAGAAATACGGGGGAGCGCTCGTTTGGTGTTTATGTTGCTTTCTCGTGTCCCCGTATTTCTTGCGCTACCTGCTCTATGATCAACACGAGCGCTTCTTCCGCCCCTGTGTTTGCGCCAGAGTGTCGGAACGGAACGAAAACCGAAAACGAAAAGCGAAAAAAAAACGATATTTTTGACCGGAACGAAAACGTAACCGAAACTTTATCGATTATTTCGTTCCGGAGCGAAACCGACATTTTTTCAATCGTTTTTCGGTTCACGAGAAAATTTCGTAATTCGGAACTGAGCTCATGCAATGTGAGCATATCTCAGGGTGTAGTATTAGCGCGTACCTCAGACAGGAATTCCAGGGTAAAGATATGTTGAAATTGTGCGAAAAACAAAAACAGTGACAACTAGAGATGTTTATATTAACGCAAGTGGACTTTTGCGCGCCTGTCACGCAGGTCAAAGTGGAGAGGGCATTGTCGGCGCTGAAGTTTGTTACAGCGAAAGCTGTTATGAGATCACAACAGCTGATTTTGGCGCCATAGTTGTCCGCCGCCGCCGGTGTACGTGATCGCTATAGCGTGATATAAGAAAAAATTAAATGAGAAACAAAATTCTAGGATCGGATGGGACTTTAATCCGCGCCCTCTGCGTGGCAGTCGGGTCTTCCACCACAGTGCCACGCTGCTGCTTGTAACTCCTTCGCAAAAATACTCTGTGCAGGCATCATGTCGGGCAAGGAATCCTGTTAACATATGTAATATAGCGTGGCAGAAAGCAAAATAACAACCAGTCATCACACAATGCTAATAGCGCAAAGAGTGTGTGGTTTAATGCTTCCCACCAGTGTGGCGGAGTTGCCACTCCTGAATTGGAATGACTCCGGAATCATTCCACATTTTCGCCACCCCTGAATGGAATGGGGACACGCTCGGAGGAATGGAATGGGAATGGAATTGAGCGCCTTTTGCACCGAATGGAATGGGAATGGAATTACGTCTTTTTCCGAAAATAGAGCACGTTTTCGTGTACGTGCTGTTTTTCAAACTTGAAACGTTAGTAAATCAGAGCCTCGCAAATTAACAATAAAGCAGTATTTTTAAAATGGCTTGGCTGATTACAAGCACGGTACATTTATAAGCAACGCGCCTACTACAAACCGAGGTATAAGTTACTGTGCAAACAAATGCATTATCCCAGCACATACTGAAGGGAAAAACAAATTACCCCTGCGCGTTGGTTCCCATTGATACCCCCACACGAAAGTGCTGAATACTCTATGCACACCCTGATCTTTATGTCACGAGCAGGTTAGTACCCGATACACGTAAATACCCTTTGCGACAAGGAAGACATTGCAAGCCTGCGGACAGGTGAACACAGAGAGTTCTCCTCACCCCATCCATGTTTGCGAGGCGCGCTTGACAAGCGTGAGTGCTGACGGGCAGTGCGGCCCAGTGTTCCGTATTCGATGCAAAGGCACTTTTATCAGCATAAAAATACGCTATGTCGTCAGTTTAGCATTAACATATTTAAGCATAAACAATACTGAAATACCACCATTCGTTCAAACATGTTGACCATGCAGATACTATAGGTAGCGGGAGAAATCCCCTATGGGAATTAGTAGGGTGGTTGTACTGCACCAGATATGTCACCAAGCTACTATCCCTCGACCTTGGTAATGCGTTTTGCGTACTTTTGCAGTTATTAGTGCATCTGATGACATCAGCTTTATAGGGCGTTCATTCGTAACTCGATAAAACTATCAAGATGCCTTTCCTACGTTGAGGAATTACAGGAATGGAATCGAACTGCCAGGTCATTCCCAGAGTGCGAATGGGCTAAGTTTTTTTCCTTCCGAGGAATTGAAAGGAATGGAAATGCGGCAAGTTCTGATTCCCCGGAATGGAATTGGAAATGGAATGGAGGCGCCCATTCCGCAACACTCCTTCCCACCCACTGCACAGTGCTCAGCCATAATTCTTCATCATCATCAGCCACAGCACAAAGTGCAGATAATGCCTTACAGATGTGTAGCGGGTACCGCGATTCTCCAAAGAATGACTAAAAATGGCATAGTGGGAACTTCGCTACTTCAGAAAAATTGCGGTGATTTATGACGTAGTGGGTACCTTGCACGTGTACTTGTATTAGTTGCCGCAAGAGACAACAACGGGCTCTACAAAGTCCGCTCTTCCAGCTTTTGCTGTGACAGTTCTGCGTGTTCCACGCAGACATGGCGATCTTTTTATCAGAACAGCGGTCTCGCACAACACAGAGTACACTCAATGACGTGCTGCTTCTGAGATCGTGCTCACTCCCTTGACACAAAGCATTGAGCCCACTAAAAAAATTCGTATTTGTCTTGTGAGAAAATAAATACTAATAAATACTATGACATTGAAATGAATACTGGTTTGTGCTAGTTGGTAGGAATACGTGGTACAGTTACTTCCGCTCCTCTGAAGAACGTGTTTTACCCTTGTCTCACTTTCTTAAGAGGAGGGCAAGTAACTACATCACAAATCCAATGTTTTTTTAGGATTGCCTTACCTTCATTTTTTTTTTCCGGCAAAAGAAAAAAAAAACCGTTACGAACCGTTACGGAACGTTTTTTTTTTTTCGTTCCGGAGCAGAAACGGAACGGAACTTTTTGCGCTGGAACGAAACTAAAACCGAAACGAAAAACATTTCGTTCCGACACCCTGGTTTGCGCCGCCACTTTCCTTTCCACCATAAACCAAATCCAACTACCCTAATTTGCAGTCTTCACCCAATCCGTCATGTTCGAAAGTCGAAAAGAAAGGAAGCTTCGCAGTGGATGCAAACTGGAAAATGAACCGATGACGTGCTGCTCTCAAAGGCCTGCCATTGGTCCCCGGCTCTCCGGGAATAAAAATTGGAAGTAAGCAGTTCTTGGAATGCAACATCACTCGTCATTGGCCGCGATTATCGTCATAAACCTGCACGGCCATAACTCTGCACAATAAAACAATGGCGAAACAGGCTTGAATGAGTAAAATAGTGGGGCAGACTTGGCGCCCCCTTTCGATTACTAAGCGCCCTCCCCCCTGTGCACAAGCCTGTAGGCATATCTTCGGCGTATACGCCACTGTGGTATAAAGGCACAGCGCTGTGAAACCACGGCGCCACCGCAACGGTCATCATTCACAGTGCATGCGTGCACGCCGTGTCTTCTTGTCCCCTGTCCAGCGCACGGTCGTGTCTTTTATTTTTAGAAGCACGATCACAATAGGCCTCGCGGAAGCGACATGTATGCACACAACCCTCCCCGAGCCACGCACCGCACATATCAGAGTGCATAAGCGCGCTCATAGTTCGGAACGCACGCCCGCAGCAACGGTCGTGTGTCCGCAGGCCATCGATTGTCTCGCTCGGGTGCATCGAGCCACGCTTATAAACAGCATCGTGTACAGGTATCCACATGCACGGTGGTCGGGTATACGACGGCGGTCGGGGACGACGCCAATGGCAGTACATGCGCCTAGCCATGCGGCCTTCTTGCGGGACGCCTAGTCCATCTCTTCAGTGTCTTTATCGCTGAAACTCTGGCGATGAACTGTATGTCGATACCGTGTTTGGCTCATCTCCTCACGTCCCCAACTATACGTAAGCATTGTACTGCAGGACTTCCCGTACGCACACACACAGAGTCTCATGGGAGCTTCTGTGTTTACGGGTATGGTTGCGATGACGTCCGCCTGCCGCGTCATTCTCACGGTCGGCCGCGTTCTCAATGAAGCTGTTGCGATACGGTGAGGGTTATCTCTCATGCAGCAGGCATGGCGAGCCGGCGCGTTCGCTCGTGCGTGTTTTGTGTGCGCCTGGTGGGTGCATTGTGCGCGTAGCATATGCGCCACCGCCGGCGTTGTATAGAACAGGGCAGGCGTGCTGCTGCTGTTTGACGGTGGCTGTGCCTCCTACTGTGCTTGCGCACGCTGCTGCTTGCAGGGCTACGTAGATTGCTGCCCGCCGCGTGCGCTGTGGTTATGCGTTCGCCGCCGGACGGCTTTCTTCTTTCTCATTGCGAGTCATCCGGGGGTGTCTTGTGCTCTGGACAAAGGAGGGCGAGAAACAGCTGGGGGCGGTTAGAAAAAGGGAGCTACGTTAACCCGCGCCGCGGTAGGGGGCGTCGAAGTGGAGCGCGCACGACGAACGCCTGGTTTGCTGTATTGTAGTGACCAGCGGAGTCGTGGAATTTCCGTTGCTTTGTCGTTTTCATTGAGCATTCAGCTTTCGATCTTCAGTAGATAGCCCGCATTGACGTTTTGTGGTCGCTGCTTGGGAATAGCGCGAATGAATTACTATGAGAAAAGGTATGCCATGCAATATGGTCCTGGTCCAAAACGACAGAGTCGCTGCTTCTGGTAAGCACCTGGGTGTACAGAACGTCGGAAGTCCACAGTATACAGTCGACCTTGTTCAGTGTCCGCTACCTTCTGTATGTGCTTTATATTCAGGGGATCGGTTCACGTTGACGTCATTCGGGACGATTGAGTCGGTGAAATGAACAGGTGTGCAAGTGTGCTCAGCACAGTCTTGCTGCCTTTTGTACGACACTACGTGGTCTGCTCGTGGTCTGCTCAGAGGAGCGCACAGCGGTGACTCTCGCTTGCCTGCCATCATTATTATGCAGGGCGCGCAGTCAGGACAACGCTTGCTTTCATTTGGATGTAGCCTGGCGTCACTGCGAAAAAAAAAGAACAAAAGATAATGAAATGGAATATTGAAGCGGTGGTTGACGACTCCGCCTCTTCAGCAAACCTCCCCGCTATGGGCCAATACAGCGTCTATGCGAGCATAACCAAAGCAGACCTAACAGTCTCCGTAGTTTCTACATATAAGCAAAACAGTTAACTATTACATTGCAATAAGCGGGCTAGCTGTTAGAGATCTGGCTGTCGTCGTAAATTTCCGGCATGACCCTGAGCCGTACGAGCGAGAAAGCTATTACCGTGCGCTGACGGCTGGCGAGACGTGAAAGCAGCGCTCGACCCAGAGCCGCTGTCGTTCGCTTAACTGGTTTCCCGCGTCCCGTTATACATACGCCAGCGCCATATTTCCATCGAAATCTCTAAGTCGTTTCAGCGCGAACGCGATTATAGACCTCACGGTCATTATTAAGTGAGAATAATATGAACTACTTGTACTAAGCATTACTACTTGCGAAGCTCGAGACATCGGAAGCTTGAAACCGACAAAAGCCAGAGCGTGTTGTGCCGCTAGGTGTGACGTGCAGCTGTTGGCGGCTTCGTGCAGCTGATCGACGTTGCATGACTCACACGCCTGACTAACCCGGCACACACGCGCAGCTGCTATGTACGCTGTTTCGTTGTTTTCTGTTCGTTGCTTGTTTGAGGCCATGGTTATCCGCGCCACCCCGGGCTTGGCACGCCCGCTTAACACAGGTGTCCGCTACCTTCTGTATGTGCTCTGGCTTCTTTTTGTTTAATGCGATACAACGTTGCCTTCCGAATATGCTCGAGGAATGATCAGAGTCGACTTTAGCTGTAACGATTTTTGGAGTTTCGCTCGTATACAAATTTGACGAGCGTTATATCGCTAGTCTTACGGGTAGTGTCACTGTCACAGTGCAGTTGCATCGTATACAGCGTGGGGCGGGTACGCGTTGCAGTGACGCTGTTTGTGTCACGATTATCCACAGAACAACACGGGGAGATATATAAAACTGCGCACCGGCCGTTTATTGCACAGTCATGTCGCGCCTATCGGTGTCTCTTTATAAGGCGAAATTTTCAAAAACAGTGTCTTTCTCGGTATATTCCACCCACATTCTTTACCGGTATCTGGCAATGTAAGATTTCCGATAAAAAATATGCATGGTCCGATCCTGAAGGCATGGCAGTAATTTCGCGTCACCTGCCCTATTTGCTTGTCCACCAACCAGTACCCGTCAGCGCAGTCTAATGGCGGCTGGTTAACGTTGAATAAAGATGGCGAAGTTATTAACAATGCGGGTTACTGTTGCTAATGTAGGCTTGTCGTGGCTAGTCTCGGCTAAGTGATCGTAAATGTTGGTAAATGTTTATTAGTGTTGATTAAGCGGGATTTTTTTTTGTCTGTCCGCTATTATAACAGCAACGATCGTCTTCATTTAGTCTCCATCTAATGGATGAGTCTTCCACCGTTTTTTTTTTCTTCGCTCGTTCCTTTTCTTGCCTGTGTCTTTCCTTGACAAAAACACAAACACACCTGCCCTTCGTGGCGGCGTCACTGCCCCGCGGAGGACGTGCCCTTGGCCGTTTCACCCATTAGCGCGTATCTGTGTATAATGTATACCCGTTAAATCGATCCCGACGACAACAGGTGACATGTGCCGGTCGGCGGTTCGAGGTGGTGGTTGGGTTGCCATGGGCAACGGGACGCCTCTTGCGTGACACGACCGAGCACGCGAGCTATCCGCGACTGCGACGTCACGACGGTGTACCGGTGCGGCCGGTCACGCTATGCCGGTTTCCGCGGAAATGTGCGTCACTACATACATGTTCCATGTGCGCGCGGGTGCAATATATATTGACGCGGCGCAGTACATGCAGTACTGCTGCGGTATATACGATTCGATCGATATAAATACGAGAGGATGAGGTGCCACCTTATGCCATAGCCGGTATAGATTAGGAGAGAGTAAGGGAGAGGAGGGCAGTAACATTACAGCGCGGCGTTGTTTTTCGGAGCAAGACTTCGAGGAAACAACTGGCTTCCGTGCATTTACGTGGAACGAATGTCATGTGTCACCGCACTAGATATTTGGATACCGCACCGTATAGCTCATTTTATATATACACCAAACCTTATACGTTATACAAATAAGATCAAAACGGGATCAGAAAGCATCATGCCACCGAACCCCACGTGGTATCATATACAATGTATACCGTACCACACTGCACATCAGAATACGTCGATACAGCACACGTGAGAACGTATAGGTCACATTTGCAGTACACAGCCGCACATGATCGTCGTACATGTCATATCACAATAGCGCCATGCCATGATACCCGCGGTGCCAAGCCATGCCGCGACCAAACCGTGACATACGTATGTCATTGCAAATAATATATCACCGCGCGGTCACAATTACATACCATACCATGTCATAACATGACATATAGCACTGCGAATACCCCGATGCGTTGACGATTTAGAGAAGGATGAACATGCATCTTTTCATGCGCCAGAAACTCCTTTCTGGATGGGGTAACTGAGCACCGGTACATCACTAACAACTGAGCGCCGTGAAAGCTGATGTGAAATTATTCTGCTAGTTGATGCGGCACGCTCGATTATTTCGGCCTCGCTGAAATGCGACAGTATGTATATATACCTCTAAGATTGTGCATCGTTATGCGTGACGGCCGTCTCCGCTTCACGCGCGCTCTTTTCTCTTGACCTGATTTCCTCTAATACAACAGTTTCCGCACAGCCCTGTGCCGTATCATAAGCATTGTTGTCTCGCCTCAGGTGCCGCAGACATCCTCGTCACTTCCTGCAACGCTTTCGTTAATGGTTCATTCAGCGCGCGAGCATATAATCGGCTCTGAACTAGTTTGGAGAGCTCAGGTCTCCTCCTGGTTGTGTTTGTGTACCCGTACACGCGCGTATACAGGCATATGGATTCCACGGCGTAACGACATTTACAGCCTCCTACAGATCACGCCGCAAGGCGTGATTCTCGCTTTGCAAATAGCCCATTCGGCAGCCGCGATACGTGTGTAGTGTATAGCCTACACTACACGTTCGCGGAAGTTCGCGATCGCATTGCGTCTACAACATCTTGTGGGGACACACAACCGGAGGCGCTTCAATTAACCGAGCCACCTGTACAATTACCGGAGGACCGTCTATTATAAACTGTAGCGCTGTAGAGCATCGCTGGTTTGGCGCGCGCAGGACGTCTCTCTAATGACGTCGCCAGAGGCATCGCAAACCTGATTTCCGCATGCGTGTAGAGTGTGTATGATGCCTGCAAGGTGCGCGAGTATTTTTGCTGACCGGCGCTTACCGTGCAGGCGTGGTCATTCGTGCAGATGGGCCCTCGGCAAGGGTTTTGTTCCATAGTGTTTCCTACAAAACTTAATGCAGTAAGCTGTGGTTCTACATGTAGTGTTATACTGAATGAAATGCTATGACAGTAGTGCCTTGATTTCAATGAGTAATATTTTGGAAACTAGTTGGTTCATACTAAAACTTTATATTCACTGCATTCATAACAGAACCACCATAAGGTGTGGAAACGAAAAAGGAAGATATAAGACAGGAAAGAGCGCAATTACCAACTCTTAATTGTTCACAGAAGCGAGAGAGCTAATAAACGGGCAAGATACAACTTTTGTCTCAAAGCCAAACGATGCAGTGTATGCAGCTCCTCGCTGACTGCTTCGCATTACGTCGATTCCCACACTGTGTGGGATATAAGAATTTTCCTTTGCCCTCTCAAAGGTTCACAGTTTCCAAGTAAGTGTTTGGCTATATTAACGCTACAACTTTTAGCACAGATTTTCCGCATAGGCACAGTCTTATTTCCTGGTCACTAATAAAGCATACAAGGCGTATATAGTATAGGCACATGAACAAAATCACAAGGACGCACACTATATAACCACCATACGGTAACCGAGCGATCGCGGCGCCAGAGTTCCGTCTGGTGATTTTTGTAATATAAGTACCGTGCAGCATGTTCCACAACAAAAAGCGCATCCGCGCCGCCAACGCGTACTTCGTGAAGTTGGACACGCGCTGAAAGAATGAGCAACGATGCGTAAGAGAGTGTTCCACATGGCGCAAGCGCGCAATGCGTACGCGCCGCCCTCGTTAGTGCCAGCGCGTTTCGCGCCTGTTAGGCTTAGTAGTCCACGTTAGGCTTAGCGCCTTTCGCTCTCGATCTCATTTCGACACTCTTTAACGCACGGTGTTCGCACGTGCGCCCCGCCGTTCTTCAACGGCGGTTGTAAAACAACTGATGTATCGGCCTTTGTTGTTCGTCTTGCGTCGATTATATATTCCCCGTTCCCACGAGGAAAAAAGCGGCGTATAGCCAGGCCTAACTCGCCACGTGGGTGTGCCTATACTCCACGTGCCGACAGCGATATAATTTAGAGCGCTAAAAGAAAGGAGTTAGGGAGATTAATGAGGGGGTTAGAGCGAGATTCATGAACGAGATTGGCTATATGCGAACAACTCGCGTAGGAAGAGGCTATACGTTCAGTGCGAGATCTCGCGGAGAAGATAGGGCTGGCCGTCATCGCGTTTTCTCCTGGGAAAGAACGGAAGACACAGACTTAAAGAACGCGGCTTAGAAAGTGGCGCCTCTCACGGTTTTTAGTTAAGACGAATAGACCACATAAATGGGCCATGCATATGATGGAATGTGCGATAGCATATGTCGAGAAAAAAGAAGTGACAGTGAAATGTTCGGCCTTTTAAAATTTGAAGTTAATATTTCTGTAAGAATAATAGTATTGCGCGAAGTGCTCTTACTAGTTCGAACAAGACCTCGTGGTCGATAATGTGGCTTACAACTCTTCCGCCTTGCGTAACGTAGCTGCCGGTTGTCTACAGTATAGTTCCGGATACAAAACACGCACACGTTGTACTACGGTTAACGAATTCGGCCTATATTCGGCCAAGGAAACGGCTACAACGTTGTGTATACTCTTCAGTTGTCTCAAATTGGAGCTGACGCTATTTCGTGTACGTATACAGAACTCCGTTTCGCGTTGGCAGAGCGTTCGTCTCATTAGCATAAGTGCGCGGCCCAAATTCAACACGTCAACGCGCTTGCACTTCCGTGCTTGCGAGACGTGGATTGTCTCGCGAAGCTCTTCGTGCTCGCGCCTTGTATACATGCATCCGTCCACACGGCATACCCGAGCCATTGCTTGCAAAAGCAACAACAGGAACACGCCTGCAACTTAGCATACTTTCCTTCTATTTTCTCTTCTGACAGTAAAGAAAATGATAGACACAAACCTGCTGCCGCTACGTCCTGCCGGTTACACACGGCTATGCGTGTACACACCTGTTATAGCGGCCGGCTGTGCCTTTCGTGCAGCCTGCAGTGTATTGTTGGCGTATACACTACGTGGAAGGCGCAGAATAGGGCCGAGCTTTAGCGGTTTCTGTGTACACCGCCTTGGTGGCTGCGGAAGTGGTCAAGCTGCAGCCTTCTTTGTCCACGGCTGCCTTTCAAACGTTTGTCTTTTGGACCGCGAAAAGAGGTGCATGGCTGGTCGTATGTATACGCTCGGGACAGCGAGAGAGAATACGTTTACGCAATGACATATACCACTAATGGCGGGTGTTTTTTTTTGCGGCTACTGGTAAACGGTATTGTTCAGCAGGAGTATTGGCTTCGACGATGCGGAAGTAACATTTTCTAGCTGAAAGGATTAGGAGTTATAGTGGGAAGAAACCGACATTCGCGGTCATTTTCAAGCGTTGTCGTTTGCCCGATTCAAGGTCCATGAAGACTGCTTCCAGACTGCTTCCGTATGTGAAACGGAATAGCTCTTTTGTCCCTCATTCTTTCGGTATCCACAGTATGCTATACAATATCGCTGTTGCAATATTGTCGCAGCCGTGGTAGCTGCTGTTCAATGAACAAAATAGAACACGACGCAAGGTTGTAATGGCGGTGATGGAATCACTATTACATACTATAGCACGGCTGGAAACTAATCCTACGCAGTTAATTTAATATGAAGTGCGCAACGCGGGCAAGCAGTAGGAATAGCGTTATATATACATTATCTCGCAGGACTGATATTATAGCATCCGCAGCAACAGCAGCAGCCCTTGTGGCAGCATAACAGGCTCCACGCACGGTTACTGCGCGGTGGCGACAGCGGAATTAATAATTTAAGACGACACCAGGAAATGATCACGAACGACGACGTACTATTGGAGGCTTAATTTTTGTTACATACGTCAGAACGGAAGTGCACGCTTGAGCTCCGGTGTTTTCCTTTTTTTCCTTTTTATTATTGTTTTTTCTTTAAGTGTGCGAGCGCTGGGCGGTTGGCCTGTTCTCACTACCCTGCAATGCCGTCGTTCTGTGTGACTGCGCGGGCGTCTTTACAAGCTTCTGATGTAGCACCTCAAGCGTCCCATCCAACCACCCCCTGTTAGAAAGGAAAGAAAGATGACCAAAGGAAGTTCCGAGATCGGATAACGCACGTGTGCTCAAAATATAGAAGGGAACCGGGCGTTTATATGCGATGTACATTCTGTAGCTATATATGCCATATATAGGAAAGGGCTAGGAAATATGCGTACTCCATTCTCTTCGGGTCCACGCATATAGCCCTGCCCGCGAGGACGATTCGCCCGCCTATACGTACGTGTTACGGCCGACCGGCACAAAATGCCTGCTGGGGTAGTTCCACGTAAATGCGGACGCAATCTCACGGCCGGCAAAAAGCAACAATTTGGGGCCATTAACGGGATAATCGATTGCCCCGAGGGTCTCTCGTACGCGCCCGTGTATTTTACAGCCCCCATTGCATGAGAAGAAGAATAACAATAAAAAATAAAGGAAAATACGCATCAAAATGAAAGCTTCTTGCGGACGAAATATGTGCATCCTTATGGACAGCGTCCATGACGTACTTTTATAGGAAGTGGGTTAGTTGGTAGGTCAACGTGTTTTTAATTTTTTTGTTTTTTGTAGGAGGGGGAGGGGCGGTCAATCATCCCTTGCCATTTGTCATATACGGATGAAAGGACCAAAGGTTGGGCCGCAAGAATTATTGGCATTTACAAATCGTGAGCTATATGTAGTCATTCAAGCTCACATGCAGAATCATGCTCTCCACCAATGTTTCCTGGATGTCCGGACCGAATGGAGTGTGTCGAGTGTCCTTGGAAGCATTATATATGTACTCATGACCGTGTGCTGGTTTGTCATTGTCCGAGAGAAGTACAGAAGAGACGATGAAGGTCAGCGGAGGCGTTTTTCTGCGCAGTGAGAGAGCAGGCCGTATACACTCTTTGGTGGCTTTACATTGGCTTCAGCCATGTACGCTTGTGATTCGTATGCCTTGTAGGTCAAACAGTCGTACGTCGCAGCCAAGACTGACATTCGAGGCCACGCCGTAACCAAGCGCCAGTCGCACCGACTCCATTTTTTTCCTTACCTTTATGATCGCTTATATTCTTTTATTGTCGCATAACGACTGTTGGCGACACGTGCAAGTCTTACGGCAAAGCGGAAACTTCAGGAAAAAAAAAAGCTTTCTCTTGGCGCCATAGCGTGGTTACTCGGGTGACAGGTACAATTATTTAACAGAGGAAAATGTCTATCCTGGCGGCCTGGCCTCGGACTTCGCCTATGTGTACAGAAAGCTAATCTCTATAGGACGCCAGGCTCGGAACTTGTAGCCATGAAACCAGACGGCGTATGTACTGCGTAATGGCTGCTCACATGCCTGTGTGCTGGCGCGAGTGTCTCTCGTTTCGCTTTGTTCGCATGCCTATAGTAACCTCTGTTCAACTTACCTGCTCATGAGTATAAGCTAAGCCTAAGTTAAGTCAACCTGATACATTCCTGGTCCACTTCATTGTGTTACTATTCAGTGAGTACTGATGATAAGCTGTGCAACAGGGGATGTCAGCATTAACACACTTCATTCGGTCCGGACATCCAGGAAACATTCTTGGAGAGCATCATTCTGCATGTGAGCCAACGTGTCAACAAGTGAACTTGACAGCTAAGTCCTCTCGTCGCTTGCTCCAACGACAACCCATGGGCTTTCGTCTTGCTCATATTCAGATTTAGGGCAAATATGAGGATTACGTTGTGGTTAGCATGAGGAAGAAACACACGGACGAAGGAAGAACAGGTGACGCGGCCGCTCGAACCGTGTATGCTTCCATTGCCCGTGCGTTTTTATTTTTTTTCGCTCAACCCTAAACATGAATATGAACATGTGCCAGATTTGTCATCTTCCAGTTTTTTTCTCCCATGTTCCCTTGAACTTTTGTCTTGTTGTGTGTCCTGGACATAACGGAAGCACTGTCGAGCTTCCGCTCTACATCTCCGCAAGGTCTGTCCCCTTGTTAAAAAACTTCGCCGCAAAAATTTTGTTCCTCTTTCTGCCGCGCGCTCCAGCATATTCTCATTACAAGTGCTTGTTGAGACAATAATAATCTCGCCTACAGATAGCGCGCAGGACGAAACTAGGACTGAGGTACACGGATTAAAAAAAATGACGAGGACGCTTCTGTACACACCGCGCTTTCCAAGTGCCGCGTGCGACTTTGTACCCGCCCCTTCCCCCGGGGGGGCCAGACGCCGAAATGGATTAAGTGCGCGGGGTGGGATCGGCCGCGTTCTTGTGCGTCGCGAAAGATCTTTCGTTCGAGATAGCCCCCCTGCGTTCTAGTGTGCAAGATCAGCAAGAAGCCACGAGGAAGGAAAGAAGGGTGTCTACGCATGCGCGCCGCAGGCTCTCACGCACAGGGCGCGACATCCCTTTGGTTACCGGCACACCAGCGGAGTGCGAACGAGACCACGATCTAGCTTTTCGCGCGTTAGCCCAACCGCGCTCGGCGCCGCGAAAACGACTTCCGCTGCGGTGCAGTTTTCGGGGCTTCCTGCTTCGTAACGAAGCGGCCGTGTTCCCGCTTCCCTGCAGTCGGCTGGTTGGTCGTTTGCTTTGTGGGCTTTGACGTCCTAAAGCAACTCAGGCTATGAGAGACTCCGTAGTATAGATGGCACTGGATAAGTTCGACCACCTGGGGTTCTTTGACGTGCACTGACATCGCACAGTACACGGGCCTCCAGCATTCTGCCTCCCATCGAAATGCGATCACCGCCGCCGGGATCGAACCCCCGTGTTTCGGATCAGCAGCCGAGCACTGTAACCATTGGGCCACCGCTGAGGCTGCCATCGCTCTCTGTACAACGTATACCATAGGCGTGCGCAGGGTTTCCCATCAGGGGAGGGGGAGGGGGCAAAGGTTAATCTCAGCGCCCCCTCACCCTACTAAGTCAATGTATGGGGCAGATTTTGCGCCCCCCCCCCCATCTTAGGTGACTAGAAGGGTCAATGTACGCGGCAGATTTTGCACCCCACCTCTTAAGTGATTAGGGGGGGGGCGCCGCCCCCCCCCCCCCTGTGCGCACGCCTATGGCGTATACTACTGATCTTGTATACCGCGTTTCTTTCATCTCGTGTTTGTACACTGTCTCAACGGCCCTGTTGGTTTCTGTCGACTGCAGCGACCGCTCCGAGACGACTCTACGTGGAATGGACGTCTAGATAGCGGGCATCTTGAGCTGCGGAAGCACTTAACTGCACGGCGCTGAAGAACGGGGACGAGACCGATAGGACAGCATGGGTGGCATTTCGCGCTGTGTGACCAACTATTACGCACGCTGCCTCAACTGAACTGCTGCGCGTATAGCTGCTTGAAGATTGGTGAAATGCTGTATTAGCGTTCAACGAAGGCGATCTTCACTTTTTTTTTCACAATGCGGGCTTCGGCCAGACGTGTGTCGAACGATAGGGCCGCTAGCACTGTTAGTTTTCGAGCGTGGCCGTGGATCAGCTTCGTGAGCGACTCTTATCATCCGCAGCACCACGTTTACAGGCAGATATGATTATGCGAAACTTCTGTACCTTCCATTATTGTATTTCGCCCCTTTGCGTGCTTCTCCCATTATCGACAGCCGTGTTTAAGTGAACATTCAAATGAAATCTCAGCGGTCGGGAATCGAACTAGGGACTTCGTGCTGGGGAGGCTGAGCGGTAGAAAATCAAACAAATGCCAACTTATAACCGACATATGCATCAGTGTTCACGTGGCTTATGTTTGTTTCCGGCGAAGTTCGCCTCTGTATGCCCCTAGACTCGTCTGCCCGTAGCCATCGCTTGAGAATCGTGTGCGTACACGCGATATCAAGTACGTGGCACCTGCGAAAGAGTGTGTATGAAGCTTGCCATGGGGTATCTCGTGTATATCATCACGCACATACGAAATGAGATGTACTTTCGCAGGAAGAATGCGGAACGGGCTTGGAAAGGATACATTAACAACACAGCCTGTAATCTTGTCTCATTGCATGCGCCACACTCTCTGTCTGACCAGACTGCGGTTTGTTTTTTGTTTGTTTCGTTTGTTAGTTCTTCGAGCAGCGAGCTTATCGAATATCATCATCCCGATTTGTATTTACGGGAGGTAATTGCTCCGAGACCAGCAGAAGCACGACAGGATGGTTGTATACATAAGTGAGGGTGACACAGAAGGTTAACATCGAGATATACGCGATTTAGAATACATGTGTTCCTATAGATTTCGAGTGTGCATAAGAAACACGCCATCGGGATCCCGCGGTTTCTTTTACTGAGTGGGGATGGCCCGCATGGCATCAAAAGCAGACGAGCTTTTTTCCTCTCATGTTCGTGCTTCGTCCGAGAATCTTTCGCACGCCTGTATTAATACACGACGTCATTCTGTGCGCGGGACGGGAACGTATACTACGTGTATACATGCACGTGCCGCAGGGGGTGTTTTGGCGTGAGGCGGAGGGAAGGATCTCGTCCACGCCTGTACTCCGTCATCGTTAACGCGTTTTAGGAACGACGACTTAAGTATCTTTATCTGGGTGAAACATACACAGAGAGGCGTTCAAAAGGAAAACGGAACGAAAATAAACAAAAGGAACGGGCAAAAACACCGAGGAGCCGCTGTACGCACACAGGCATGCAGCGTCGTGGTTCCCGGCGCTCTGCTTACTACAGCCAATTAATAGTTCGCACCAGCGGGAACTCGATACAGGGGCGTGAAGTGTGTGCGTGTTTTCTCACGCTTATGCACACACAGAGATATACCTGACGCCGCAGGCGGTGTGGACGCAAGATGCATGAGCTGCGTATATATGTTGCTGTTCTTGCTTGTCAGCGTACCTGCATGCTATTGCGGGTGGCGCGCGCCAAGTACACGAAAGCGCGCGCGCGCGCTTATGTCGTCGGCGTATATAGGAGCTGCGTTCTATCACGTTCTCTCTCTATTTAGAGCGCTCTGCAACTTCTGTAATAGAGCGCTCTATAACTTCGCAGGCTATTCTTCGTTCACATGAAGTGGGCTGTTGCGTACTCTATAGAAGGTATATCGCCGGCGCTCACGGAACGAAGTCAACGCGTGTCACGATTTTTTTTTTTTTACATCACCCGCGGGCCAATTCGGCTTTCGATTGTTTCTCATTATTTCCAAGCGCTTCGTGATCGCCCCTTGCTTCCTCCTATGCCGATTCCCACACCAAGTGGATGATTGCAACGGCCTGCAGCGATTTCGTTTATCTGTAACTGTGGTTGTGACGTGTGTATACCATATAAATTAGTCGAATAAGTTGGGGGATGTATGAATAACAAACGTCTCCAATAGGACCCTATGACACGGATACTCGTGCTTAATTGTATGGACGTTGCCGTGTATAGTCGTAATCTCGTGAAGCTAAAAGGCACGCAAAAAAAAAAAAATTGAGGCAATGTGACCTAGCGTTCCGTTAAAAATTTCAACGCTCTCTATAGCCTGCATGGGCACGGGGGCGTCATTAGTTTTTGTGCAGTGTGTTGTAACGAACTATGGGTGAATCGTAAGAAAGGTTTGGAATAGGGGGCGCTAACGACCCCCGAACTCGTAACCTGCTTTGCTCTTAGTGGGACACAATCGGTGTGACGTATATGCCAGCAGAACATGGATGGCTCTTGCTTGCCCTGAGCTGATACTTCGGCGACACAGATAATTCTGGATCGAGAAATTAAGTGGTGATAGAAATGTTTCCCACGTGAAAAAGAAAATTAGAAAACGCTACAAAACCCCTTTGTTTGGGTACCGCTTGAATGCAAGATGCGAGATATTTATAGTTTGTTGCCTGCATCTCCCAAAGGCTTCGGTGTTGCTAATATTAGGTTTTCTTTTGTCATCCATCCGTTTTTTAAGGTTGATGTCCCATGTCGTGTGGGTGGGTTGCGTGCGTGGGAGAGGTCTCGAGGGAATTGGGTTACCTTACGCGTACATATAATACCCCCGCGTTCAAAATTCGGGTCATTTCGTTGCCCGCGTCACTTTATCGGAGAAGGAAATCCTCCGCGTTTTCTGTCCCCTTCAGCGGAGTCGCGCGACAGAGCTCGCTCGAGTGGTACGCGACGAGTATGAAAAGAACTTTTCGACGCTTCTCGAAACGATCGTATTTATACGTATACGGCGACGGCGACGATTTGCAAGACCGCCTTTGTGCAACGCGACGCGGATCTGTATGCGTTATGCATGCACGGCCGTGGCTGTAGGTGTGAAAGCAGGCACGAGATCATTACCGCCTTGCGGCCGGCGCTCGAAGATACTCGCGAAGTCGGCGATATGATGACCCCGTCCGCTATTGTGGGACCCAGACGGCATTGTGGCTTGGGGGCAGCAGCAGACGGGTCGAACGTCTTCTCGGTTTCGCGGACAAACAGAAAATGCGGGTGGCGGAGTGTTCGGTTACGTGCATTGTGAAAGAAGTGAGGTTTTGCTAGTTGTCGTGTGGCGGAATGAGCGTAGAGCGCGCACTGCCCGAGTGGGCGTAGAAGTGCTCACTTCGGCGCGTCGAGAGCGAGTGATGATTACAATTATTGCTATTAGCATGACTATCGTGATGATGATTACCGTTGATAGAGTAGAGGTAATGGACCATTGACCTTCAGATTTCATCAGTGTGGCCTATCCTCTAGAAGGGATAGACCACTCTAGGTTCGTCCGACAAGTTGGTTGGTTGGCTGGTTGTTGGTGATTTACCTCGACTCATTCAATGATAGGCCAGGAGGATGGTCGGGGGTAAGAGGAGGGGAGTAATGAGACATTTTGTAAATAGACGGATGGTATTAAAATGATAACCATATTCACTTGCTATAATCATGCTAATAGAGCTTAATTATCTAAATTCTATCAATTAGAATTTCGCAACAAGATGTGCGATTTCGCTACCAGCTCGACGTTCTTATACTTCTTATGAAAGGAGGAATTGGCATCCACCTGTCTGAAGCACGAAGCTATAAAAAAGGCATAAGAAAAAGACTACGTGTGTAGTCTTTTTTCGGGGGGGGGGGGGGGTTGCCCTCTCTCCCCCCCGAAATTTTAATGGAGGAGTGCTTCACCAAAAATAAATAATGTAAATAGGCGTTTATCTCAAATAGTCAAGGCCTTCAGCAAGCCCCCCCCCCCCCCCTTGAAAACATTCCTGGCGACGGGCCTGGTGTACGGTTTTCTGTGTGATAGTGATTTGTTGAACAATTGGCGACGTGTATAGACGATTTTCCGCAGCTGGTTTATTAAATCAAACTAGATGGCGCCACTGGCGCCACCGCACCGTGGCCGTCCCCCTACAGTGGCCGTCTCCATGGCCATGCCCCTGCCGTGGCCTTTGGCAGCGCTGCTCAATATGTCTCCATCCGCGTCGCGTCGTCTGCTCGGCGTCTGCGCGCACACGAGTAAAAGCGAGCAGACGGCGCAGACGGTAGCGCCGGAAAAATAAACATGGCGGCACCTGTGGATGTAGTTTCCTTCCGCCTCGAATTTATCACGTCGTCGTCCTGCGCTGTGTGGCCCGTAAGTTCAAAACCTACGCATTTATTTGCTTTATATTCGCGTCCTGAAGCTTCGAGAGCGATGTACTCGTCGGTATTTTGCAGTATTTCCAAGATTCATTCTCATGTTGTCCGAGACAAGGCCTAGCAGGCATGGCTAAATAAACACAGCTGATCGCAATAATAAAGACAAAGCATACCTGACGTTTCATCTCCAGCGTGAGCTGACACAAAGCGATGGCCGATTTTGCCATTTATTTACTGCTGTGAGGACAGTGGGCGAGTAGCAAGCGCGAGTTCGGATCGAAGCGGGGTGTCGCGTCTGCATGGGTGCTGCCATGTTGGCTTGTAACCCCAGCTTCTGGCGGTTGCCAATACAACAATTAAAGACATACACCATAAATACGACGCAAATTAAACATATCCCTTATCATTGTGGCGTGGTACGTACCAAACAAACGCAAATGTCTCAACGTTTTCAACTCTGAGGCGATTACATGTAGAACTATGTTTTGCTGCGCAAGCATGTGACTTACACCCTGCAGCAACCAGCTTGTGTAGTACGGCCACGGCCGCTTCGCTGGCCCAATGCGTTGGCTGGGGCAAATGGCTGGGGGAAGGCCAGTTAGGATCACGTGATCAAACATGGCAGCGCCCGTGCGCCGCTGCGGAAAATCGTCTATAATTGTCCGCGTCTCGCAGCGCTTTTTGGCCTGGAGATTGTTTCGTATTTAGCCGTTACAGTCGGGGAAAGAAGGCGGCCTATAACTTGAGGTAGCGAACAAAGAAACTGAGGGTTTATTGCAGACAGTCTACCTATACTGTGGAGGTTCCCGGCTAAGTGGCGCGGTGGGGTGCGCGGTCTTGCAGCTTCTTCCATACCATGTGGCGGTGAGCAGTCGTGATTGCTCGATCACGCTTTAAAATTACTCAAAGATCAACCGTACGTGACAGAGATAGTAGATTCCCACGCTTATTGCGACTGCATACATTTGCCGGTACGACGCCACAGCCAACTGCGTTTACAGGATTCTTCTGTGAAGGGACCACTTAAGTCAGAGAGCGCTAATAGACCCTCCGCGCAGCACTTAGTCGAAAAAGGATGCGGCGAATCGTAGCATAAACGGCCTGGAGACGCACGGACAGTTTCTGGGGACGCGCGGGACAGCCTGTACAGTTTCTCCGATGTTGACGTTGGAGGAAAGTGCCTTAAGCTCGCTTCAGCGGAGACAGCGCGAGCACTGGCGCTCGGAGCATCGTGTCGTGACGACCGAGTAAGCGAAACCCTATAGCGAGCGGCAGTGTGCCGTCTCCGCATCCCGCGTGCACGCCCGCCGCTAAAACGTGAGTTCGATCGAGTGCTTGTCGCTGTGTAGCGTGCGTGCACGCGTCGATGTCACTGTCGTCTTCTCCCAACACCTACACAGGCACACCAGGAAACTCTTATCGAACTATGCCATTGCGCGTTGGTATACGAACAGCATGGAGTGGTTATGACGGTGAACTCTAGTGTACCTAACCAACGTCACTGAGGCTGTCTGTAAGAGACACAGGTAATTGTATAAGCGAAATGTATACAAGCGAGCATACTGATGGTGCCGCCGGTACATCTTAATACGACGAACTTGCGTGTTCTATTTCCCGTAACGCTGCATAACTGAAAAGTTCGGGTATATATCGTTACTGCTCGCCACGGGAGGACGTGGCTGAAGTGTCGCGCTGCTTAGCTGGAGGACACGGGTTCGATTCCCGACCCCGGCGGACCTGCATTCTGATTTTGGTGAAACGCAGGAACGCTCGTGCACTTAGATTTAGGTGCGTGTTAAAGAACCCCATGTGGTCAGTATTAATCCTGTGTCCCGCCCTACGGTGTGTCTCACAGTCATATCCTATAGTTATGGCACGTAAAACCCCAGAATTGAATTTTTGTATTCATCTATGTGTGCGTGTGGAGCTCTGGGTTACCATGTCTACGCGCTACCGTAAAAGAACAAAAACAAAAAAAAAAACTAGGAGGTATGAAGCATACGGCCATAGCCTTGTTACCGTAAAAAAGTATCGAGTAGACTGTATCGCGGGGCAATACGGATCACGGCTGGCGCGGAAGCAAGGCGTGTACACTGTACACACGGCGGCACGGGATGATCGAGCCGGCTGGAAAGTTTTTCAAGTGTTTCACGGCAAACGTCAATTCCTGTTCTCTTGATAAAGTGTGGCGTGTCTATAATCCACTAAATGACTGACACTTTAATTCAAAGTTATTTACCTCGGGTTTAGCGAGAGTTAAACATTTTTCTCTCTCTTTCCTTGAGTCCCGTTTCTCGTAAACACTTGTAGCCGTCTGTATACCCACATACACGCGTACCTCGCCAGAAGCGACAACCGCGTGCACCTTGGTTATGATAGACTGGTCGACCTCACGGCTATAACTACGTTTAACGCGTCTATTAATTCGCGTAACCTTAAAAACACTGGTCACGCTAATTGGTTCGGCCGTTCCTCCTTCTTCCTGGTTCTCCTTTCCCTCCGTTCCTCGACGAGCAGTTAGTGCACTGTTCCGTGCAGTAGAAGCGCTATAATTAGCCGCTATGCATACGAGCTATACGGCACGCGCAGCCCTCTTAGTTTTCATGTAAATGCGCGCTAACTCGGTCGTATACAACGCCTTAACTAGGCGGCGCAACGGCACGGTCTTGCGTTCAGCGAAGGCTTAAGAGTGATGGCGTTCCCGGTGCTCGAAACAAGGAGGCTGTTCGCGGCGAGCACTTTTGTCTAGCTCCGCTGAAACGAGACGGCTCACAGCGCAAGGAACTGAAGACCCGGAGGAACGCTCTATGGGGCACATTCCTTGTTACTTGCTGAATAAGATATTTTTCTTTTTGAAAGATATCCGGCGCTAAACTTTAAACAGAAGTACACAAAAAGACATGACGGGACGGGCTCCCGTATCGCCACGTCTTTCTGTGTGCTTCTGTTTAACGTTTAGCGCTGGATATATTTCAAAAAGAATAATATGCATCACCAACTAGCCCCACAACGTGTTTTCTTTGCTGAATAAGGGTATGTAAAGTGTACTAACGGATTTAAACGCGACATCGGTTTTTTTTTTTAGTATAGCGACTGCTATGAGCAATTGCTCGTGATAACAGCGTCATGTCGCTGCGAATCTGGCCGCTAAGGTGATGCTGGCTCTGATGTAAGTGTTTGACTCAAAATTACACCGATATATGACGCGAAGTGTAGACGCTGGAAACGAAAGTACGTGCATTACTTAGCCCTAAATTTTCGCGTTTCAATTCGTGAGATATAAAATGCACTCAGACAGACCATTTGACAGACGGACGATACTTTACACGCCACAGGTGTCAGATGATGCACAAAGTTTCGGACTGAGTAAGAAAGTTCGCCAAGAAACCGATTGGCGTTGAGAATCACACCTTAAAAGATTTCCAATATTTTATCGATATATCGAAAACATTAAACATATTGAACGTTGTACGACGGCGTGGGGTCTTCATCGTTCAAAGGGTGACAATGTCGAACAAGGCATGTCCGCCTCGGTGGTTACGGTGCTCGGCTGCTGATCTGAAAGTCGCGGATTCGATCCCGGCCGTGGTGGACGCGTTAAAGAACGCCACAGATGGTCGACATTTCCGGAGCCCTCCACTACTACGTGCCTGATGATCACAGCGTTGTTATGGCACGCAAGACCCCAGAAAAATATTATTATTATTATTATTATTACTACCATATTTAATAAGTGTCTGCATGCTTCAACGTTTCCTAGCATGTGGAAAACTGCTCGTGTTCTCCCAGTGTTTAAGTCTGGCTGTAAAAGTGACGTCTCGAACTACCGCCCTATTTCCCTTCTTTGTGCCGAATCCAAAATCTTTGAGCTTGCTCTTCACAAAATATTGTCTTTTGATGTAAAAAATTCATTGATTGTGAATCAGCATGGGTTTCTCGCTGGCCGTTCAACTGTCACTAATCTTGCCAGTTTCATGATGCAAGTCTCCACGCCTATTTCGCAGAGAGGACAGGTTGACGCTATTTACTGTGACCTTAGCAAAGCTTTTGATGTTGTCAGCCATTCGCTGCTTGTGGATAAACTTGCACACTTTGATGTTGATCCTTCAATTGTGAATCTCCTCCATAGCTATCTTCTTGATAGATTATGTTACGTTGCCGTTAATGGCCAAACGTCCTCTTTGTATAAAGCTACTAGCGGGGTTCCTCAGGGGTCGGTACTGGGCCCACTCCTCTTTTAATTTATGTTAATGATGTTTCTTCTGTCATTCGGAATTCTTCTTTCCTTTTGTATGCCGATGACATAAAGATATTTAAGGAAATTCATTCAGTTATCGATTGTCGCTTGCTGCAATCTGATTTGTGTTCTTTTTCTGAATGGTGCAGGAGCAATAACCTCTCCCTAAATATTTCAAAAACCAAGGTAATGAGTTTCACTCGAAAAACATCTAGTGTGCCATTTTTATATTCTGTCAATTCTGTGTCGTTGTGTAAGGTATGTGAGATCAATGATCTAGGTGTTCTTTTTGATAGCACCTTACACTTTTCTGCTCACGCTAAGCGTGTTGCGTTGCGGGGTCTTCGCACCCTAGGCTGTGTTTGCAGAATGTCTAGAGAATTCCCTTCTCCTGTGCCCTTCCGAAAATTGTACACCGCGCTATGTCTTCCTCAACTAGAGTATGCATCTGTGATCTGGAATGGCATTCCTAATTCCAGCAGCAACGCCATTGAGCGAGTCCAGAAAAAATTCCTAAGCATTTACAACCATCGTTTCGCTAGAAATGACTCTGGATCTCGTTCTAACGCTGCTGGATTATTATCATTGCCATCACTTTGCTGCCGACGAAATCGCGCTGATCTGTTATTTCTTTACAAGCTTGTGCATGGTATCATATCCTGCCCTGCACTGCTCAACTGTCTTAATTTCCGAATTCCACGTAAGCTGACCAGAGAGAATAGACCTTTTCATGTAACCGCCTGCCTCTGTGAACATTCGACCATTGGCAGGATACAACGTCTTTACAATGCTTACTTTTTGGAGCTCGATGTTTTTCACAGCTCCCAGTCGTTGTTCTGCTCCGAGCTTTGCACTGTACTTACATAGCCTTGTACACTGTTGATATTTTTTTTCTGCCTGCGCATAGTTGTATATGTACAATTTTGTAACGTTTTTTATCCCTGATATTTTATTATGAATGTTTCCTTTGTTTTTCTTGTTTTTTTTTGTTTTTGTTTTTTCGTGCGCCAGTACAAAGACCTTACGGTTGTTCCTGGGCACATTAAATAAACGTTTGATTGATTGATTGATTGATTATTATTATTATTATTATTATTATTATTATTATTATTATTATTATTATTATTATTATTATTATTATTATTATTATTATTATTATTATTATTATTATTATTATTATTATTATCGAAACGTCTGAATGACCCGTCAATGTGGCCGTGCGGTTGCATTTTCAAACCATTCCGTGGGATTCTCCACGACGACATGCTCCATCCCTCAGAGTGCGCACCCGTAAGCAACGGTGCCGTGTAATTTGGATATATTTTATCAGAACGCTCGTGGTCTTCGCACTAAGACGCGCGAATTCTTTGCGAATGTTGTTTCGTCTTCTTTTGACCTTATTGCGATTTCTGAAACGTGGCTGTGCAGTGAAATTCCTTCCTGTGACTATCTTCCGTCGAACTACACCACCTTCCGCAGTGATCGGGACTTCTGTGCAACTAAACAAAAAGGTGGTGGTGTATTGATGGCTATAGACAGTTCTCTAAGATCTGTTAGACGCAAGGACATAGAAACAATTTCTGAATCAATTTGGATCGAAATTAGTCTTGAGCACTGTGAAAAATTGTTGATTGGATGTTTCTATGTATCGCCTAGCGTTTCACCAATTGCTTTTAATCAGATCGTCTCTTCTATTGAAAATGTGGTAATTTCACATAATAAGCACAAAATTCTTGTACTTGGCGATTTTAACACACCAGGAATTGACTGGACCACACTTAAATTTTCTCATTATCATAATTTCTTGAAGAACAAATGCAGCGTATTGTTAGATTTTCTCGCTTTTAATTCCCTACAGCAGCACAATAGTATTGCCAATTCCTGTGGTAACGTCATAGATCTGTGTATTTCTAATAATCAACCTATCGAAGTATCACTCTCTCACATCTCTCTTGTTCGTCCTGACAAATTTCACCCACCACTCAAACTAACACTCTGTATTTCACCAGAAAAACCAAGCTTTCCCAGAAAAATCGACAAAACGCCCAGATTTGCCTTCAAGCGAGGTGACTACGTTGGCTTGTACCATGACTTGTCCACCACAGATTGGTCACTGGTAACTGACAAACCCAATGTTGATGATCAAGTCGATCAGTTTACGGAGCTTATCTTGACCAGCATGCGCAAGTTCATTCCCCAGTATACACCTCATCATTGTAAATATCCCTCCTGGTTCTCATCAGAACTTATAAGTGCACTGAAACATAAAGATCGTGCACACAGGAAGTATAAACGTTCTGCATCAACTCATTTGAAGGAAGAATTCTGTCGTTTTCGTACTCTTTGTAAACGCCTTTATAAACGGGATCACAGTCTATATATTTCATTTTTAGAAAAAAGCGCGTCTGACAGGCCGGCTGAGTTCTGGAAGTATGTGCGCAAACGGTCGAGCAAAAGTGGCGAGTCCTTCAGGATACTGGACCCAAATGGAGTAGAAGTTCAAGCCGTTGCTGACTGTTTTGCAATGCATTTTTCATCTGTCTATAAGTCTCCAGCCTCTGTAGCTAGTAACGGTCGACAGGTTAAGGCAGTTGGCGCAGCTGATGCTGTGTCGCTAGATGAAGATTCCATTTCAGAATGCATTAAGCGCTTGAAACCATCCTTTTCAGCTGGCCGAGATGGCATCCCCTCTGCCATACTAAAAGCCTATGGCAGTATACTTGTCCCAGTATTGACTACCATATTTAATAAGTGTCTGCATGCTTCAACGTTTCCTAGCATGTGGAAAACTGCTCGTGTTTTCCCAGTGTTTAAGTCTGGCTGTAAAAGTGACGTCTCGAACTACCGCCCTATTTCCCTTCTTTGTGCCGCATCCAAAATCTTTGAGCTTGCTCTTCACAAAATATTGTCTTTTGATGTAAAAAATTCATTGATTGTGAATCAGCATGGGTTTCTCGCTGGCCGCTCAACTGTCACTAATCTTGCCAGTTTCATGATGCAAGTCTCCACGCCTATTTCGCAGAGAGGACAGGTTGACGCTATTTACTGTGACCTTAGCAAAGCTTTTGATGTTGTCAGCCATTCGCTGCTTGTGGATAAACTTGCACACTTTGATGTTGATTCTTCAATTGTGAATCTCCTCCATAGCTATCTTCTTGATAGATTATGTTACGTTGCCGTTAATGGCCAAACGTCCTCTTTGTATAAAGCTACTAGTGGGGTTCCTCAAGGGTCGGTACTGGGCCCACTCCTCTTTTTAATTTATGTTAATGATGTTTCTTCTGTCATTCGGAATTCTTCTTTCCTTTTGTATGCCGATGACATAAAGATATTTAAGGAAATTCATTCAGTTATCGATTGTCGCTTGCTGCAATCTGATTTGTGTTCTTTTTCTGAATGGTGCAGGAGCAATAACCTCTCCCTAAATATTTCAAAAACCAAGGTAATGAGTTTCACTCGAAAAACATCTAGTGTGCCATTTTTATATTCTGTCAATTCTGTGTCGTTGTGTAAGGTATGTGAGATCAATGATCTAGGTGTTCTTTTTGATAGCACCTTACACTTTTCTGCTCACGCTAAGCGTGTTGCTTTGCGGGGTCTTCGCACCCTAGGCTGTGTTTGCAGAATGTCTAGAGAATTCCGTTCTCCTGTGCCCTTCCGAAAATTGTACACCGCGCTATGTCTTCCTCAACTAGAGTATGCATCTGTGATCTGGAATGGCATTCCTAATTCCAGCAGCAACGCCATTGAGCGAGTCCAGAAAAAATTCCTAAGCATTTACAACCATCGTTTCGCTAGAAATGACTCTGGATCTCGTTCTAACGCTGCTGGATTATTATCATTGCCATCACTTTGCTGCCGACGAAATCGCGCTGATCTGTTATTTCTTTACAAGCTTGTGCATGGTATCATATCCTGCCCTGTACTGCTCAACTGTCTTAATTTCCGAATTCCACGTAAGCTGACCAGAGAGAATAGACCTTTTCATGTAACCGCCTGCCTCTGTGAACATTCGACCATTGGCAGGATACAACGTCTTTACAATGCTTACTTTTTGGAGCTCGATGTTTTTCACAGCTCCCAGTCGTTGTTCTGCTCCGAGCTTTGCACTGTACTTACATAGCCTTGTACACTGTTGATATTTTTTTTTCTGCCTGCGCATAGTTGTATATGTACAATTTTGTAACGTTTTTTATCCCTGATATTTTATTATGAATGTTTCCTTTGTTTTTTTTTTTGTTATTTTTTTTTTCGTGCGCCAGTACAAAGACCTTACGGTTGTTCCTGGGCACATTAAATAAACGTTTGATTGATTGATTGATTATTATTATTATTATTATTATTATTATTATTATTATTATTATTATTATTATTATTATTATTATTATTATTATTATTATCGAACAAGGCTGTCGCTGAAGTCAACGTTTCAACATGGGAGCTTATGGAAACTTTGGCTCCAACGACAAGCCCTGTTCGACATTTCATCAGAACGACACAGTCTCTGCTGTCCAGTGTCGAAGAGTTGGTTGCGTGGTCTCGTCCGAGCACAGAGTTCGTCCATGAAAAGGGGGGTGGGGGGCACCTGTGGGTTGCGCTGCCGTGTATGCGCAACGCCACACATGCCGCTTGCTTACCTGCGCGCGCCGTCGCTTATTGTGGGCGCCTCCGGCGCATGGCTGCTCATTGAGGTCGACGCTGTGGCCGGTGCTGTGTTTTTTTCGGCTCTCCTTCTTTCTTTGTCGTCTCTTTCTCTCCTCCTCCTCCTCCTCCTCGTCTTATTTTCCGAGAGTCTTCTCGCGAGCCCGGTCACGGTCCTCGGCAGCAACAGCGCACATGCAGCGGTGGCTGTGTGCGTATGTTTGTGCGTATGTGCGGTGTCCGAAAGGTGCAAGTTCTGTGCAGTTCATTCATTACAGTGGAGAAACTGTTGTGCTTCTTCTGGGCAGTGATGGTGGAATAGGAAAAGAAAAACAAAATAACAATAAGGCGTGAGGGAAGTGCGTATGAGCACGAATTTCGAGGTTTCAAAAGGTCGTTTTTTTTTTCGACAGAGCCTTCCTTCCCGGGAGGGAGGGCCCCGTGATTAATGCGCGTTACCAAAGAAAAAAAATAAAGAAAATAACGAGACGGCGAGCCGCGCGCTGAAGCAAGGCCAAACAAAGAAGCTAGCGTAAAGGCGACTAACTTCGTTAGGCTGACTCGCCCTTGTTTTGAGTGAACCGCGTAGGGTAACCTAACGTGCCCAGCCTTGCAAATTCGCTTCAGCTGCAAAGCACAGCGAGACACACTTGCCGCACTTTCTTCCGGTATACATACAGAATGCATCTCTCAAAGGGAGACGCGGAAAGTTGTGAGGAGCTGTTGCAGAGCGCTCTTGGCGGCAGTCTAGGAGTGCACCGTTCTCCTTGCTGTTCGAGAACGGTGGAGTGTACATTTGGTACGCAATGCACAGGTACTATGTCATGGTGCCCCACACTGCAGCTATAGAGCCACGGGAACGATGTCGCTAGATCAGACGGATCACGTGCCGGCGAAGAGATGCATGCTTTGTACATTGAACCCGAAAGCACTGGATGGTTTAATGATTCGCTCTTGACCCATTTTCGCCTACTCATTAAGAGCTTGAAAAGTTCTATAGTTGTACGTCAGACATCCGGACGGTTTCTCTTGACAGATTCTGCGTGGTCGACCGCGAAGTGCTCGTGTCTTCACCTTCCTAATGGGCTACGATACATGAATAAAAGTCGATACAAGTTCGTCACACGTGTAGCCGCGAGACAACACTGGCCGTGTGAAGTATATAGCTAAGGAGTTCGCATCTGCTTAGCACGCAGTCCTTGTTGCTTCACAGCAACCAGTGCCGTGAGGAAGATGCGCTGGCAGCTGGCGTTCAGTGTGCGGCAGGTCATTTGACAGGTCATTTGCTGGCCGTGCTGCGCATCTGCAACTGAAGTTCGGGTGTTGCAAGTTCTGCTTCTGGCCGAGGAGCAACTGCGCATATTCTAAACGATCAGTTTCCTGCCCCACAGGCAGCTCTGTCGGGGGCCATTGACGTCACTTGCCTTTCTCTATCTATGGACTGTGCCACGCCGTATACGCATGTGTTTCAGTAAGGTTTCGTAAGAAACAGGCCGCGTATACATTCCCTTTTCGTTCGTTTGTCCTCCTTTGACCGTTCATTGTTTGGCCTCTTTCATGTCATTGTAGTCTCACTCAGGCAGAGATATAGATTCTGCACCTCGCTGCGAAAAAGGAATGGCCCCGCCTTCCCGCCTCCATTGTGCTATGCATGGCTGCGTGTTCCAATTGCCCATGTTGCTGCGCTAGAACACACGTAGACGTTTAGAGCCAATCAAGCCGTAGTACACAGACCCGTGGGCCAATCAAACTGTCAAGAAGGCGAGTTCTACGACGCGGCCATATAATAGAATTATACCACCGTGGTCTGGGAGTCTCGAGTGTTTACAGCGTTCGAATTCCGTGATTACGAGCCAAACTCCAAGGCACAAAGCATTTCATCGGAGCCGAACATACGTATAGCGCCAGGTGCGGCGGCTTGTTCGGGCTTCTCATGCTTCATCTTGCCAGCCACGATTGAAGCTTACGCTGCGCTGTCCGGAACTATGTATAGTGTAGTGTACGCGCACAGTCGGCGCTCCGAAAGGGGTGCGTTTAACGCGAGTGCTCACTGTAGCGTGCGCTCGCTCGCTCACGTGATCATCCTGTCACGGAAAAGGAACCTCCGCGCTTAATCCCCGTTCTTTTTTTCCTCCGCTCCGAGCCCCCCCCCCCCCCCCCTCCATTCTGGTCTACATACTCGGCGCGGCATGGTCACGGACGCAATATGCCATGACGGATGGAATGGCGCCGCAGTCACTCTTCACCATTTAGCGAAACAATTGAATAGGATGCGCCTCGTCAACTACACCCCCCCCCCCCATCCTTTTGTTCCTACTCGGTTTTCCTTCCGTTTGGCCGACTCCGTTCTTCCGTCTCCGTTGCAATGTTCTCTAACGTATCATGTATATATACGTGTATGTATTATGCACCCATGGGCGAGCCACCCACGCTGTAAAGGGGAGGAGATACTGAGAACAAAAGGCTATAATCTTTATGTCCTCGCTCATCTCGTCTACATTTACGGGAGCCCCAAAACGAACGAGGAAGAAAACAGCTCGCAAGTGTAGACTGGGATAAGATATATTCGTTTCACCAGCGCTCAAAGAAAGAAAGAAGGTAAGAGGAGAACGGGGAGTTGAAAGTTCTCGTCCCCTTGTATCTCGAACGGAACCAAGGTATCAAAAAAGTATCACGGCGCCCAACCCCTGCAGTTGTCGAAGCACAGCCGGGACTTCCTGTCATTGTAACCTTATAGCCTGTTACGTGTACTGTGCACTCGCCGTGGGACTGGCACTTGCGTCACCGCTGTCTCGGTGAGGCGTTTATTGCCCGAAAGCAACGACGGCGGCACCGTGCGATCCTGCCTGTTTTAAGTTCCTCCTACGTAGACAATGGAACAGCCGCGTGGCTTGTCTGTGACGTCACTTGTGAGAAAGTTGAATATCCCTTTGCGAACATCGAGAGCAACAGCTTAATATAGAATGCACAAAATCTCGGCTTTTCATGGTGACGTCGCCACTGAAAGCGGACATCCTTTTCCACTCACTCACTCACTCACTCACTCACTCACTCACTCACTCACTCACTCACTCACTCACTCACTCACTCACTCACTCACTCACTCACTCACTCACTCACTCACTCACTCACTCACTCACTCACTCACTCACTCACTCACTCACTCACTCACTCACTCACTCACTCACTCACTCCGAAGGAGTTACGTTATCACGGTTTTACTTAAACTGTCTATAGTATGTGCAACGCACTACTTGTGTTTGGATGTTACTGTGCATGAGATCGTTCATGAGAAATAACAGGCAATCATGCCAAGGAAAGTATACGGGATGTTATTTGTAGTAATTATGATATAAATGTGAATAAAACGAAAAGAACGTTGTGTGACATTCGTGTGCCTGTTGTGCGTGTGTTTTTTTCTCTGTTCAGCTGCTCCTTGTGTTACTGTCTGTGTGTTTATTTGTGTGCTTTATGCTCGTTCCGTTCAAGAGCTGGGGTGTGCCGGCGCTTAATTTTGTGCGCCAACATCTCCTCACCTAATCAATAAAAAAAGACATTTTCTCGTACGGCAACTTGCAATCAGTTTTTTTTTTTTCACCCGATATACAAAAGGACATCGAACGCGCAGAAATGAACCGCGTGTCACGCAATGCAACTCGGAAAGGACCCGATTCCCATCGGATCTTCCAGGTCACCGCGGTGCCTTATTTAGGCCAAACCGGGCCCGCCTTCTCGTCAGCGCACGCACGCGCGCCGCGCTTTGGATACAGTTTCTCTGCTTATACATGAAAGCCGGGCGAAAAGAGCGATCGTGACTCCAAGCCATAGCGTCGAGCGCTCGTAGCGTATCGTCGAGTTAGGCAAAGACGCACGTATCGCGTTTGCATGGCTGACGAGACACTGGACGAGTAGAGCTAGAGCTGCAACGTTCCGCTTAAAAGCTTCACTGTCTATGTAGTCTCGGCTGGGCTGGGTCTAACCCACGCCATCGTGTCTCTAATCACAGAGGCAGTTTTGTCGGCTTTCTCTCGGCCTGGTTCGTGGCAGGTTGCCCCCTCTTTCATTTCCAGCACACGAACCGCGCGCCATAAAAAGGAACGGAGAGAGAGAGAGAGAGAGAGGGAGAGAGAGAGTATTGTCCTTTGTTCTGCACAGAGTGCGTTCGTTCTCTAAAGGGCTATTTTTTCTTTCCGTTCTTCTCTCGAAGATCTTATGCAGTCCGGACGTTCAGCCTTTTTTCGCATGCGCCGCGTTTATCAGATGCGGTCTCTGGCCAACACGGGGGAGACCTTAGCGCTCTTTCCTCGCTGCCTTCCCCGCAGTCTCTTGGACGCGCCCGAAAAAAAAAAAAAGCATTTTCCATACTTTCACCGTGTTTTAAGGTATGTATGCTAATACTGATAGGAAGAAGAGAAAAAAAGAAGGCTGTTCGTTCGGAATTCGTACTTTTTCGCTCGTCGACACAGCACCCAGTTTGAACTAGCATGCGGGCGATTGAAGGGAAAGATAGGCGCATGGCAAGGCGTGCACGGTTTTCTCGAATGTTTCTTTTCTTTTCTAAGTACGCTGGCTGCTCACATCCGGGACCCCCGAGGCTGGCGCTCGTCGCCGTTCTGCGCGGCTTCGAGTTTATACGTGTGCTGAATTAGCGGCGTTTCTCCAAGGCCTTTTCACAATTTTTATGTTCTTTTTTTATTGTTTTACGTTATTCAAGGACTCGCAAGGACTTCTGAGAGAGGTTCGTATATGTAGTTGCAATGGGCTGACGTAACTGCTTCGTCTGGTTGTGTTTTACAGCTGATTTCGAAAAAGCCTTCTCTACACTGAGCTATACGCTTAACTGTAGCCGTCTATTTCCGTGTACGCATACGTCGGGTCAGATTAGCTTCATTACTGCAAGTACACTAAAGAGCTAAGCGGCTCTGAGGGTGAACTCTATGTGTAGGCGACCTCGAGACAAAAAAAAAAAAAAGTGGATGCGAAACGCGGGCTCTCGTTGCCACGTGCAGGCGAAGAAAGGTTCAACCTTCCCACCTCTTGCCTCCGGAAAGCCGGGGACCAAAGGCAGGCCGTTGTGGGAAGCGCGTCATCGCTTAATTTTCATTTCTGCATCCATCAGCAAACAATATTCGCAAGTTTGCAAAGTTGTATTTTTTTTTTTTTGCAGTCGACCAACGGGGAGGAAATGCAGGGGGGGGGGGGGTAGGAGATGGCTGCGGTGAAACTTACAGAAAGAAAGTTCGTCGGGTCGCTCTGGGTCAGCCTATAGGCTGTCACGACCCTATCGTGTCGAATATGCATCTAAGGGAAATTATGCATAACCGTCCCACATCTCTGAAAAGCCTGCATATTATCAAGGCATAGTGGCTCCATGAGTGAAGCTAGTGCGAACAACTACACGGCTTTTGTGCCGGACAACAGAGAGAGCTGTGTGTGCGTGGAAAAGAAAAGGGGGAGGGGGGCGGGGAGCGAGGTTGGAGCGCTACGTCTCGGGGCCAGGTCAGAGGTCGCGCAAACAGGTTGCAAGGCCGGCGTGGCGACGTCCGGACAGCCGTGGCACAGCCGGGGCAGCAGCCCTCAATCTCACATGATGGGCACACAATGGGAAGCCGCTTCCTCTGAGCTCGCTTCGTCTCGATTGCGAAGAGAACTTCCATTTGGAGAAAGAGGGCGTAGAGACCCCTTGAGGCCTCTTGTCGAAGAAGAGCGTAAGCATGCACGATGGAGCTTGTCTCCTGGGGCACTTTGGCTGCCGGACGTTTGAAATAACACAGGCGTCATCGCGTGGTCTCTCGAAATACGCTTATTGTCGGCGCTGTGCGGAGAAAGCCACTTTTTGTTGGCAACCGCTATGGAAAAAAAAAAAAAAAACTCCTGCCTCGCAGTGCAGTATGTGTGTGTGCGTGTATGTACGTAATGCCATTCGCCGCTTCGTATGAAAGCGAGAGTTGTGTCTGTTCTTTTGTTTTTGCGGGTCAAGGAGATGGGTCAGAACCTGTTCGCGTACAGTGACTGCGCGAAATTGTTGCCTCCGCGGTGCGCTCCGCATTTGTTTAATCGGAACTTCACGCAGTTTTGTTGTTTACCGTTCTAACTGCGCGCCGTGCGGTGAGTCAGCGTACGCCGAGGCCTGACGGGCGCGCAGGCGCATTCTGCAAATACATATGCACGAGTGATGCGCGTCTCGCGCAGTACTGGACGTGTAAAAGCATGGCGCGCTAGCCAGAACAATGCACACTTCAGCCGCGCTTTCTGTCGAGCATTTTTTTTTCTCTTTTTATCGCGCTTTTGTTCTCGTGCCTGGAAGGAGGTGGCGAAGAGGTCATTGTGGTCAGCAAGGCTGTTAAGCGGCCGCGTACGAAGCAATAAAGAAAGGCTAACTTTTCTCGTTGACCTAAGGTGGGAGGTATGTTCGAAATGAAAAGCAATAGGCGCGTGGGTGAAACTGGTTTCTGAGCAGCGTCGTGGTTTAGGTTGAGCGTTCTAGAGCGCCTGTGGCTTGCTGACGTGGTGGGCTTCTGGTAACTCCTCCTGCGCAGTGTCTAGGAATGAGGCGAAGAAGGTGTATTCTGATAACGGCACGTAGATTTGTAACGAATTTACGCCTTTCCATTTTGTTTGTTTGTTTAAAATGTTGAAGCTTTCAAACGTATTACATAGAGTATACAAGAGTCTGCACTAAGTGGAAGCCGGAGGAGTCGCATTGTTGCTTTCGCAACAATTTCGACTTCAGCGTGCAGACAGGAAGCATCAGACAATCAGGAGCGCGATTACGTTTACGAATGCACGCGACGGAACGCCATCTGCTCAGCACTCCGGTACAGTTTTGAATGTCAGGAAACGTCTCCTAACATCATTCCATGCATTGCCATGCACTTCAGAATGATGTGGCACCGGAGATAAGATTACGAGACGTGTTTTGGCTCCGCCTCTTTGAAGTGCTTTTTATATAGTGATGTGAATCTGTGAGAGAATTCACTTCACTCGGTAGTTTCGGAAGTCGTGCGAAATCCAAAATGGTGATCGGTATCAGCGCAATGGTCGGCGTGGTGGCTTCCGCTATATGCTATATAAGGAAGGTGAGAAAGTTGCTGGCGTTTCATAGCCGTGAGGCCTGTAGCCTGTACACTCACTCACTCTTTTGGGTTTGCACCCCTAGTCAGTTACTCAGCAACTGAAATATTTGGGCTCCTTAAACACTCGGTACCACCGGAGCCCACAGGAGATTTGCAACGCTGTCTTCAATTCATCGCCGCGTCATATACCGTATATTGTCAAATAAAAAAAAAAGAAAACTGGCGTCGTTTTTTTTTTTGTTCTCATGTTCTCTTACCTGCGTTTATGTAGTTGTCATGGAGACTGCGTGTCTCAGGCTACTCTTCTTGTCAGTCGAAACTGTGCGTAAAAATTAGCGAAGTGTAATTGTGTTTTCTGGACCTAAAAAAATCTGCTCCAGTGCTGCTCATTTTTTTTTTTTTAGAATGTATGAAGAGTAACCTCATTTTGCGGATGCTTTAAAAGCGGATCGGTTCACTCGAAAAAAGGGCTGCGAAAAGGCGCTAGCTCGTCCATTGTCATCCTTCCGCGTAACTATACGCTAACAAAACACAATAACATTTGTCGCTGCAAGCTGCCATGTACCGGAGTACATTAGCGGCAGAAGCGTGTTTCTATTTGTCATCGCTGACAATTAAGCGGAAACTCGGACCTGAAACGAAACAAACATATATGGAGTCAAAGGTACAAATGAACAATGACTCATTGTGGAGCATGTCCATTTTCTTTCTTCATCTTCCTTTTTTTTTTTTTTTTGCCGAGAACACCTTGTATAGCCAAGCGAGCGTGACTGCTTTGTTCTGCCAATCTCTCTAATTGCAAAGACCGGGGGCGAATCCGTATCTGCGGCCATGGCACCCAGCTGCATCGGTGCGCGTCCGCGTCATCAGCGCTAAGTGGCACGCAGAATGCGCAGGTATGCAGATCGCGCTACGCGAATCGCCGTTCCGTATATTCTGTCACTGCATGCGCACGCGCAGTACTACTTTCGTGATCACGTGCTATTGTTTGTGAGCTCTACGAAAGAGTGAGCACGGGTGGGCGACAGATAGTCCCCGTTGCGACTTCGTGTAGCCGCTGCGGCTACGCTTTGAAAACAAGGGAAAAGCTCTATTGTTTTGTTCTGTTTTCCCGGCGGAGCATACAACGTCCTCCTGTATAATCAAGAGCACGCGCCTCGTTGCCGAGCTTTATCTGCTCGTTTTATTGTTTTTTTTTTGTTATGGGTGAAGAGAGAAAGCAGTCGTTCGCCGTCAAAAATGTTTATATGTGTGTGTTTTCGGCAAGAACGCTGTCTCCATTCGAAGGGCAGTCAGCAGGAGACAGTAATTCAAGTATAAGTATATAGGTAAATGCAAAACATGTCCAAACACTGCATGACCCTTAGCCGAAGGCTAGTTTTGGGGCCACTTACAAAGACAGGTATGTACAATTATATACAAATGCAAATATGTAATAGGCAGTAGCAAGTCAAGGATACAAGGTTACAGAGAATGAACATCAGAAAAACAACGCGTAAATACACTCTAGATGAAAGGTACAGTGAATTCTCACGACAAAGGTCTCATTCGGATCTTCAACATAAAAGAAAAAAAAAAAACGTGGGCGGATGAACGATGTGGCAAAGCCCGAAAGAGTCGGGCTGCCCCGTTTCGCTCATGAGGCACGGACCACGCCTCTTCCTATCTAAATAATCGTGCACTTCGACACACCGCTGTCTTTCTTTCTCTCAACTTAGTTTTCACCCGTACGTTAGCATCGCGATCTTGTGCGCTGGTGCATAAAAGACGCTCGCGTGCGTTATTCTTAAAGCTCGAGACATCACAAACAACTGTTTATGTAGTGGACCCTGCAGTCACGTAATTTAATATAGATGCAGGTAATTAAACGCAAGACACGAGATGCGCAACAGACGCGAGTCCTGTTTTCCAAAGCATACTGCGAGAAAGAACAGAAAAGAAAAGAAAGGAAGATATATTCACAGGAACAACACTAACTGGTCGCACCGAGAAAGTAACGTCGCAATTTATAAATGGTCACTGAAGTGTCAAGCGACTATATATGTACAGCTGCAGTGCTGGCGTTGCCTGCGAAAGCTACCAAAATAACCCTGTTCCTTGCATCCGTGGCTCGTCACATCAAATCTCTTTTGAAATGAAAATTCATTCGAACTCCCGAGTTATCGCTAGTGCGTTCTCTGTTATGTTAAGTTTCAGCTCCACGATGCTTCTGAGATTCCACTATTGAGGCGTACTGGGCCAATCGGGGAGGAGGTCGTACACAACCCCGTGAACCAATCAGGACTGACAAGATGGCGAATTCGATAATATATGGTGGGATTACGCAGTGGATCCCGGTATATGGAAACGTTGTTCCGTTGCTTGTGGCTGGGGGTTGCGTGTAGGAAGGAACTGCAAAAGCTGCGGCGAAACGACTTTGATGAAAGGAGGACGGGGAGATAAATCTTGATTATCTTGCTCAGCAGTTCAGAGAATGGCATTCCTTTTTCGGACAGGGTGATGGAAAGCCCGCGCTCACGGGCTTTTAAAGTCAATCAGCGCTTGTATACTCGTCTTATACATCTTCGTTTCGTCCATGTATTTCGCACCACTTTGCCATTTAAGTGTCGACCGGACAAGCCCAAGCTTCTGGCTCACGAATACATTATTCGATCACTCCTCATCGGAAGAGGCGATACGTCATCCCACAGCGTTACATATAGGTATAAGCTCCTTGCGATGCGAGGGGTTTCAAAGAACGCCATTCCGGCTTGGCGGTCATGCATGACCGGAGAAAGCCGTCCTTCTCCTTTGTCGAATGGCAATCGGCTGTTGCGTCGACAGAGCAATTGATCACGTCCGCTTATAAGAACAGCAGCAGCAACCGCCAGCGGCGGGAATAGCGCATAAATGTATACCTGTATAGGCTGCCGGGCTTCCTTGTATGGGACATCGCCTGCGGCCGCGCTCGCGCCGTCGATTCTTTCTTTACACCATTGCGGCATTGCGTGGCCGGATCCGGCGGCGCGGCCACCGTGACCTTGAGACGTGGTGTCTCATCGAACGATGGCTTCTTATATCTTTGTACATTTCTACGGCAGTACGCACTCGATCGAGCTTTGCCTGGTAACCGGCCCGTGCGTTTGTTTCGAGGTGCACTGGCGCGAGCGGTTTAGAAATTCTGCGCGTCGGCTTCGCGCTTTCCGACCGTGCTGTTTGCGTCGCCGCAGTGGGAACGTGGTCGATATATAGTCGCGGCGGGTGGATGTTTTCCGTTGCTGTTATCTTCGTTTGGTGGAAACACGTGCACCGGCATGGAATGGAGTTGTATACGTGCATGAAGAAGACGACACAATCGACGGCGGTGGTTATATATATGGCGCCACCATGGCTATCTCGTCGATTCGTAGAGGTATAGCGCCATTGAACTTGTCGCGGTCGAGTGAAGGTCGGGAGAGAAAAGAAAAGCACAGTCGTACGGTCGTTGCTAAGTGCGTCGCGTGAACTTTTCCTTTTGCTGCTGTATGCATGACCGGTGCCGTGTCTACGTCGGAAAGGACTTTTTCTTCTCACAATTGTTTCGCGCTTCCTCGCACGAGAGTAATTGTATGCCGTACGGTGCAAATTAACAACACCGTACAACGGACGCCCCGACACCCGCAGTGATTAACGACTTATCGTGTTTGTATTATTGTGGATAGATGAAGGTTGGAGGCATGCGCACAAGCATTCATTCCTATACACACTAAAAATGGACAGAAAGGAGCGAATGATATGCAGCATATTGGCAACAGTAACGCACTAAACTCAGAAGGTATAAATATCGTGGACGCTTTAGCTAACCACATTGCGATGTGTTTATGCTGTAGCATGTGCTAAAGATTTCGATACGATATGAAGGCTACAGTTACTACTTACTATATGTTCAAGAAACTCTAATGAAACCGAGATGACAACGGCGCCAGCGGGTCGCAATGTGATTGGAGCTATACGTAGTGCTTTAAAATGCATATATGCGCGGTTTCATGAATCTCTTCTTGTCTCTTTTTGTCCCATTGAATCCGTCCTCCATTGCACTTTGGCTAAAGCTTCTCATACACACGCGCATCTAACGCCGCATACGTCGTGCGTATATTTTAGCGCACCTGCAGTACACGAATAGTCGTGAACATTATATGCGAAAATCGAGCTTTGCAGTCACACTGCAAGCGCGCCAGACGTTTTCACGAGTCATCTCAGGTAAACCCTTTTCGGTACACTTATACTCGCACGACTTCAGCAGCGGGCACATCCGATTGCAGCGTGGAGACGTTCTCGGAGCGCGTTTCCGCTTCGACTCCAAGACCAAGCCCCGAAAATGGCGCTGACGCATGTCTTTTGCACGCACGCACTGATCTCGGAGGATCGTGGATTTCCTATGTGTGTGCTGCGTGGAAGCGACCGCATGCAAGGGGTCACAGTGATTACTTGATGGCTAGAGTAACGCTTCAGGAGGATCGTATACGCAGTAACTTACACAGTAATTGCGTATTCCACGGTGGATCTCGCCGACTCTCGCGTGTCTTCCGTGACCACGCCGACGTCACGACCGCGCGCGTGTCGCGTCGTGTATACATACGTGTTGCGTGTCTACCACTCTATAGTCCGGTGTATATATATGAATAAATGTTCATGCATGCAGTCGTATATGGCCCGAAAATGTGCCTCGCGTGCGCAGAACACAATTACACTGTTGCGTAAAGGTGTATAGTGGCCGGAATTGCCGGATTCTCACGACCTATGCGTGTCTGTGTGCCTTTGATTCAGGGTCTCTCACGTGCAAACAATTCAAATTGTTTCTTCCGCCGTAATATATATGTGATCTCGACAACAGTAAACAATATATACACGAAGAACTCGCGCGTAGTCAGAATTCCGTTTTCAACAAGAGCGGAACCGTCCTTTCGCGCAAAACAGTTTATGATACGCTTGTGCTTAGTTGGCATGGATATTTGCTGCGTTTGATACACATGAATATACGGACGAATCACGTGCTCACCAGTATACAAGTTACGGCTTTTGTATATGCGCGTGCTCACACAGTGTTTCAGCATCTTATAATTCGAAGCGTCTTATATATACTTACCACTCGTAAGGCACAAGAGCACGGCATTTATTCATTCGTTCTTTAGAGGTCCCATAGCAACATGGAGCTGGAGCGAACTCTGCAACAGACCACAACAAAAGGCAGTTGCAGTCAAAGCGCAACGCTGAACAATGTAATAAAATAAGCTACCGTAGTACGATACTGTATAGAACAAAAAAAAAAAGGACGAGCAATCGTTTATCGGTATATCCGAGAGGAACGCGCCAGTATTATTTTTTATTACTTCTAATTACTCTGATAGCCAACAGTATACCCGATAGAGCTGAAAACTATGCGAATAGTAAATGCGGTAATCTTTAAACTCGCACTTTTTGCCAGAATGTCTCTATACTTAAGGCTTAATGCTTAAGATGATGCGAGGTATTACACAATAGTAATAACAGATGAGTGTTGGCAAAACTTTCAGCTGTCGTTTGTACAGATCCACGTTTCGCCAAGGGACGTCAGAAAGATTGCTCTTCTTGATTTTCAAAGACTTTTTCTCGGGCGACGAGATTATTATTATTTCTTTACGTTTCCTTCAACAACGCATTCAAATACAGGCAGGCATGAGCGTTCAAGGTAAACGAGCACGATCTAGGGTGCGGCCAAACTCCTGTCGCTCCGCTGTGTACTTCGGAGCTCTTGGAAACTTTGTGCTACTAATCCACATCTGTATAGGGCGCTGTATATATACGTTATGCAGGAAAGCTCGGGGCGATGTTTCCGAACGCCGTATCTCTTGTTTTGATCCAGTTCTCCGTTGCGCGTCAGGCAGCTGTTATGTGTTTCTGCACCGATTACGTCTTCTTGCTGTATAGAATCGCTGGGTTTGCAGGCGTTTGAAATCTGTCGAGTCTTTCGTGTATATAGCTCAAGTATCCTTGTAGTACAGGTGCATGCGCGTTGAGATCTGCGAGCCTCGGGCAACGAGAAATTACTATCACGATGCAGGTAGCACGTAACGTTTGCCCGTCCTTCATCTCCGATTCTTTTTAGTGCCGTGAGAGTGAAATAAGCAAGCGAACGCGAGACCAGCACCACCACCGAGTCACGATTGGCCTCCTGCGTTACGTCACTCCGGTAATACGCGCTGAAAATTCCTCTCGAATTGGGCGCACGCAGCACGTGTCAGGTTTCATGCAGCGTCGAAGGTTTTTTTCACGCTCGAGTGATTCGACAGGAAGAATATTGGAAAAGTGGAAGGTCTAATTTTTCAACACTGCCGGCAGCTCCACGTGTGTATATACTTGCAACTTTTTCTATTCTATGCTGCCGCTTGGTGTAGACCTGATGTCCTGTATTAATGACAACGCTGTAGATAAGTTGATAAGTTTTGGAAGAAAAAACGCCGAACACAATACACACTTTACGTCAGCGGGGAAGGCTTCTGGGGCGTACGAACACAGAAGAAGAAAAGAGGGGTGGGGGTGGAGATACGCAAACGCGATGGCGACATTCAACTGAATAGTAACTTAAACTTTAAGTTGGAAGCAAGCCCCGTCTCTGCAATTTTTACCGCTGTCAGTGTGTGTTATTTCCCTTTTGTAAGCTTTTCGGTCGGAAAGTTAACTCAAGTCCAGGATATCTCGCAGAAAAGTGTAATAAACATCCGAGTTGGGACTGGCTTCTTTGTACGCTCTCTCTCGGTCGCGCAACAATGTCTGCATTGCCAGACGCAGTTCATCATTTTTCCCGCAGTACATTATACCCAAGAGTTATGTACTTTGAAAGACGAAGGCCTTTGTTTCTCAAGCCACGGAGCTGTCCTTTGCTGGTCCCCAGTAAACGACTCCATCAGTAATGTGTCACCGACTACTTGTGACGAAACTACAGGTTAAACTGCCCAGACGAGGCTGCAGCCTTGAGGCCTGACCACACGTACGCGTTGCAGCGCGTCAGCGCCGTCGTGCTCGGTGCCGCGCCCTCTCCCTATGAAGGGAGAGGGCGAGTGGCCACACGAAGCTGCTCGCCCTCTCTCACAATATGGAGAGGGCGCGGTGCCACGCGCTGACGCGCTGCAACGCGTACATGTGGTCAGGCCTTTATAATACTATACTATCCTGCTGTCTATCTACACTGACCACTGACGGCCGTCCTTCGTTTCTTGTCACGGGTAGGAGCTTTTGCTGATTCACGCCTCGCGCATAGGGTTTCCAGCTCGTATACATATACACGGCGGATGAAGCACCGTGCAGCAGCGCCGCTTCCGGCGTCATTAGCATATAACGCAACGCCCTTAAAGAAAGCTGCGCATGCTCGAGCACGTGATCAATTTTCGTGACTGCACGCCTCCGCGTGTGTGTGCGGACGCAAAGGGAACGAGGCCGCGAATACACGCTTTCTCGTCTCCGAGTCTTTCTTGTTTTTTTCTCGTAAAGGCCAGAAGGCCTGTCCGCCCGTGCAACGCCCCGATGGGTTTTTCGTCGCGCTCACTGCTGCTGCTGCTGCTGCTTTTGTGCGCCGTCCAAGACGGGGACGCAGATGATGGACGCTGCAGCGACCGCGGAAGGCAAGCCACAGACCGCGGCTTCGCGACGATGGCGTGTCATGGACGTTCGCTTTACGTGTTCGCTTGTTGTCGCCGTCGTTGCGCAAAACCGACGAGGCCAGATAGAGATTTATTTACGTCTTAAACAACTTCCGTGCGTCCTCTGTAACAAAAAGGAGATATATCATAATGAAAAATCTTTGCGGATGTGTACAAGTCCGAGGGGTTTATCCATCGAAGACAATGGAACTCTTTCTCTAATGTATAAATATGGCTCTCAGATCCCTCGCAAATTTTCGGTGGCAAAAAAAAAAAAAAAATTCCAGTGTTGCGTTCCAGAGGCACATTGTTACGGCGGACATCGCATTAACTTGGTAGGCGCTTCTGTAAATCTGGTTACAATTTAAATTACTGTAATTATTCGTACGGGACCGGTACTGCCTAATATTGGTGAACTGTCGGCTAACTGCCGGCTAATGTTGACTGTTTGTCGGTGAAGCTCGGCTACTGTCGATTAGCCATTTTTTGTTGTAAAACTGCATAACCTGTTTTAAGGTTCACTTCAATGACTGAGTCGTGTATCAGTCTTCTTTTTTACCAATTGATTCAACGTTCACCTAATCATAAGTGGACGAGCGTTTTCGCGGTACGTCTTCATCTGAACGTCCGCAGGATCAAGTGTATGGTTCTTCGTGGTGGAGGTGAATGTTAATATTTTGTTTTTAATTGCTTAGTCGTATTGTGCTTCGTCATTAGGTGAGTGCGAAGCTGAGGACGAAGCCTGATGATGCAACGGTGAAGGCGTAATTTAAAGCATCGACGAATGGTCGGGCTGTGAAAATAAAGTCAGTTTTAGCTCCTAACTGTTGCCGCAGTAATAAAACGAAGTTCTTGGACACATATTTACGACTTGTCCGTTTGACTACTATTCGGAGGAAAAAGTCAATAACCGATCAATTTTTTTTTTTTTCACAGTTGTGGTGCAGGCTTATTTTTTTTTACTTTTCGGGAAAGCCTGTGCAAAGACTGAAGGCTTTCCATTTCGTACTTACTTTAAGCAAACCATTCCTGCGGATTCCTGCGACGTAGAATAGGCACGAATGGAAAGACTGCCATCCACCGGTATTTACGTGTATTTGCCTAAACTCATTTGTTATATTTTTAATTTACAGTTCCAACGAATATGCGTTCTCGTACGCAGTCCGCGCAAATCTGCTAGCAGATATAGGACATTAATGATCCAATTTCGCAAAACAAGCTGTGCAATGGTGCAACAACCACGTTGCATTGCTAAACTCGAGCCAGTGAAAACTTGCTTTCTTTTTGCTGACTTTTCTGTCTTCACTACCTGTTCTCATGAGATGCGGTGGAGTACCGTGCATGATTTTGCATATATGATTCTTACAAAAGGAAATACTGAATTTGCGTAGACTTTCCTATGAGAGCTTATCTATAAGTTTATTGAAACACAACGGTAAACCTATGTAATGGCTTGGAAGACTTATGCCACAGGGCCGTAGAGCTGCATTTATGCGAGATCTCTGCGCGAGAGACAGCGAGGTCATATTACCCATTCTTTCGGGACGCGACTCGGGACAGCCACGGTATCGGACATATATGTATACACACAGTGCGTACGGCATGCGAAATAGATCAGCTGTCACGCCTGGACAACCGGACAGCGAGTCTTATACGCCGCGCGGGCGGTCCACATCCACACACACACTGCTGAAGCGGCCGAGATTCCCGCGGTTCCTCTGATGAGCATCCAGCTGTGAGGCCATTGTCGTTTTCTTTTTTTTTTCTTTTTGTCAGACTGCATGGTGGTCACACGCATGCACTGCGGCGTCTCCAGGTCTTTCATCATCCCGGAGCTTGCTTACACAATTCTGGCCTCGGGATCTCAGATGTGTGTGCGTGTGTAGGAGGAGAAGACGTTGGCTCGGAAAGCACACCTTGCGGCATAAAAATAATGCAAAATAAAATAGGTAAATAAACAACACTTAGAAACAGAGAGAGAGAGAGAGAGAGAGAGAGAGATGGAGAGAGAGAGAGAGAGATGGAGAGAGAGAGGGAGGGAGGGAGGGAGGGAGGGAGGGAGGGAGGGAGGGAGGGAGCAAAAGGTCGGGCTGGAAGGCGACGTAATGCGGCGTGCCCCTCCCCCTGCTTGGCGAGCTTGCATGCAGAACGGGGTTGGAAGGTAGTTTTGCGCGTCGTTTTATTTCGTTCATGCACCTGTTTGGTTGCTTGCTTTCGGCCGCTGTAACTCTGTGCCGTACGTGAGAGCTGAGAAAATGCCTGTGTGCCGAGCCTGCCTTTGAAATACCCGGTTCAGAAAGAAGGCAATTAGAAAGCCGCAGCCGCTTTTGTGTGGCTGCTGCAATGGCTGCAGATTTAGTTTGTGTGAATGCCTTGAAGCCTACATCGGCGATATGCTGCAGATAGCTGGTTGATGGGAGCCAATGAATTTAGTGCTTAGTTGGTTTTTATGGGGTTCGACGTCCCGAAGCGAACCGGGCTATGGGAGGCGCCGTAGTGGAGGGTTCCGTATAATTTCGAACACCCGGGGGTTCTTTAACGTGCGCTGACATAGCATAACACACGGGCCTCTAGCATTTTGCCCAACTGCGTTTACTACTTCATATCACCTAACTAACTTGATTTCGCTGTCATTCACAGTGGCAGCGGCATGTTTTCTCTCTCCGACATTCTTCATATTTGCGTCTTGAGAATAGCTTCACCGAGACGTATATATAACAGACGGGAAGGCGCGAGATAGACAGGCGCCTTGGTCGAGTCCAGCACGGCCGAGTCCTTTGTCTGCCTATCATCTATATGTCCGATTGCGACACCGCGCGTTCCCCGACTTTTAGATCGCTCGTCAATTGGTGGAGCCGGCGCTCGCGTCGAGATGTGTAGAGGAGCAAGGCCAACACTTTGTATTCAGTCAGGAGGCGCCTTTGGAGCGTGCGTCTGATTTTCAATTCGGACCTCATGCAGTGCATGCTCGAATGGCGCAGCGAAAAACCGAGTTAACTTGAACAACGAATAAGGAGGAGAACTGAAAGACCCGTTTACAGCCGCCTGAGTGAGGCGTCTATTCCGACCCAAGAGAAGAAGGGGCTGCCGCTCGGAGCATACAAATAAAGGGCTGTTGTACACCAGACCTTGGCAGAAAGAGGCGAGAGATTAACGCTTAAAGCAACCACCAACTTGCTGAGGCGGCGCGGGCCGCTTTCGTATGACGTAATAAAAACCGGCGAGGCGCACCTTTAAGGAAGCTCGGTGGCGCCTGCAGACCTCGCACATGGCATTATACTTAACGGCTTCGTCTCCCAACGCTTTATTACACTGTGTGCGGCCTTCTTCCAATTGCCGGGCTGTATATAGTTAACGGCGCCTTGAGGGAAGCCGAGCCGCTGCCCCATTGTCTTCAAGTTATATATTTCACGCTTTTCTCTCCACTGCTTATTACGCGAAACTTTCGGTGCGCCAGAAGTTAAACAACGCGAAGCACAGTAACACCACCGCACTGGCATGACCCACTATGCAGGCAGCCGAGTCGTTAAGTTTTGGGTAATTAAAGGTGGTTACAATAAAGACTGCGAAAATTCCCTCACGACGACTGCACTCCGTAAGTGTTAAGCTTTTTAGATATAAATGACCGACTGTAATGTATCCACCTAAAGTCGTCAAGGTGACTGGGCACGCACGTGTAGTCGGTCGCCTACGAAAGTTTACGGGGCATGCGTTCCTCTGCGAAATGCAAAATTTTATTGTGCTAAGGAACGATACTGCGAGTTTAATGAAATACACCGCAGACCGCAAGAAAATATGGTATATTGAAACACTGAATTGGAGGCTGTGTGCTCACTGCTCGCATGCAGGACACAGCTACGTCGTAAAGCCTGTATTCCATGCTGCAATGTAAGCCCGGCTACGCGTATTTCGCGGTCATATTCATCGCTTTTAGTTTCGCGAGCTAAATTTGCCCCGTCAGCTGACCTAAGGTAGGTACACGCGTCCGCAATTTTTCTTTTCTAGAGAAGATCTCAAAGAAAGGAGTTAAGGAAGTGCAAAACGACGAGTGTTTAGCAGCCTCCGTTTTATCTTGAAGGCCGCCGTGATTGCCTCAGGCTCGCACCTAAGCAAGGAATGCGCGTCTCCCGCCACCCGGCCGATTCCATTGTTTTCTCGGACCTCGCGCTTTTTATAGCGCGCGCGCCCCTGCAGGAGAGTCAGGGCACTTCGCGGAAGTTCCCAACGGCTAACTAGCCCACGGCCGCTTGGGGCATGCAGCCGCTAAAGCAGAGGCATATATATATATACGCAAAAGTGCATAATAAGCGCTCGCGCAGTCGCTGTGTTGTAGAAAATGAGGCAGTGTGTGAGGCTTGGAGAGCGAAGGAAGGGCTGGCTGATTTGGGACTTGACTGTGAGAAGAACCATGGACATCCCCACCACTCCCAGCACTATCCACGCTCTTGCAAAAGTGCACCTTACGGGGATGCAAGCGCTAGCGCGTATACGTACGCTCGTTGTGTACCCTGAAACATGTGGTGAGGGTTGTACTGTATACCTGGAGATAAGTTGTTGTTAGAGAGAGAGAGAGATAAAGAGAAAGTTGTTAAAAGCCGCTGACCCTTTCCACTTCTCCTTGTCCCGCCAGAGCGCGCTTCGCGTTTGTTCTCGGGAGGCGGCCAATTAGGCGCGATTAGCGCGTCTTGCGGCGACAAGCCGATTCACGTGCGCTGGGAACATGGCTTTAGCGGGCGACAACCGCTTTCTTCTTTTTTTTTTTTTTTTTTTCACTGCCGCGTCCTCTCCGCGAACGCGTGAGCTTCCGGGGGCAATGAGGCAAACGAGCGCCACTTGGAACATGTGCGCACGTTTCATCGCTGCATTGTGGTATTTGTGTGGGGATATGTTGCTCGGATTAAGTTGGAGGGAGCGAGTCAGGGCAGGAGGCTATCAACAGCGCCTTCCCCTGCTTAAGGTTGCGATGTCTTGAGAGCTTCCGAGGTCGCTCTTGAGAACAAGTTGCGATGCTGCGACTGAAAGCGTCCCGAGTTGCGATGTGCCAGGCGCGGTAAGCACAGCGCGACCTTGACGCTGACAACGAAATGGCGTAAACGAATGTGACCGTGAGAAAAAAACAAAGATGGAATATTAATGCGGCTCGCCTCTGAACGAGTGTAATTAGGAAGCCCTAAACCATCGAGAGAGACGTCGTGTGCATTACGTTTGTATAGTGACACGAAGCAAGCTGCAGTTTTTGCGGATAGTGCAAGGCGGATAAGTTAACGCCATTTTGCTTTTCTGTGTTTTTTTCCTGTTGGAGAATGAATGGAACGTTTCTCACGTCATCCCAGTTTCTTATTTGCAGCGCAAAACACACACACACACACACACGCACGCACACACACACACACACACACACACCGAAATTTTTCAGTTTTGCTTGCGTATATATATACACGCACACATACAAACGCACGCGCCACACGCCTCGTTTTCTCACAACCGGAAAAGTATTGCACCGAACTGCAGCATCACGTGAAATCGAATTGATTCCGGCAATCATTCTAAATTGCTCGTCATAATGTCGCATTGATTAACCTGCTGAACGATGGAAATTAACGCGAGATATGGAACGCATTCACATAGCACTTTGAAACAAGCATTCCACGAATACATACAGCAATATGCGCTGCAACTAGACTGTTCTCGCTACTCGGTAATCGCAGAAAGATGTCGCAGTCTCTCAGCATGTATAGCCATACTTGCTGCCCAGCCTCGTTAGCGAAGCTCGTTGAATGCCACGCAGATATAGCGCTCCGAAAGTTAGGAGAGGAAACAGGAATCTCTGTTACTTTGAGCCTTCATAATGACTTTTAGTACAAACTAGACTTCGCAAGAAAAAAGAGACAAGACGCTACATTCTCAACTAACATCCTTACTATGTCGTGCACCAGCCACCCCGCTTAGAGGAAAGCAGCCGTAATTATCTGCCTCTTGTGTATCATTTATCGAGTCGTTTTGCTTGCGCTAAGGAAGTTATTCAAGCGAAGCGTGTTAGGAGTTAGATTTATGATTACAGATTTATGAATACTTGCCATTCGGTTATTGCACGCTGCACCTTAGTCTCTCGGGCTTAGTAGCTCCGAACGGTCACTACAGGGGGACCTCTTCGGTATGCACACGTTGCCCAGCGGCATACAGCTCCGGACAATCGCTAATTGGCTCGGAAACTTTTGACAGAGGGCTTACGCTCACCGCTTAATTAACGGTATATGTATACAATCTACGGAGGCTTGGGAACTCGCGTGGGAAGAGAAAAGCCCGGCAGCGGGCAGCGGCGTACACGCAGCTTACACGCTTTTAAATGAAAGTACTAAGCGAACGCTAAACAGTGTGGCGAGCTCATTACACTGCAGTGACCGAAATGGTCACAGGTCAATGAAAAACTACAGTGCGCGTTCAATTAGGATAGGAAAGAGAATAGGAAGAGCGTGAAAAGGTATTCGAATGACTCAGCAAGAAGCTTGGAGAGGGGGAAGCGAAAAACAAAGCGTTTCACCGTGTGAACACACGACCTCGCTTGAGCTTTCTTCTCCTGCGTGGAGGAAAGAAAAAGTGAAATGAGGGAAAAAAAAAAAACGGCTGTTCGCGGAAGCGCATTGTTCTCGTCCTGCAACGACGAGACAAACGTGTAATTGCGCGCCAACATCTTTCACGGCTCACCGCGCGCTGTGTGCCGTACACACACAAACACCGCGCATTTGTTCCCGGGCGACGCGCTGCGGATCGCGAAAAAAATTCGCACGGCCCTCGCGAAAGGGAACGCGCGCGTGGCGGCGACATTGAAGGCGGCTGCTGCACACGCTGCGAGAGGAGCTGCAAAGCTTCAGCTCTTGCCCCGAGGCTCTGTTTAATGTTACTGTAAAATATTCGCAGTAAAAGTTTCCCCGTTAGCGTCGTTCTTCCGAAACAAAAAAAGAGAGAAAAAAAAAACCCGGCGCTCAAATTAAGTATATACCAAGACGATCCATTTCTACAGACGAAAAAATCAAGTGTTTGGCCAAAATTTTTTTTTCAGAAAGAGGGGGCTAGGGGGTGGATTCGATCGCGCTTTATACATGTTCATGTGTTTGTATGTGTGCGTGTATATGTGAACATGCACATGGAAACTAAAATTTTCCGAAGGGGGAGGGTAGTTTAACCCCCAAAGACTCCTACTATGCGCAGTATTGTTTTCCACGAATCTTGTATACGCCTTCAGAGCCAAATCCTATACCCCCTCTAAGAACGAACTAAACGAATAATATTTTTTGTCGCACGCGATTGGCCAAGACTTGCGTTTACACGTCGCCCGTTCGTGACGTATGTGACGCGAACCTCGGTCAATGCCATGCGGTAGAAATGTTCGTTCCTTCCTACAATGGTAGTACTAGATGCCGGCCCAGCACGACTGCTCGCACTGTGAGGAGCTCGTCAAAGCCTTCGACGTCACTCTATATATAAGCACTGGAAATACAAAACTGTAGAAAGACATGCGGCGGAACCAATTACGTCGTAGTCGCCGCCGCCAAAATGGAGGAAGGAACATCAGAGATAGCGTCGCGGCTGCCAGACTTTCTCTTCCGCGATCGACTCTCCGATGTTCTTCCCAAATGGTCTCTCTCCGTGTACCGCGGAGTGCATACACGTAAAGAAATGTACTCTGAGCAAAAGTGCAGTAGCAGCGTTGCACCCCCAGCAGCGCGCACCGAGAGTGGACTTCCCATGCGGGTAAGTGCTCTCATACCGCGACAAAGTGACGCAGAGATTGCGTGTGGTGGCTTTCTCCGCTCACTTCGACTCGTTTCCTTTTACTGTCACTTTCAGCGCGTTCATTTTTCTGCACTTTGCTCTTCGCTATCTCTCCCGCACCTAATGTGCCCGATTGCGATAACTCCGCGTACCTCGAGAGGGGCAGTATTGTGTGCAACGCGTTCAGAGCTGTTTTGTGAGGCTTCCAGCTCTTTCCTTTTCTCTTTTATTTTTTTTTTCGTTTTTGATGTTATAAATGTCGAAATAGTTAGCCGAAAAAAGAAAAAGAGAAGGAAATAAAGAAAGAAGCGTCTTGATTTTCTTGCTTGAGTGAGCTGAAAGTGACGTAGCTATGGCATGCGTTGGCGCACTTAAGACGTTCTTCTTCGTCGTCTTTTTTTTCTTTTTTTGCAAAAGAAATTGCAGGGTTCCGTCCGATCGATGTTACACGGGTATTGAAAGAATTAAAGCGCATATACTGTACGTTTAACCCCCATACAATCCCATTTGCCAAAATCCACAGCTCGCATCTCGGTGTATTGCTGGAATATGGTGACGCGCACTTCGCAGCGTCTCATGTCACTGTACAACGAGCATCCCAGTAACCTGCCTCTGCATAATATAGAATAAACGCGTATAGATTGGCCCTACCTCCGTTTGTTCGACGACGAATGAACATATATATATTCGTCGTGTAAGTGATGAGTAACCAATCTTTATGCGATAGACCTTTATGTATAACTTGCAAGGTACGTGAATAACACTGCCCCGTGAGCGCTATATAATCTGTCGTCCCTTATAGATATAATAACATAAGTGAACGCTATACAAACAACTAAAAATCATAAAAAAGTAGTTAATTCCCGTAGTTTTACGTGTTGAAACCGTGAGTGGATTATGAGGCACGTCATAGTGAGGACCTCCACATTAATCTTGACCACCTGGGGTCCTCTTAACATGCACCTAAATATGAGAACACGGCTGTTGTTGCATTTAGCCCCCATCGAAATGCGGGCGCCGCGACTGGGAATCGAGCCCAGGTCGCGACCTGGGTACCATCCCGCCCAGATCGGATTTCGGCCTCAACTTGGAACCGAAGATGGCCTAGAATAACTCTCCTCTGCGATGCTTATAGGTGGCCGCTCACACCGTGTACGAACTTTGATTGCGATGGACATACATCGAGCCTATGATAACGTAAGCCAGAGGATCCTCTGGCTTAGCAGCGAGACAGCTTTAAATTGAGCTGTCTGTGGGTAGACAAACACATTCATGTGCGGAATTTCTTACTGTGCACTCTACAACTTAGTGCATCCATTGAAAGAAGTGGACGAACCAACAGCTTGCTTCCGCTGGGAACCGAAACCACAACAACTTCGCATTAACGCGTGCGGTGCGCTGTAAATTTAATAGACACCTTAGACGAATTCCAAGGTTTTAGACTCCCCCGAAGCAGTTGACCTTCGCGACTGCCAGGAGAAGTAAAAGCCCGTTGAAATGAACAAAAAGCAAAATAGAAGGAAAACAAGAAGTGTGGCGGAGTCTACGGTGAATGACCCGGCGAAGTGACGCCTTCGCTTTCATTCCTCGCCGAGTCCGCAGAAAGCGATGGGAATTTTGCGCTCAGCGGTGCGCAGGCGTGTAACAAGGCCATTTTCACGGCGCGTGGTACAACGCCCCAAGATGAGACGCGCGCGTTGCGGCGTTGCAAATGAATGGTACGTGTGTGTGTGCACAACTAATGCGCGGCCTCTCCACGGTATTCTCCTGCTTTAGGCTCATTCCGCGAATTAAAGCCACTTTTTAGGGATCGTGCATGCGTTATACGCTGCCAACGCTCAGCCTCGAAGCGTCAGCGGACGTTGTCTCTCGAATCGCGCCGCTGAGAACATTCTTGAGCCGTTCTAGCTTAACAATATCGTCCTCCTACGCTTGGTGTTGTCTACCACATATCTAAATGACGTATTGAGTTACGGAAGTCATCTAAAGTTTTCGAAATCATCCGGCGATCAGCCAGAAAGGAGCACCTTCAGTAGCGTTAAGTTAAGCTACGTATGGAGATTCTAGATTACGCTTATATTTTCACCACTTCAGTACATTCACTACACAACATAATGTGACTGAACTGCGACGCCGTTTTTTTTCTTCTTATCATCCTACGCTACACCTTCGCATGGGAAATGAGGCAGCCGACGCTTCCGCCCGAGCTCATGTTCACCGGGCCTTCTCACAGGACGCACTAAGGAGGAAGGAAGATGCACCCAAAAACTACAGCGACATCTTGCAGCACTACAGACTATATAGGCCGAAGAACTTATCCGCCAGCTCACCCCAGTCTAACTAGGGAAGAGGCAGTAACCCTCGGAAGATTTCAAACACACACGTTCACGGTATATCACTTCACCGTATCTTCACCGTATCTTCACCGCCTACCTTGGGCGCTTGCTCAAAATAAACGTTTATTATCTTTCTCTCTCTCCTATACGCTACATCACTGGTGTCATCCGCCACTGTCAGAACGACGTGTCGCAATATTGCACTGCTTTAGATTTATCCTGTCGGGCCGGTCAGCCTTGAGGGCGCTTTAGAGCAGCGTTAAATTGATCTGTGTTAAGAACAAAGGTGACCGAACTACACCATTTGTGCTCTATAGTATGGGAGAGCAGTATGCCGTCCCACTTTTGCCCTGTCGAGTACTGTAAAATGCGAATACTCTTGTCACTTGAAAAACATGGCTTCCTATAGTAAGTGGAAAAGGACGCGACAACAAAGTACAGGTTGTGACGCATTTTGAAATCACGCGATAGCAGCCCAAAACACACAAAGGAATAAACACCACAAGAAAAGCGCTGGTACTGCCAAACACTAGTTCTTTTTTTTTATTTATTTAACCGGTATTTTATAGTACGCTCCCAAAATAGACATGCGTGCATCTGTCGAAATTACAAGAGCACTAACGCAAGTACGCATCAGTATTGTATGCGTGCGTTTACTCTAGAATTGTATAAAAGGACCGCGTCCTTATTAAACAGAACTTGGTAGTCAATGCTTGTTTTGTGCCATTTGTTCCTTCGTGTCCTTGTTATAGTCACGCTATTTCGTCTTCAGTTCTAAGTATGAACCAGATAGCCGGCATCAATTTGTGCAACGACTATACGGGGTGTTTCAAGAAATGTGTCCAAAATCCTCAAAAATCAGGAAAATGCGATGTTTGCTCGCTGCCTTCACAAATACTTTTTCTGTAGCGTCAGGCATCTTAAAGTGGTTAAAGACATCGTTTGGGGCAATAATTAAGAAAGTTAAATTAATTAATTTTTTTATTTAGTGGAGTTAGGCAGTTACGTGAAATGGGAGAATTGAAGTTCTTCATACGAAGAACCCATCGCAGCTTTGAGATATAAGAAAAAGCAGCCTCTATTAATTATTGTGGCGTAATGAAATTAAACCAAATTTAACGGCGAAACCGAAACCGAAGCGCCGATGAGCGCAACAAGCAGACGACCAGAATGACGTCACTGTTCAAGACAACAATTACAGCGGTGTAGAACGTTCTACCGCGTTCGTTCACTTATGTGCGCCATGTGTGCTATAATTGCAAGCGCAGCCGGCACACACACACAACGAAGTAGGTTGATGGTTGATATAACGAAACAAATAAAGGAAGCGAGGCGAAGAACAGCGGCCGTTCATAACGTGCAAAGAAGAAGAAGGGCGATGTCTTTCAGCGCCAGCGCCGCATGCATCCCCGAGCTCTCGCTGCTCGCGCCGCAGCATCTTCTCCTTGTACAGTGCTTCCCCGCCTGCGTCCTCACCCCTCCAAGAAGTCCCTTTGCTTATGGCCCACTTGGTCGCTGGACTGTGCGCACCGCAACTCTGCTGTGTGCGTTGGCCACCGCAGCGCGTAGAAATGTGACAGCTCCAGTTGTCGGCGGCCGGCCCGCTTCCTGCGCGGCGGCGGCTGCGGCTATAGAGTTTCGTCGTTCGTCCGTAAACCAGAACTACAGAGCCACGCTCATTTGAGCACGCGCACGGTGTTCACGCAGTGCTGCTATACATGCGGTCGCCGGTTGGCTTGGACTATCGCGTGCGCGCGCGTTACGTGTATGCATGCGTGCTGTGCCAGCGCGAGCTTTTTCAGCCGGAGATTTTCTTTGCATAATCTTGAAGTCGCGGGCCTTACAGCTGCAAGGTGATGGCGCGCCTGCTTCGGTGGCGGTTATTTCTTCGCGTGTTTTCTTCGGTCACCTTCCGAGGTTTGCGTGCTGCCAGCTGTGCCAGACTTTTGCGCATTCCGTTCTCGTGGTGTGACGTAATTCGCGCGTGTGGCCTTGCTCTTTCGTGCAAGTTGATGCAAGTACTATCGTGACGTCATAGAATGGACTGGATTCCGAGAAAGGCGCTCATATACTCATACGTGACGATATCTAGCTGTTTACTGGGAGCCATTTTTCAGAGAAGGGCGCAAATCAGGCAATACCTTAACGTAACGACCTTATAGTGAACGAAGATGCCTTGCAATAAGGGTCGAAGTCTGGGTCAGTTGGTACATGACGTCCTTGTGTGTGTCACTTCTTCCCCTTGTCCGGCGTCTTTTTTGACTGGTTTTTGCCTCAGCGAAGATGCCTTGGTTCTGGGATGACACGGTCACGTCCTTGGAATTCATACAAGTGTAAATATGCTGAACCGCTTACTCTCGAACCGTATGGCTCTCGCATGTAATACGTCGGATGTCAATAGGTAATTTGATCGACGTTTCCTCGTGTTGGCAGTAATAGGCCTTCGAGCAACACACGTTTTGACATTAACTTTCGGTGCATAATTAGAGGTGTATGGCTACGCTGTGGGAATTCTCAACGATATCGTATAGTACTACGTGGCGACAAAATGAAAATAACGAGGCGATTCTGAATATATCGGCAGTTACACGGGCTACAAAGACCGCCCTGCCGGCGGAGCTTACGCTGCAATGCCGTTTGTATAGGAAAACGCCGTGGCCGGGTTTGTTGGTTTAGATTGCGCTGCTCTTGCATCGGCGCTTTGAAATCGACACTGCGGCGACGCTCGCGCACGGCGCGCGTTGCGCGGGAGGGTGCCTGCAGGGACAGTCATACAGGGTATAGCTGTAGAGCGGGGCGCGCTGTCAATAGATTTGCGCAACGCTTATCCATTTGAGCGAGTCCCGGCCCCCGTCGGGAAAAACGGAAGCAATCTCTTGTTCTGGGTTGAGCAACAGTCTCAGAAGCTTTCGTAGCGCTCGGCCAGCTGACTGGCACGTGGCGGTGTGTCATATACCCGCCGCCTTCCGTCACGCACACGGATCGTATTCAGGCGTCGACCGGGCAACGAACAATGGAAACGTTTACGATGGCCGCCGCTGCGTGCGCTCATATACGGCTGGCAGCCGCCGTCGATCCGTGTCGCTGCAGGGCCGCCGTGCCGCTGTTAATACGGTTAAGCGGGTAGGCAATAAAAAGAACGAAAGTAGGCGCATTGTTTGTGAGCACCCCCCTGCGTGGATCTGCTGGAGATTTCGCAAGGAAGAAGAATGCATGCTGTGGCCATTGTAATTTGGCGAGCGGCATTGAAAGATGCAGCGCAACGGAATGCACGTAGCGCGCCCGAATACAACAGTGCTGTGTGTATACACTTACGACACCTGATTCCCCCAATGAACGAAAGGAAAATGAATCGAGAGCTCGTTTCTTTGTTAAACACAGCCTAATGAAGCCGAGGAACGCAGGTGGGATATTATTTGTTGTTTTTAATTGTATTGTCGCAATTATGACATAATGCTAAGGAATTAAAGTCGACGAAAAAACAACTTGCCGCCGAGTAGGGACCGAACCTACTACCTTCGGACCTAACAACCTAACGCGCACAGCCTAATGCGCGCAGTTGCGTGACTCACACGTGACGTTTACCTGACCAGCGGATTATGTCGACGCTTACAGTGGTATTTTCGTATTCACGAGCACTCTTGCTCATTCAACAATGAACAACCAACAAGCCCAACTCGATGCGCTAATCGGGAGGTTGCAGACCTGCACACACGGCACTATGTCTGCTTGTGTGTGCGTTTGTGGGTGTGTGGGTGTGCGTGCGTGCGCGTGCGTGTGTGTATGTGTGTGTGTCTTCAGTACAATATGTATGCACACCATTTCGACTGGAAGCGACAAAACTTGCTTCAGCAAAGCTATACGCACCACCGCGTGTGAAGCACAACTCCCCATAAGCAGGCCTAATTGTTCGCGCCGTTTCCGACAGCAGCTGCAGATAATGGGACGCTAACGACGGGCTCAATTAATTTCCTTCTTCCTGCCGGCACTGTATAAGCCAGCACCTATACCACCAACATTCGCTGTTCCGTCGCATTTCGTATGAACTTTATCATTAGGCCTCCAGCAATCGCACCATGCAGAGCGTATGCATCCTCCGGAGCGATGGTGCTAACAACTTCGGAGGTGGTGTATGTGTGAAGGAACGCGATCTTTCTCCGACGTGAGTCATGGGTGTAACGATACGCTGCAGCTGTTTAAACGAACCCTTTGTCGTAATTACGCACGTAGAGAATGTAGATTAGGGGAACATATGCGAAATGGGTCTGCGTGTTCATATATAAGCTATTCTAACAGATCGTAAAACTATGGTCATTTAGCACAAAAAAAAAAGAGTGCCGTGGCAAACGTGGTTAAACCAAGTTTGTCGAGTGATAGCTCAGTTTTATTAGCTTTGGGAAAGGAGATCCACTGGTTTGAAGATATTTAATTTTATTGCTTGTCTTATCGCGCGAAATTTAGATAACCTTAAAGGGGTGGTGCCATCAAATTTCGAGGCTATAACAAGCCTGTTGTGGGTTTCCTCTGTATGCAAGGACATTCCACACGACGCTGAAGTTTTTTCGCCGGCGTTGACATTGGCTGAGCTTGAAGGTCAAACTCATGCACACAGGCGTTTTCTAGGTTTGTGCCAGGAGGACTCGAGTTGAGATGTCACTCTAAAACGAAACAATCAAATGCGTGACGCTGTCAAAGGGATGCGCCTTTGAAGATTTTTTTTGGTGATTTTGCGTGGCACTTGCTTTTATATAGGTTGCGTAAGTCATTTGAATAAATGGTTGGAAATTTAGCGTGCCGCCCAATGAGGTTTAAAAATATTTTTTTAACCTTCTTGAGCGTGCCTCATTGATACGGATATGCGCTATTATGCTTGCGCTGTGCACGCGTAAGTGTGCTTCACTCGGTTGGCATTCACTTCATCAACTCAGTTCTTGGTGGCACGCACACGGATCACTTCTCGTTGCGTCTTGACACCTGTCAGAAGAGAAGCGTACAAAGCAGTGCTATGTGTGTGCTTCTGCGGGGACAGTGCAAAGATGTCGTATCCCGCTTATACGCGTGATCGCTGTCATATTTGACGTGTCTGTACGTACGCGAAGGCTACGCGCTGGACTCTCGCTGTATTGTTTCGATCTTGTTCTCTCGTAGTAGGCGGGCACCGTCGATCGTGCCTTTCAAATAGAATTGATGAAGCAGTTGGCCTGGATTGCTGGACGCGGTGAGCGTTAATCGTACGCGCCAAGGGCGCCAACGGACATGGCCGCCGGTGGCTCATACAAACGCCGCGAGGAGCGCCTCGAGCGTTATGTGCGCTGCGCGTGACCCATCGAAGAGAAACTAACCGCTTCTAATTTGCATCCGTACGTCGTTGTTAAGCCTACCTGAATGCCTCGCAGGAAGGTTCAGGGACGCAGGCGGCCATTTCTTTTTGTCGCAGAAGCAAAAAAAGGGGAGCAGCGATCTATCGCTTCCGTCGGCTTATGTTTGTCGGCCGCTCCGCTCTGATTCGCTAATCAGGTTGATGACGCAAGCGCGGAAGCGCAGCGATTTGGTGTGGGCGTGTGCGAAACACGGGACGGTATGTGTGATGCCATTGCTTGCTGAAAAAATGCCAGGGGTAATTCTGGGGCTAGTGTCTGTGTAAGCTACAAGCATAGCGGTTGAACAAGCGAGGAAATGATGGGCCTGTATAACTGGATTTGTCTGAACTTCGCTCTTCCGGCTTCAAACGGTTTTGTGAATTTCCGGTTTTGTGAAGTACTTCAACAAGGTATTGCGCTACGAATGCACAAGTTTGTGATGATTATGCATGCGCGCCGTGGCGCATTTAGCCGTATAACGCCTGTTCATCAAACAGCGCATCGCGTTCAGCGAAACGTGCCTAAAGCAAATCGGAATATCGCGCGTCATTCCTTTCGTCTGCGACATCGTGCGACTGAAGTCCAACAACGACAAAAAGAAAAAAAAAAGACCGAACTCTCTGCGTCATCTGCATGCTTGCCCACCTTTAATTCATATCTGAACGCAAGAGAAATGTTGCAAATTGACTTCCAGGTTGCTCTTTGGCGTGCCGTGAACTGGTTCAGAAGCCAAGGCTTTCGTCGGCATACATATATGTGGTTCGATGTTCCCGCAAAAAGTTTCATTTCCTGGGCATACCAACAATACGGTGATCCCGTTTCGGGCCAGAAAGATGAAACGACGAGAACGCGCCTTCGCGCATCAGGGCACATCACCAAGAGCTTGCGAAACCAGCCTGTATAGATTAATCTCACCCATGTCTGCATCCCTCTCATCCGCGGCGGAGCCTAAATTACTCTTACCCCGAATCCGCCGAGTCTTTCACCGCTCGTGTACCTGACCTCGCTCGTTCGCACCCCGTGTGCCGTGCGGAAAGCAGGCACTGCATGCAGAAGCGGTGTACCGGCGCGAGACCAAAGAGGGGAGGAGGTCGTGCTGCTACAGGAGCCGCGGGCCGTGCCTTTCTGGGGCGTTCCGGCGATGACCGCGTAGCCAGTGGCCGGTCGGTCGGTCGGCCAGGGCCTCGACGGTCGAACTAAACTAGTGAAAGAGCCGCACTTGCACACGGCGGCAGCAGCGGGGCGCCCACTGCTGGGTCGCTCCGCATGGCCGCAGCAGAAGTCACCTTGCCGAGTCGGGTCACGCTCCTTCTCGCTAAGGCGCCCCGCTGCTTGCGTTTCTCCCAGGGCACACCTACGGCAGCTGTTACGGAGAAACGAAATCTAGTCGCTTTCGAGTTCCGCAGAGCGAGTCGTTGTTTTTTTTCCCATCGAGTCCATGAACCTATAACGCCGCGCGCAAGTGGTCCATGGCCCGACCGGCGAAGCCTTCACTGAATCAGAGGCGTACCGGCCCCTCCTCGCGCCTTCGGCGTCTCTTAATCCGCCGATAACAAAGGCAATCGGCGCCCCCGCCGCAATGCACACGGAAAAGCCACCCGCCACACACATACACGCACGCACACCGCGCGCCCCATTGTGTCGCAAGCTCGCGAGCCGAATGGGCCTTTGGAAGACGAGGCTGTTACGAGTGCAGCTTGTGTGCTCTGTATGTGTTTACCGTGCCGATTGAGAGCCACACACGGAAGTGTGAGCACTCTCATTGATGTCGGTGGCCCCGGCGAGTGTAGTAATTCCGGGCCACCTCCTTCAAAGTGCAGCTACGGTTGTATCCTAGCGTTGGGACTTTCTTCAAGGCCACGCTTCGCCGGTCGGGGCGTATCGGCTGCTTCCATGCAAGCACGTATGCTGCATAATTGTGAGAGCTTTGAGCACAGAAAGCCGATTTGAGCTGCAGCAACCGGAATCATAGCTTCGATGGGAAAAGGGAGGGGGGTTTGCGTGTGTGTGGCCGTTGTTTTGTTGATATGCTCCGGATAGCCTGATAATTGTTCTGAATTAATAGCCTTCGCTCGTATTGAATGAAGTGCCTTAGTTTTGACTTAGAAATCGTGAGACTGAATCAGAACAGGCTTGGCTCTCTATTTATGTTTATTTCGTGATGTATCTTCGTAGCTCTATCATAGAACTCCATTGCTTCACTCATTGCGATACCTACTACCCCTTTCTATATTGTTCTTTATATAGGCAAAGTATTCACAACACGCATGTGAGTAAAGTCTCTTAGCATAGCATTACCATCCTACGCCGTTACCAATGCCGGCCGCATGCCGCTGACTGCCCAGCCCAGAAGTCCGCAAATATTGCCACGAAACAATTAGCCAAGCACTAGTGTACGTTCAGTAGTGATAAGTCACAGGAAGAAGGAGTGGTGGTTAGATTGCGGTAGCAGTAACCGTAGGATGGTAAACTACAATGAAACACTGTACTGACATGTAGGACTGAGTGCGAGCTAACCGCGCATTCGCTGCTTATACATTATATGACTCACATAATTATGCCGGCTTTCAGGCCCTTGACCTTCGCGCTGCCTGTCGGCAGTAACAACAGAAGTGAAGTATAGTGAAATACACTCTATATGTTTGCATGGGACTACGCAGTACAGTATATATTAATTCAATCTAACCAGCGCCTCCTCTGAGGCGCTGGTCTAACTTAGTTTGCCACGTGCCAACTGCCAATCTTTCTGCGGATTTAACATGGGCCACTAACCCTGTGCCATACTCACTCTACGCCAACTCCTGCACGACGTCAAATCTAAAAATACGTATACGCTGTGCGAGTCCTCTTGCACCCGCCTGAATAAGAAAGAAAGAAAGAAAGAAAGAAAGAAAGAAAGAAAGAAAGAAAGAAAGAAAGAAAGAAAGAAAGAAAGAAAGAAAGAAAGAAAGAAAGAAAGAAAGAAAGAAAGAAAGAAAGAAAGAAAGAAAGAAAGAAAGAAAGAAAGAAAGAAAAAATGCATCGTCGTAGAGGCATTGCACTGACATACGTAACAGACATTAAACTCGTGTGGGTGTGAGCATAAGCTTTTGTGGGGGCGCTAGCCCACGAAGCAAAACGACGCTTTTGCGTGCCGTAAACATGGAACAAGAAAACCGCACATACCGTCTTTTCATTGGATTGCACAATTCCATCTTCCAGCAGCTGCGCTCACAGCTCCCAAATGCTTTTAGACCGCGGATAAATCAACGGCGCGCAGTTATAACTGCCTGTACGTGCCGTGCGTACACGGCATTTTTAAGGCGAAAGCCTTAATGGGATGCCTTATTAAGCGCAAAAATTTCGAGATTTCGCGAGACCTGACGATACATCGCGATACCGGCATAGGCTTCAACATAAATGATGCAAAAAATAGAGAGAACTAAGTAATAAAAGTCACTCAAAGTCACGTTGATACTCAAGTGAACATGTGTGTGCATTGAGCGTACCAAAAGTCGCATGACTTCAATGCAACATGACGCCACGTCACCCTGTGGCGTCATCATGACATCACAGGTCGCCAGAATTTGCCATGCCGTTATGACGTCATGATGACGTGACATGACGCCATCGCACGACATCGCTCGGTCAAAGGCTGACCGATCTCGGAGGCTGCGCAAAACCATGTTAGGTGCAGAAAGCTTGCAATGCTTCCGATACTGGAGGCAGAGTTAATACATCGACTGTCAACAAAAAGAAGAAGAAAAATCGGGGGACGCTTAAGCTTCGCCTTTAAGAGTTGAACGCGATAGCAATATCCTGCCCCTAGTGCGCACTTCGAACACTACGGGTGTTTAACGGAATGCGCGCAATAAGGTGTGTGCCTTATGTAATGGGTAGCATGCTTTAAACCAGGAGCAATTATACGCGAGAACCTTTTTCGAAGCTGCGATGCACCCACTACGTGGTCTTAAGGGAATACGCGCAGTAATTTGTGTGCCTTTTGTAATGGGTGGCTGTCTTTAAACCACCAAGTCGTTATGATATTGACGTGGTGTGACGCCCGATGGCAATGTACGCTTGTACCACGCAATATTACTGCCATATTACATCTCGTACTGTGACACCTGCATACAGGACGCGTATTTTTGGGAAGCATCAAAGTTACTTTACTTTCAGCGCAGCTCCAAGCTGAGGCGTGGCTGTGTGTCTTTCTGGATTGTTGGGAAGGGATGTTCTTCTGGGACATTCTGCAGAGAACTATAAAAAAAGATTTACCGATTGATGCCTACGGGATCAGGTTTTTACCAGTTAATGAAGAAGACGATGGAGCACCTTATGATACTGTTATGTTGCTCGGCCTTCACAGTATTTGGAAAAAGTACATGGCAGTTCGCCATGCTGATATCAATACACTCCCCATTCGTGAATATTTCCGCCAAATGATCACGAAGTTTATTGAAGAGTGTAAAACTAAAGACCCAATTCCAGAGTGGCTCGAACATCTTGAGCCACTTATCCGTCTAAAGGAATTCTAGTCACTATGTAACCATTCCGGTAATTACCTCTGTATGTACTGTTTATGCACTGTAATATTATTGTATGAGGTGCAAAAGTAAGTAATAAAGAAAAAAAAAAAAAGAGGCGTGGCTGTGTGGTAGAACACCTGCTTGCCACGCAGACGGCTTGGGTTCGATTCTCACTCGGACCCAACATTTGTATTATTTATTTTATTTGCATCTTTTTCGATTTTTCGGTCACGGACAAGATGATGATTTTTCGCTCACAACCAACGGTGCCGGCGCCGACGCCGACGGCGGAATTTCTGCGATACGAGCTCTTTAACGCTATCGCGTTAAAATGACTTTCGCCTTCGACTCGTCTCAGGCGATCATATAAGGGACCCTGTGAGTTTCTTCAACTGAGTGTATCGTTAGAGTCTATGGGACGTCGCATGCAGTCGCCTCTGCACTAACTGCACCGCGCTACTCGCGTCCTCACGGTGTGACCGCATCTCCGTCAATGACTCAACGGAGTCCTATACGTACATTTGCGGCCGCTTCGTCGGTCGTTTGCTTATTTACTTCGCTTCTTCTCCCACACCGTTAGCGCGGACAATACCCCGCGTCTTCGGGCCCGACCGCCTACCCCGTCTGTTTGTGTGCACGATTCATTCCATGCGTATGCGCCTAGCGGTCGAGCCTATATAAGAGACTGATGCCGCGGCGAGCAGCGTTGGTGGTGGTGGGGGAGGCGGGGCACGTCGCTTTTAAAGGGTGCGCATGGGGCCGAATGCGATAAACCTACCGACCCTTTTCCCCCGTAACCCCGACGATGACGGCTCCTTTGAGCAGGCGCAGTCGATTTGGACCGCACAGGCACCCCACTACTCGAATGGATGGGCTTTCGCTTTGTCGTGTGATGCTTTTTAGACCGCCCAGGACGGTGAGGCACGATGAAGAATGCGACGATGCCTTCCCTATTCCGCGCTTTTGTTTCCCTTTCTTTCTTTCTTTCTTTCTTTCTTTCTTTCTTTCTTTCTTTCTTTCTTTCTTTCTTTCTTTCTTTCTTTCTTTCTTTCTTTCTTTCTTTCTTTCTTTCTTCTTTCTTTCCTTCTTTCTTTCTTTCTTTCTTTCTTTCTTTCTTTCTTTCTTTCTTTCTTTCTTTCTTTCTTTCTTTCTTTCTTTCTTTCTTTCTAGTATTCACTCAATAGGTACGTGCGGTGTGCCCTTTACGCCGCTGTCGCGAGTCATAGTTGCGGAATAAACCACGACAGCTCCTACAAAGAAGGGAGTGAGCTAGGAGAGTTGATTGAACAGCAAAGCGGGTTTATAGGACGACGCAGTTTGAGACGGCCTTCCGCGAATGACCTCAGAACCGAAAATAAATGATAAAGAAAGAGAGAGAGAGAGAGAGAGAGGAGGTGGTGTATTATAGCGTCCTTCGCTTACGTAATTACACCCTTATACGCGCGAAGAATGTCCTACCTTGACCGCGGCGGCAGTGGTGCGGGCGCTGCTGCAGCACCGGCGCTGCTAAAGCCACCGCCCCGGCAGGCGAGTCTATACCGCGAGGCGCCGCCCGGAAGAGTCGGCGTGTGTACCGCATGTTACCTCGTATACGATGATTCGAAGACGTAATTCGGTGTCCACGCCTGCTTGCATGCCCACAGATGACGCCTTCGCGAGTGCGATCTAGGACGTAACTTCTTCGTCTGGCCTTTACGAAAGGAATATAATCGTGCAATCATCAAGAAGGAGACAGAGAGAGAGAGAGAAAAGAAGTAAAGAAGAACGCAGTACACAAGGCGTCAAATATTTTCATGCGTATTGTTCAAATCAGAAAGCTTCCGAACAAATCAAGCGACTTATAAGAAGAGAGAATCGTCAGTGGAACAAAACTCAGTACGAGGTCATTTTAACAACAGGTTGGGCGAACGGACGGCGAGGGGGGGGGGGGTGCAGACATGCGCACGTTGCCTTAACCTGGCCTTCTATCGCCCCTTAAATTAAAAAGATGGTTGATCCCTCCGTCCTAGGAATCGGAATAACACGAAAGTAAAGTGTGCCCTTACATAAGTAACTGAATGTTTACTGTACATTGATATAAGAGAGTTTGTACAATGTAAATTGATGTCTGGCAGCACCGTTTAATGTGGATGCACCCACTTTGATGATTAGTGGTACATCTCCATCCCGACGACTAACGTCCATGTTAAATGATTAAACAAACCCTTGTGGTAGCTGTAGTTAACCATGAAAGCGTAATCAGAGAACGAGGAGTGATAGCCAGAAGAGCGTCGCATATTGGACGCAGAACTTGGTCGCCATCGATCCCGCGGCATGTGAAAATGATTGAACACCACGGCCGGACTAGAGGGAAACGCAAAGCGCGTCGTGCTGCCCCGGTAGCCCGGCCGCGTTTTTTCTCGGAACGCTCACGCGCTCGTGAGCGTTTCCCGCTCACGAGCGCGTGAGCGGGGAACGCGGTGTTACAGCCAGGTGAGGCAGGCGCGCGTCGCAGAGCTATTTTTGGTTTGGATTAGCGTGATGATATGAGCGACGCCGACGCTTTTACGACGCCTGCGCTAAGATGGCCACCTCGCGGTGTGTTTCATTGACAAAATTAACCTTCTCTTGAAAACGCGCCGAATGGGACGGACGTGTAACGCGTTGCAGGTGCTAGTCGTGGAGGCCACAGTAATCACGAATTACTTTACTTTACCGCTCCCAGAGGCCAACACCACACCGCCGACAGGGAGAGTGGTACATATAAAAGGCGCGTTTGTAAAGCCTTTATAGAGTCTGTGACCGTGGCGCAGTGGATAGCGTGCCCGGCGTGCGTTGTTGCGGACCGAGCGGTCGTGGGTTCGATGCCTGTTGATGGAACTTATTTTCTTTGCCATCTGATCGTGTAAATTTTTTTCGACGTCATTTCTGTGACGGAAATACGTCACTGAAATTTTGGTGGACCCCGGCATAAAACACTTTCGTGTTAAAACGAAAAAAGAAACGGCGAAATTGCGTGATCGGATTATTTCGTCCTATCCTATGCACCACCCTGTACTGTATGGCTGCTACCTTTATTTTGGTTACTTTATTGGTTAGACTATTTACGCTGCGTCATTTCGTAGATATTATTTCGTATTATTTCGGATTCGGCCTCTTCTTTAGTACATAAAGGGTTAGTTTCATTTATTTTGGTCACTAGCCAAATCGCAAGCGCATAGCAACGCAAAATCAGTAAAGTTCACCACCTGCTTAGGTACCTACTAGGTAAATAACCTTCCGCCCCCCGCCCCCCTATCACTACTCTACGTCTGTTTTAGCTTGCGCTTAAGGAACAGTCACTGCCCCGCCACGGTGGTCTAGTGGTTATGGCGCTCGACTGCTGACCTGAAGGTCGCGGGATCGAATCCCGGCCGCGGCGGCTGCATTTTCGATGGAGGCGAAAATGTTTGAGGCCCGTGTACTTAGATTTAGGTGCACGTTAAAGAACCCCAGGTGGTCGAAATTTCCGGAGCCCTCCACTACGGCGTCCCTCATAATCATATCGTGGTAACCCCATATATTAAGGAACAGTCAGTGTTGGGAAGTTTTTAGTCGCGCGCTTCCAAGTTTCAAAAGTGTTTTTTTTTTTCGTCAATGACAGATTCACAAAAAATCGGCCGTATGTGCACAACGAAACCTTCGATTGGGGAGTGCTGTTGTATGCGATAATATGCGGTACGAGCGGAAATATGCACATACTCTCGTGGCCGCCCTAATGGGAGAGGAACCGCGATGCGCGAAACGCTTCCGGAGGCAGCACGGCTATATACTGGGTCACCGAGCGCACCTTTCTGGCTTAGAAGAAGAAGAAGAAGAAGAAGAAGAAGCCGGACTGGAAATTATAATGTTCCCGCGAGGGCCTTATACGGACATGCACGGATGAATATACTGCAATTACGTCACCATGGTAATATTTCCGGTCGCTATGGCGTCGCCGCATTGCACGTGCGCCTTATACCTGACTGTCCTTATTTTATAACTTTGCGTTGCTGTGCACTTGCGTTTCGCGAAATATTGCGCGTATACATGCATATTTTAAACCGTGTACAGAGGTTTGAATCCTTTTCGCTGTATGGGTTAGCCTAATCTCGACTGTTTGAAAAGTCCCGTGACTTTCTGTGCGTCTGAGTTTCGAATACTGGAAACACAAAGTGATTGGATGAAGCCAGCGAAATATGGTGTTTTATAATAAAAGATATTGCATACTTTGGGATTTACCTTGATTTCTGAAAGTAATTGTCATTTCTTTCGTGTCATTCTTTGAGTCTGCACGTCTGGCACTCATAGGAAAGATATGCGTGGCTTATCATTCCTGACAAGATAGTAGGTAACGTAGAGTGTGTAAGCAGATAACCTTGCTCAATATTCATGACGACTATCATTAGTGCGGGGACAAGATAATACTCAAATGTTGGCCTTTTTTATTTACAGTTTAAAAACGCCTCTCATGAATCTGCGTCACGTATACAGTAGACCTACCGGTGTACGAACTTCCAGTGACTGGCTGGATCCAGGCTGGATCAGATCTGCGCATTAGGGCCTCCAATCTGTTCCATGGCGTTCCAGTTATGTTGAAAATCGAAATTTTGTGCGCCACCAGACGACGTGGGTGAGGTGCGTTGATTCATTACCGAACTTACAAGCGCCGGCGAATCTGCCTGGGTATATAGGCGTGCGCGTAAACCTGGGGTGGGGATATGTATTTGTTTACATTCAGCGTGTTCCTGACCCTTGAACAGCTCTTTATACCCCGCAGAGGAACTTATACTTAGTGGAAATACCCTTTCAGTTTCCTTCACAAAACGCCTTTATCTTCTCAACGGTGTTTCGGGGCTTCAAGACGTTTATTCCGCGATGCGTTTTTCTAGCAAGCGTGACGGTTGACGGGAACACGACAACGTGGGTTCAAGGTATAAAACGGTCGTGAAGCAGGTGTGCGGAGTTGCGCACGTAGTTGACGCTAAGTTTGTGCACGCTGAAGATAAGGCAAAAATAACGCTGATAACTTATCTCGAATGGAACGTGGCGGCGATGGGGTGCGCGAGAAAAACCAACCGATGGCAGTGCTTGTGCCGCAGGTTCCGCCTTGTCCAATGTACAGGCAGGCGCCTGCTGCTTGCGGAACAACACACGTTTTGAGCAGGGTGTGGTGACAGCGCCTAGCGATAAATCAAAGTCACAGGTACTATCGCCGTCGTCATCCTCATTATCACCACCATCACCACCGCATGACGAGAGCATCTCCTACCAATTGAAACTTTCAATTTCTGACATTTTTACATTGTAAGCCTCCTGTGAGATGCATACTTGCTCAGTAGCTGCGGAATTCCTACGTGTTTCGAGGCGATATTCTTGTTACTTTCTGTTCATATCACGCAATTTTTCAAGTCGAGCACAATTATCTATAGTTATCTGCTTCTTGCAGTATACATGACCTCTCTATCCTTCTAACGGTTTAATCTCAACTATGGTACTGGCTACACCTGTTCTGTAATACTTATACAGAACTCTTGGTGCGTTTTAACGTTACGTCTAATATTACCTGTTGCGCAGTCCTTATAGTTCTCTCATGCGTTTCCAAAAAGCTCATGAAGTCCAGTAGCTCACGAATAGTTTACTGAAATGTTTCGATGACTTTCACAACGTGCAGGTAAACAGAAGTCAAGCAAGCAGAAAAGAACGTTCATTGAAAACTGTTTATTGAAAGGCTTTATTTTTAAGCGGGGTGTACAAAGGAATAACTATGGCTCAGCTAGGACATAACGATATACTGCATGGGTGTACGCGGCCATGAACTTTTGAAAGAGACGATGCGCAAAAATAGGTTCGGGTGTGCCGCGGTTCTTTTTCGCAGAGAGAAACACCAGGTGGTCACAACGACACCAACGTCCCAACTACAGTGTCCACCCTTAACCAACCGTGGATTTTCGAGTCGCTGAACCCCAGAATTTAATTAAATGCTTCGTGGTTGAGCACAGTTGTCGGTTATCGCGATGCTTCCGGAAAGTGCTACGCGAGCACTTGCGCACAACGGTGATTCAAGTACGTGGGCCGGGGCCTGCAGCTTATCATGTAGCTATCATCGCCGCGTCTGCGACGAAAGTGATAGATAACATGCACGACGGACAGATAAAAAGGGTCTGTGAAAGCACTCTGATTATTGCACTGCAAGGGGCGGTGTCTTCTAATGTCATACCCGTCATACAATATAACTGAGAGACGTCGTTGTTACGTGCTCCATAAATAGACGCGACAGTCGCGCAGCAGATTTCGTCATCCCTTTTAGCTCATATCTCTGGGCCCCCTTGACGGGCGACCCCTCCTCCCTCAACTACTCTCCGGTTGAGCGGCTTAATGGTCTGGAAATCCTCTGACACCCGACCTGCGCGCCATCTCGCGGAATCATCGGAGCGCACGAGCTGGCCATGAAAGAGACGCGTTCGTGCACGAGGTCAATGGCACACGGGGGCCAGAGGTCGCGCGACGTCACTCGGCAATGCCAGCGTGGAGGGACGGGTGATAGGCGGCACTGCGATCGCTAGTTGTGCGTGCTTCCCGGATTCATGGCCGACCTCCCACCGTTCGAATCCTGCCGCAATGACGAGGCTGAGTTATCTGACACTCCGTTATTATTTTCCTCGTTATAGAAACTCGTTCTGTTTACTTTGTTTTGCTGTTACGTGTACCTACTGTTTTCTATCGTGCATCTTGTTGAGACGTGCTATACTTACACTGAGGTCGAAGGTCTGGCCTGGTTCGTGCAGATTTCATATATTATGACTTGCAGGACCAATACAGGACATTGAGTAAGGCGGATCATATCAAGTTTTTTAGGCATAGAACCAGTGCCTCCTCTATAACTTTCAGTGCCTGGTAGAACACCCTTCCGCGGCCGTCGGCGCTTGCGTTTCCCCCGCTCGCCGCGACTGCGTGGTGGCGCTGTGCAAACAGGGTCGGTAGTGTGCCTCGATGTGTGCGCCCACAAAACGCGCATCAAGGCACCCTAGGGTCGGGCGCTGAGCCGGTAGTGCTGGTGCGGGCGCGGCCTAGAGCGCTTGTTTGCTTTGCTCTGCCTTGACACGTGCGGTTGGGTTTAGCGAGTTGAATGCGATGGAAGATTTTTTGATCCTTTGTCGTGACCACGTAGCTTGCATGAAGTGCGATGTCGTACTGCTGCGTGCCGCTGTGCAAGTCGGACGAAAAAAAGAAAGTGCCTGGACTGTATCCATCTGACCAGCTCCTTTTTGTCTTTGATACTTTGCGAGCTTTTGCAGACGGTGCGCTCAAAGGCAACCCAACTTTGGCAAAGCCATTCAGTACCTTGACAAAGTACACAGTTCCAGCCATCTGTGCATCAAGGCTCCTTAAATGCCACAGTGATAACAGCTATGACCACAGGGTGCGACACGTGAACCTCATATGTATTTACTTCCTCAAGCCACTCCTCTCGAACTATGCGTTTAAAGGGACACTAAAGAGAAACAATGAATCGGTTTAGATCGATAATTGTGCTCCGAGAACTAATGTCGTTAACTTCGCCATCACTATAGGTTTATTAATAGAGGAGAAAATCGAGTTCAAAGTTTTATTAGGGTGATTCCACGTAAGATCGAACAATCGATGGCTGGTCGACCTCTCAAATTTATTTCAAAATTTTATATATTATTGCCTGATGAGTGGAAAGAAGAGATCCGCAATTTGTTTTGCCGCCAAAAATTTTTTCGAAGCACACGAAATCAATAATGACGAAGAGGTGGAGTAGAGCGCTCATCCGCTCTGCTGTTTTGGCCAACTTTCGTTATGAATTGCACAAAATATATTAAAGTTAGGTAGCTGAAATTTCTTTAACTAAATATATGCATGTTTTTGCTTCTGCTCAGGTATTTTTAGTTTTGATGTGTAGTGTAGATCTTTTTATAAAAAACCTCAAAATAGTCCCAGGAGACGTTATTTTCTTTACTTTGAAGGTCTTTATCTCGAAAAATCCTTGTAGCAGAGCGACAAAAATTGCGCATTACGTTCTTCGCATCCTTATCTACCACACTGCCGAATCTTATATTTATATAACTTTTCAGTAAAGAGACATGATCGGGCTAAGTTAAAGAAAACACCGGACAATGAAAACTTCTGACGACAATTAAAAAAAAACATTTTTCATATTTCTTAAACTTTGTCCACTTATTGTCCTCCACATCAGCTTTCATAATCATTGAAAACATGTAGCATAATGTCGTTGCACTAATAGTTACGACCCCTTGGGCAAGGATTGGCAATTCCGACTTCTTGCCCAGCAAGTGTATAAAATGCAGGCAGGATTGAATTGCTTTTTTATTAAAAGACCAGCAGGTACCGAAAAAGGTGTCGCCGGCACTGAAGACGTTAATTTTGAAATTATTTGGTCACTGCAGCAGCACGAGCGCGGGGCTACCGAGCAGGCGCGCGCGCACCCTAGATGCTCGTTGTAAGAGACGGCGCAGTGAGAGCTCGTTTCCGCGTCCTCAGACCGATTGAGTTCGAAACAGCAACACCTCCCGGGTGACTTGAACGCACGTGCACTGGAGCTTCGCTATTCTATCCGCCCTCTGTTCGCATCGCAGCTAGGCGCTGATAACAAGGCAGAGATGGAAGCAAGATGAGAACTCTATAAGGGAGCTATGAGCACTCGCTTCACGCACGCTGCTGCCAGAGAAACTGCGCTGCGCCAGTTGCGATCAGTGGAAAGCATTAACGTGGCGCTCCAGTGGCAAAGAAAAATATGGAATGTCAAAGGAAAGAAAAGCAAAACTATCGGTAACCGGACGCGCTTGCCTATTTTAGATGTCGGCAGCAGACGGCCTGAACTAGCCGCGCGTTCAGAGCGCTGTTCACACTTCATTCGGCGCGGATAGTTCTTGTGCTTTGCTCTTACTCTACTCCTCCTGTGCGTCTCATGGCGAGAAGGTATTCGCAATGCCCACGGACTATAGGTGGCGCGCCGTGCTTTTCAAGATGGCGCCAGGAGGAGGGTCAACCCGTTTGTTAGCATAGGAACAGATAGGACGTGCGGACGCACGGCCCGTGCCACTTTCACCGGATGAAGTCATGAGCCGCGCTGAATTGGATACGAGACTAAAATACTTTCCCAAACCATGGAAAGTGCAAAGTACCCCCCACCTAATTATTTGCTGCGGTGTGAAAGGTTATATTTCAGCTCCGTTACCGTGCATAACGATGCTTTGCGAAATCCTGTGCGTGCTACATAAAACTGCATGAACTAAAATTGACGTATGAGCTGAACGGCACACCGATGTAGTACGTACCGAGCCTGCCTGACGGATTTGCCGCAGTAGTAGGCCGCCAGCGAGTAGCGTCATCGCTGCAGCACGGGACCGCACGTTTAACGTGGTTATGGTTTGCAAACATAATACGCCGTCGTCATTACTTGCGCAGTCGGGAACGCGGTATTACGTCTTCAACGGAACACGAGCATTTAACATCCCATTCAGTAGCGCTTGTGTCACAGCCATGCTGAGACTAGCCGTGTGCAATTCACTTCACTCGCATGTTGCAGATTCGATCAGCCCGATCCAAACATGAATATCGAAAAGAATGCACACGTATGCTTTTCGCAACGTCGAAGAAGTTAGCCGAGAGGCGTAGATTGTGGCCGTGACTGCACGTTCCATCGCTCTAACCATTTCGCTTCGCAGGTCGAGCTCGAGCGTGTTGGCGATGCGGCGCTCCATAATATCCACAATAATTGTGATACATGCAATGCACAAGAGGAACTATGCTTTTATTCTGATCTCGCTCAAGGATATTATACGTTAAATACAATCAAAGTGACTTACGAGCGTGAAAGAACATTAACGCACGAGGGGACGTGAAGTGCAACTCGCTCCTCGTGAGTTCAGCTGATCGTTCATCGTCGCTGTCACAGCTGTCACTCTCGGTGCTTTCACAGTCTTCAATGTCCAGTGAAAAATCCTCGTCGTCAAGATGGTTTCTTTCAACATCACTGCTGAAAGCAATCCGAAGAAATTCCTCCGCCGAACGACTGCGACCACTCCGCGTCACCACGTTTACAATTAGAGAGACGTCTAGGGGTCTAGGCGCGAAGAACATTATGCTCTCGGATCGGTCAACGAGCAAATCGCTTGCAGTGTGCTGCCACCTATGAACAAACGTACAAAAACAAACGGCGCAGCGCTGGCTATGAAACCAACACCAACACACTGGCGAAGAACGGTGTGGAAAGCGTTCTCTCCACGAAAGGCGTGGAGCAGACGCGTCCTCGAGTGATTGAAACGTCGCTCGCACGATTAGTAACAACGCTTTGCTGACAAAGGATAGAGGCCCTATTTTGATGTATCGACAACTTGAGATCGCTGAGTTTTACAAGAGCACATCGCGAGCCCGCGCGACCTCCCGCGTAGTGTTATGGGATTCATGCTCTGCAAGAAACACTGACCAATGCTATATACAAGTAAAACAGGGTGAGATTCAACTGAATTTGTCAGACGATAACATTTAACTAACCTACGTGGCTACAGAAAGCCTCGCGAAGCTGATAGTATGCGTACACTGTGGGCTAGCATTGAAAGCGCGAGTTGCCACGTATTTTCACGAAAACTTCGCGTCTCGCAAGAACGAATCAGATTTCTCATGTCACGGAGGGCCCGGTTTGTTCACTGATGCAGGGAACATGCAGAGTCGTAGTGTTCCTTCCTTGCCAATGCGTTAACACTGAAGTTAGCACAGCCGAACAAGGGAGAGACTGCGTAGTGCTGCCATTTTATCGTCTACTAACCCTCCTCGAGAGGACGCTCCTGAATTCCGCTTGGCGGCGCGACAGTCTATGGGCATTGCGAATAGCTCGGAATGAGTGATGATGGCATATATTGTTGACGACGAAAAATAAAGTTAGTTGAAAGTTTGCGCTCGTCCGAGTCTCCTGAGTCCGTGTTTTTATGTGTGTGCGCATCAGTATTCTTTCCTTGCAAGTATGAACCAACTCGCCCAGCAGCAAGTTTTATTGGGTGGAACGTAGACTGATTTTGAATCGGGTTTTGTATAAGCTTGCTCCGCGGCCGAGTGCCAACAGCAGCTGCGGGTTTTGCCAAGTCTTGTGTTTGTTGCGAGCGAGCTCAAGAGCTTAGCCGTCGAGTAGGCCTTGCTTCTACCGATCATTGTCAGCATCTCAAGATATCCTGAAGTCGAGAAAATCGGGAAACGAAACTAGCAGCCGCACCTGCGCAAGTGATGCGCGGGCAGCGAGCGAAAGACCGCGAAACCCTGTTTGGGTGGCGGCGCCTGGCGGTGACCGGTTGTACTCGCGCCGACGGTCGCGCCTTTTGTTCTCCTCCCCATCCACCAGGCACTGAAAGTTATAGAGGAGGCACTGATAGAACAAATAGATAGATAGATAGATAGATAGATAGATAGATAGATAGATAGATAGATAGATAGATAGATAGATAGATAGATAGATAGATAGATAGATAGATAGATAGATAGATAGATAGATAGATACAAACGCACGAACACGCATGCACACACACACCGGAACCTTGAAAAGCTTAAGCCAGCGTAACCGAAGCAAAATAGACGATTTTAATGAAGAAAAACACGGTTGCCTAATTAGCAGATCTTATCTCTTGTAAGGAATCAATCTGATTGGCCAGCCTGCTTCGCTAATGATATGACCCGCATTACGAGTGGCCGAAAGTTTCTGCTACGACCATTTCTAGCGTTACGCGTTTTTGTGGACATACGGGTCCTGGTGTTTCCATCTCACTTTTTCGTTTCTGCAATATTAAGGGCTTTCAAAGCTTATACTTCGTCGATGTGCCTTACTTCTAAACAAAAGCTGCGTGCTCATAGTTACACGACTAAAGAATTACGTTCACGTGTGCCACTACAACCAGACTTGATTGTCATACTGATCGTTTGGGATACGGAAGAAGTTGCGTGGGCCCCCGTTTGGAACTTACCCCAGAGCGCGTGCGCGTTTGTTCGGTGGCTCGTTAAGCGTCCGGAATGGCCCAATTATAGGCCATTACAATAAGGACTGTTAGCGCCATTATGTTTCCCGTGCGGATGGTTTGCTCTACCGTAGCATATCGACGTGGGCGTGGTCGGCTCGCAATAAGCCGTAGGTTTGTTAGACCGGTCTAATTTCTTTTGGCTGTCCTCCGCACAGAAGTAGGGGGGCTGTTAGGAAGGCGCTCGAGCGTGGAGCGTTGAATGACGGGCGGACGACCTTCCGGCGGCTGGCACGGAATCGCATGCGGCGTACTGATGATGGTGCGGTAAGAGAGAACTGTCGCGTGTCCCGTGACGAAGCCATGCATGCAAGGAGCGAGGGTCACGTTACATGAAGTGCGCATGGCAAATTGAATACTGATGACGGGGAGAGTCGGACGGCTGTGGTTCCAGCGAAGAGGAACGATGTTTGATATCTGCCGTTGAACAAAGCGGTCGCATTCGAGTCAGGGAGCTAATGTGCGAGGTTGTATAATTGGCACGTGTCAATAAACTCTTCTCGTTGATAGAAAAGAATTTATTCCTGGTTAATTTGGTACTTAGCATTGCAGTGCACACTTGCTTCAGGCGCTTCACCATCTTTGTCTCCTTATGACGACCAAAATATTTCACCGGCAACAAGTGTGGACAGCAAGCCGTACATCCATACACTAATTAGGTGCGCTTTTATGCCATTCCTTTGGCCCATTCTGTGCGTTTGAGTGCGCGCCATGTGCACACTTCTTCCAAACGCCGAACAAACGTACTTCGTGTAATAGTGAGTGTGTAGCCTTCGTTAAAACGTACAAGCTATATGTGTGGCTACGAACCCAATACCGGGAACAGTATTGCAACGATGCCACGTTGGCGATAGCAGTCTATATGAAGTAGTAGTCACGGAGAAGATATCCATATAGTACTCCACGGAGCTATGCTTTCTTTCTTTCTTTCTTTCTTTCTTTCTTTCTTTCTTTCTTTCTTTCTTTCTTTCTTTCTTTCTTTCTTTCTTTCTTTCTTTCTTTCTTTCTTTCTTTCTTTCTTTCTTTCTTTCTTTCTTTCTTTCTTTCTTTCTTTGCTTTTTCTTATTGACCGAAATTGTGTTCCATGCGGTTACCGCGACTCGAGCGAATAGGCAGTGGTATGAGTTTCTGGCGACGTTATTATCGCGGTAAGGGAGATAGTTAACTATGGACTAACCAACATTCCACGTGTTCGGCGGTGCATTTAGCTATACAGAGCATTCTTAGTATTCAGTTCTTTCGTGCGTGTGTGTGTGTGTGTGTGTGTTTCTCCAGCAAGGAATTCTATCGACAACACAAAAGCGGCGACCGAACGCCGCTAATGGACGGCGCGGCCTTCTTTTCCCTCTCGCTGTCTGGAGAGAAAACCGCTGAAGCGAACCTCATTACCAGGGACTCCAGCCGCCACCTTGCAACCTCTCAAGAGGCGACACGGCGACTCCCATTCTACGGGACTGACCTTTCCTCTCTTCGGGGGCCTCGAAGTAATGAGTCCGTTAAACCCTTTTCTATTTTGCCGCGCGAAACGCAGAAGCATTCGAAGGGTCCCCGACAGGCCTTTCGCTTAGAATGGCCGCGATGTGTCTTTGGAGAAGCGGGTTTTAGCGAAGATTGAGTGGGGCTTTTCTTTCCGAAGCTCCGATGCATTTCGCCTGACGGCGGCGCGAACAGTTCACGTGACGTCACGTCGTGATCGCGGCCACGTCTTGAGGTCATGCACTTCTCGCCTTTCGCTTGCGTCAAAGGCTTATGACGCTTTCCTCAACCATGTTATACACGCTGTGAGCTATCCCGACGCAATGTAGGTTTAACTCATCTGGGACAGCGAGCGTCCGGGGTTATAATCGCTGCCAGTCGAGTCAAGCCGCAAATCCAGGCCCGACTCGAGGAAGCATATATGACCAAGCTGAGCTCGGAGAAAGGATTGAGGGCCTAAATACGAGCGCGGCTATAGAGTACACGGTCAGACGCGGATGATGGTCGGTTCGTGTGGCTTGGTGGGCCCATTTAATGCCCTTTATGCAGCCTGATGGGCTGCGTATGATGACAGAGCGTTTAGACATCGTAATGCACCCGCTGACCCGCTATTTCGGCCCGGCTTCAGTCGACGATCTGAAACTGTCGGCTGCTGCGAGGGTTGGCGCTGTTGTGTAATATATATTATATATATATAATATATATATCTATATATATATATATATATATATATATATATATATATATATATATATATATATAGTTGCGGATATACACTTTAGGGAGTCTAGTCTAAACAAACACGTTGAAACTAAAACTATTTGTTATGTTCATAAATCCCATTTATTACAGCCTGATAATAACGAGGGTGCGGGGCCACGGTGACAGTATTTCGATGGTGTCGAAATGAAAAAGCAACCATGTATATTTACATATACGGGCACGTTAAAGAACCCCAGTCATCGAAGTTAATTCAGACTCCCCTTTTACGGCGTGTTTCATAATCATACGTAAAAACCCTGCAATGTCATTATCATTTCCTTCGACCTCGTCGAAAGCCGCGGCACCTACCACTGAGACTACCACTGAGTCTCAGTGGTAGGTACCGCGGCTTTCTCAGTGGAAAGCCGCGGTACTACCACTGAGGCGCTACCGCGTGAGCGAAGCAGGGCGCCGGGCGAAGCGCAGTTCGGTGAAAACGGACCTTTGAACCACGCGCGCCGTTCCCCGTGGCAACGCCAAATAGGTTCTTTTTTGCATTAATCAAACAGAAACGAACAAGCAGCATTTTATTACGTCTCATGATGCACAGAAGGTTTTTTTTTTTCTTGCAGCTAGTTTGATTACTAGTGATTAATTGTAGTCTGACTCTCTCACGTCATCGGGATCATTTCCAAAATGTCCCGCTCGTGGCGCTGATCGTGTGATGCATTTAGCTTAATTTCTCGGTAAGTAGGGCGCTGCTGTTGATAATATTGCCGTTTTGGACGTTGTCATACATTGAGCTTTCATTCTGGCATAAATTGTTATTTGTCTGTAGTGTCCCTTTAACCGTCACGCCCACGCATTCGTGGTCGACGAATGCTTCAGATTGCTCCTTGCCTTTTATCCACTTTGTCGCTTCTTCCCTTACTTCCCGGCGCAACGTCTGGCTCTTGCTTCCTTTATTCTTTAACTTGCACCTTGTCACAGTCTGGCGCACTTGCTTATCTTTGCTGCGGTCTTCGAGCTTCTTTTTGTACCTGAGGAGTGGTTATACAGGAGTTCTGGCTTCGGCTATACGTCGCAGTCGTCGTTTTCGTGCATATCGCAACTCCGGCATGCATGCGCGTGCACTGTTGTAGTTCGCGGAAGGAAGCGCTCTCACCATACGGAAGGAAAGAAACCAACCACGACACGAGCTTTGCTACACCCCCCGACCGAGACTTCCCACCGCGTCGCTTCTCCTGCTTCGTGTCTTGCAGCCCGAAGTTAGGACCACGCGTGCACGCGAGTCCACGCATGGCGTGTCTCAAACTTAGACGGGCACGTGAGCACCGACGCACATGCGTAGCAGCCGGAGATAAGAAATGGCACCCGGAACCACGTGCCTTATGTGAAGTGCCGAAAAAACGGGAAACTGAGAACGCGTAGCGTGCGTAACTTCGCGTGAAGAGCGCTTTGTGTGTGCAGGGGCACGTTACGATAGTGCCGCAACCGCGTAAACAGGAGGTTTTGTTGGCGAGCGCTGACGAGTTTACGAGCGCCTTAACTTTTCCTTATGCGGCACTATATTTGTAGCGTCGCCCGTGTGGCACCACCGTCCGACGCCTTTGGACCCTCGTTGTCTTTCTTTATATAAGCTGAAAAAGGAGGGAACTTGCGCCTTTGATGACAGAGTCGTATCTTAAGGATGTACCGTTGTCGGCGCGGCAGAAATTCTTGCTGTAGGAAGCTGAGATCAATGCCTATAAATAAACGTCTGCAGTGCCAGTGTATACATGTTAACAAGGTTCTTTGATAGCTCGTATTAGAAAGGTTCAGCAACAGGTAACCAAAGGCTTAGGAACTTTGTCGGTCAGGTGTACGAAAAATGTAAAATGCGCACTGACACGTTTCGGTTCATTGGGTGTGCGCATAACAGCTTGGAAACCAGGGCTTAAAGTCTCCCTTATTGGAGGGGGGGGCCTCATAAAGCGGCAATATATATATATATATATATATATATATATATATATATATATATATATATATATATATATATATATATATATATATATATATATATATAGATATCTATATATTAACGATCTTTTCGCCGCAAAACCGATGCTGCGGTGGCCTCAGCGGCTCTGAAACGCGCAGATCGTGGGTTGCTGGAACGCGGTGCGAGCTGGCATACCGAAGAATAAACGCAGGATTTCTAGATATATCCGTCAAGATCCACTTTCGCGGTCGTATTATCTAATTTTGGGCAAAAATGATATCGTACTGAACGCATGAAAATGCATTATTTCCAAGGGATGTTGGCCCGGAATAAAAACAAAAACGTATTAGGCTGAAAAACGTATTATGCAGAATCGTATCAGCGAGATTCCACTGTATATATATATGCTATAGATTAAGCGTTAAGAGAGGTGTTTGCGATGATCACAGTGTAGTGAAGCCAACTGTCTCTAAAACTGAACAAATGCTTATGAATGCTATACAAATACATATATTATTCCGAATGTATTTCGGGCACTCATTCAACGTGTCAATCCAATCAAGCATTAAATTAAATTATTTTGGGAACGATTTCTCAAAAATAACTCGGGATGTAAAGGTTTAAAGATATGTGAGCTCAAAATGAGTAACATTAGTTGACTCACTGGATTTGGAACCTCGGACACGACAATGCTATATTTTATTTTCACTACCACTTGCCTAATAAAGTAGGCAAAATACACGCGTCTTTGCAATTACAGACTTGCGATGCACAACTAAAAAAATGAAAATTGAGTGGCAAACTAAACAGACCAAGGTGAACCGTTACCGATTCACGAGCACACTTCACACTCAGGTGCCTCGTGAAACTGTATGCTGTGCCAAGAAGCTTTGTCGAACAGGGTGGTGACCCGTGGTTTAAGGAGGCGCTGCCCGTGGTGTTCAGTGTCTCAGTTAATTGCATTCAGTAGTACGACGATACCTGTTTTCTTCTGCTTTGCTGACGCCCCGTCAACCAAATATTCGCGATTAAATCATTATTCGGAAAATTGCAGAGCATAATTTCCCCGCACAAAGCAATACTGCCAAAAAATTCAACTCTAGCATTTGTCAAATGGGTGCCGCAGTGCCACCGTCGGACTGCCGAGCGGGGCCGGGCCCCTCCTTAAAAAATGGAGGGGGGGGGGCCGGGCCCCCCCGGGCCCCCCCTGACTTTAAGCCCTGTTGGAAACACTCTAAATCTCGCTGCTATGTCGAGGGTTAATTTAAATGGTGCGGCATCTAAAAGTAAACTGCACCTACGGTGATGTAACGCGCTCTTATGTGCCACCCACCCTTCGGAACGATATAGACGTTCTCTGAACAGCATTAAGTGCCTCAGACAGCCTGCGTATCACGTTGCGTTTCGATCCGTCGGTTTCCGCCTGCATACTTCAGACTACCATTCGGTTCCTCGCCTGAAAATTGGAATCGACGTGAATTGAGTGCCCCTTCTCGCCCTCGAACCTTATAAAAGCGTACAACGTAAAGTAGCTGATTTACTTTCAACGAAGGCGTATTCACTCGTGTATTCACTCGTGTCAGTAACGGTGCCAACTATTAGATCACCATATACGCTTTTACCTGACTCATAGGGATGACCCGGATCCTCGCATGCGACTCTGCTTCAACATAAATATAGAAGCCAATCAAATCGCCACCCTGCCAGCTTTTGCTCATTTGCAGCCGTTAGCGATAGGTTACAACACGAGGGCCACGGCATATTGTATTAAGTATTAACTCTATCATGACAGTCAACGCGTTTCAGGATTCTTTCCCTGCTACGTACTTAAGTTACTGTTATAATAGTGCAATGTGATATGGAGCAAGACACTCGCATGGATCGCATGCAGTTCATCTCGCATTTCGCGGTGCATATGCACTCTCTATTCTGTCGAGGCTTTCCTTTCTTGATCTTACGGTACGATTGGATTTCGAGTTGTGTCGCTGAATATTGAGCAAATGAAAATATCAGCCTCGTTTTCTTCTTTATTTCCACGCTTGCAGCGAGAAGTACATATGGTATGGCATATGTGCATAGGATGGCTCTTGTTTTTGTTGCCGCCATCTTTGTGCGTGGTTGGCGCTTGACGCCCAACGCGTTTTGTTGCACGACTGCGTACTGCAGCGGAAGAAGGCTCGAACGCTGCATGCGGCCGCATTGCGTACCCACACAATAGGAAACCGCGGTGTATACATACACGCATGCGCTGCGTGCGAGTCACGTTTTTGTGAATTGAGTGACGCGCGCGGGATGACGGACGAGCCTGTCAAGGAAGGTTTCGCTCGCGCGCCGCCGTCAACGTGGGAACCTCGGTGCGAGTAAAGCGATATCAGTGACAGGAAGACGTTAGAGACATTTAAACGAAATGGACGAGGGTCCGGGATGCAGGGATTCGCACTGACGAAGACAGGTATGCGCCCACGTTGCACCCAGTGTATGCGAGTGTATGCGATGGAATGACGGTACTGCAGGCGCGAGAGGCATCCTACATGCGTTGCGTTGGTTGTTGTGTCTGGGTGTCATTGAAAACGCGGCATTCCACGCCTTCGCCGCCACCGCAGGAGATGCCAGTTTTTGGTGCATAAGCTTTTTGGATTAATGAAACACCTTCTTGGAGTACTATACGTGCGCTCGTAAAGAACTCTAAATGTCACCACGTATCAATTTTAGTTCGCTTTGTCTCTCTATACGCTATTACACAATATTATCCTAATATCTATGTCCTATTACACAATGGGGTGGCACTGCAGTGGAATCAATCAATCAATCAATCAATCAATCAATCAATCAATCAATCAATCAATCAATCAATCAATCAATCAATCAATCAATCAATCAATCAATCAATCAATAAATAAATCAATCAATCAATCAATCAATCAATCAATCAATTTGATTGATAATGGTGGTAAACGACGGTTACGAAAGCACAGCTTGCCGTTGGTGGAAACGCTAGGCGGCATTAGCCCGGCCGCACCCCCCCCCCCACCCCGGCATTAGTCGATTTTACATGTATATATATAATACATGCACACATACAAAAAAAAACGCCAGGCCTGCGCGGAAAGCGCAGCACAGTCACAGCGAAAGCTGGAAGAGCGGCATTTCTAGAGCCCGTTATAAACTATCCTGTGGCTACTAATGCAGGTACATTAGCAACGCACCCACTACGCCACAAAGCGTAATTTTTGGGAAGTTGGGAAGCACCCAGCACGACATTATTCGTTGTTCTGCGGAGAAGCGAGGTACCAAATGTAAGCGATTATGTGCAGTTTGTTGATGCGGCGGTTGATGACGATGAATAATCATGGTTGCGCCCTTTGTAATGGGTTGGAAGCTTTAAACGACCCACTAGTTACGTAATGCATATTGTGTGACGCCCGGTCGTTATTTAACTGTCCCACCACGCTTTATAACATACGTTAACTGGAGAAACGTAGAGCGAGAAAGAGAGAGAATTGACTTTATTGAGACCCTGAGGAAATGGATCATGGGAGCCTTATGGGCTTCCTTGGCAACCAACAGAAGTTCACTTGCGAGGAACCCACTACGCTATAAATCATTGTAATTTTTGAGAAGTAGGGCAGTACGCACTGTGCCATTTTTCGTCATTCTACAGGCAGCCGTGGTACCTGCTAAACGCATGTAAGGCATTATGCGCACTTTGTTGATGCTGTGCGTGATGACGATGAAGAATTATGGCAGAGCTCTTTGTAATGGGTTGGAAGCATTCAACAACCTACTCGTTGCGCAATTCGCATTGTGTGACGCCTGGTTACAGAATTCGCGTTGTGCGACGCTTGGTGCTTATTCTACTCTTTTACCACGCTATATTGTGTTACGAAAGCTTCGATTACAATTAGAACAAGAAGTTTATTTACAGAATTTACAACTGTCTTGAGACGTGATTCTTGGTTCGTGTCTCGAAAGTCTCTGCCTCGTCTTCGAAGTTCGCCCGCACTGGCCACTCTCTCACCCTCGTGGTATTTCTCCTGGTTTGCTTCCATTTTCACTTGCTGAACGCCACGTGCGCAGTCCAGATGCCTTTCCAGGAAAGCCCCACAACCCCGTCGCGCGGTTTCTGCCGTGCCTGAGAGGGCGGTGTGGTGTACAGTTACGTTGACAGGAGGGAAGGACTGCGGGCCTGCGGTGGGGGGCTGTGAGAGACACTTTACGACCCTGTAGAAAACGGACTTGTGTCCCAACGCTGAGATGTTTCGTCTTTGGGGACCCAGCGGGGGGCTACTGTTGGTTGTGGGCCCCGCGGGAGGCTACGAAAAATCCTTAACATACTCCCCGCCCAATGAGCGTAGCTCATTGACCTCGAGCCTCTAAGAGATGAATAAGTTGAACAGGCCGTCGTACGTTCTTTCCCCCAGGCAGGCGTATCATGCAGGCGCGGGTGCGTCCATCGCGTCCCGGAAAAACTTCCATAATCCTGCCAACCTTCCACGTATGACGTGGGTGAAAGTCATCATGTAGCAACACCAGGTCGCTGATCTGCAAGTCACTTGCTGCTGCCGGCGTGGCGTGGTGATGTGATCGTAAAGAGCACAAGTACTCTGCTCGCCAGCGCTTCCATAGTAGATCAGATAATTTCTGGCGATACTTCCACCGACGCGCTAGTTCGTTGGCGTTAGAAGCAGTCGGTTGTTCTCCGCGAGTCGGCAGGGAGGTCAAGCGTCTTCCTATGAGAAAATGGGCTGGTGTCAGCGGCTCCGCTTCGTCCTCGTCACTGGAAACGCGGGTTAACGGGCGTGAATTTATCACCGCCTCAATGTCCGTCAGGATAGTGCAGAGTTCCTCAAACGTTACGTAGCTGCACCCAAGCACTTTCTTCAATGAGGTCTTCGTTGAGCGCACCATTCTCTCCCAAAAACCTCCCCACCAGGGGGCTCTTTCCACATTGAATTTCCACTCGATTCCCTGCTGAGACAAATAGTCGAGCGCTTCTTGGTCGCGTGCCGCTTTCCACAGCTTTTTCAGCTCACCTGCCGCACGGTGGAAGGTTTTAGCATTGTCAGAATAGATGGTGCGGCAGAGTCCGCGCCGCGCCACAAAGCGGCGAAAAGCCAAAAGGAAGGACCCCGTGGACAGGTCGGTGACTGGTGACTGGTTCCAAATGGATCGCTCTGGTGACAGCGCATGTGAGTAGCAAGATGTAGGACTTCTGTGTCTTGCCATCCGTTTTCGTGAGCACTGGTCCGGCGAAGTCGAGGCCCGATACCATGAAAGGTGCCGCTTCAGATACCCTGTCTCTAGGTAGTGGCGCGACAGGCTGCGTTGCAGCCTTGCTGCTCATCTTCTTGCACACAAAACAACGGTTCAACACCTTCTTTACTGCCTGTCGAGCTCGAACGATCCAAAACGTTTCTCTTAACTGCGTCAATGTGTCCAAACACCCAGCATGAAGCAGCCGGCGATGTTCGTTCCGTATAAGGAGCTCCACGAAGTGGTGTGACGCGGGCAGTACGATGGGGTGCGCCGTTTCATAGGCCAAATTCGATTTCTGCAAACGCCCCTTTAGCCGCAACAATCCGCTGTCATCGATGAACAGTTCCAAACTTTTGAGGTCTGGCTGTTGTTTGAGGCGGCTGTTTGACTCAACGTTGCCCCGTGCGTCACCGAACGCTTCCCTCTGCACCTGTCGGGTCAGATGATCCCGCGCTTCCCGAATTTCTTCAGCACTGAGCGCGCCATTTCGCCTCTGGGCGCCGTGTTTGCAGTTATGCGTGAACCGACGCACCCAAGCTGTCACTCGTAACAAACGATTCAAGTCGCTGAAGCGCTCGATGTCTATGAGAAGTGGGGGGGCAGTCGCGCAGACACTACCCACTGCCGTCTTGGTCAACCTTCGCTTTTCGTGGATGATTTCTGCGGGAACGTCAGCAACTACCTTGTTAGTTTCCAAAGGCCGGTCTAATGGCTTCCAAGGGAGGCTTGACTCGTAGCGGCCGTTGACAAAGTTCAATGAATGAAAATCGTGCCTCACGTGTTCGTCGTCTCCCGATGGGCCGTCCTTCGTCGAGATGCCGAGGCTCTCTAATTCCCAGGAGGCTCGGAGCTCGTTGGAAAGGCTGGACGCCGGCTCCACCACCCCGGTGCGTAGGACGGCCACCGTCGAGCAACACACGGTCGAGGCCGCCTGCAGAATTGGGCCCTGCAGCGTCCATCCAAAGTCAGTGTTAAGCGCGACCAGCGCTCCCTCAATAGCTCGCACTTCACCGCTCACTATACGCCAATAGCTGTCGGCTCCAATGAGTATCTCAATGTCCCTGCGGTCACCGCGGGTCGGTGATATCGCCACGTCTGCCAGCTGTAGATCAGCCACTCCGGGGAGGCGATGCACGTCGCTTGGTAGTACAAGTTTGTCGGAGCAGATCTCCTCGATTTCGAGCGCCTCAACGCAATGCTCCTTGCGGCTGTACTGGCTCCGAAGCCACACTCTAACTAGGCGTCGCTTGCTCTTCATGACGTTAGCAGCCCCACCGAACGGATAGATAGTCACCTCTTCGTCACCGATCACCTCCAGGTTCAGTTCTCGAGAGAGGCTCTTGGTGACGAATGAGCGCTGGCTGCCCCCATCAAATAGACAGCGCGCCAGGTGCTTTCGGCAGGGACCGTCGACCCATACTTGCGCCGTTTGCAGCAGAACCGAATTCTTGCTGCTGTTGCTCAGCGAAGCCGTCGAGTGGAGCTCCGCAGCGGTATCCGGGTCAGAAGATGGCACGGGAGGGTCGCATAGGGGGGTAATGTGGCGACGACCACATTTCGCGCACCGGATTGTCCAATTTCTGCACGCTTTCGTCATATGCCCTCTTTTCGCGCAACGGTAGCACCTCCCCGCGTTCCGCAGCCTCATCTTCTTTTCCTTTATCGGTATGGGAGCAGTGCATTCAGCCGCGTCATGTGAGGGAGAATCACAAAAGGGGCACTTTTCATTCTCGTGTTGCACACTCACTTTAAGGCTGGCGGCAGAACCCTTTCCTTTGATGTAATCCGGATGCTGATCTTTCGGAGGGCGACTCTTATCCGGCTCATGTGGAGCTTGTGTGTGGCCTGCGTGGGCCCTTTCACGGCTGTCCAGTTCCAGGCGAAGCGAGCCAAGAATCGCATCTAGAGTCGAGCTGTCGAGCACATCCTTGTCCGTTGCGTGGGTCTTGTGGAACTCAACAGCCCACTCGGTGGGCAGCACCCGAAACAAAACCGCACACAGCATCGCACCATATGTGTCCGGTTGAACACCTAAATTCTTCAGCCCAGCGACGTTTCTCTGGACGTTGTCGTGTAGCCGACGGAGCGCGTTAACGTCATCCAGCCGTTTAACTGTCTGCAGATTCAACAGCTGCGTGAGGTGCTCCTGCACGAGCACGTCCTGTCGGCCGAAACGCTCCTTCAGAGTCTTTATGGCGTAGTCGTAGTTCTGTTCACTGGCCTGGATGTCACTCACCGCTGCAGCCGCCTTGCCCGTCAGCACCGCACGCAGGTATAAGAATCGCTCGATGTTCGAAAGGCTGCAGTTTTCATGGACAGCCTGTCGGAATTGCTCCCAAAATGGCTGCCAGCCAACTCGGTCGCCATTGAACTTTTGAAGTTCCAGTTTCGGTAGCTTGAGGGGGCTTGCGCTGCTAGTGGACGATAAGGCCGTTGTGCTTCCGTTCACCGTACCTCCACCAGACAGGCTCTTTCGTTGCAAGCGCTCAAGACGGGTCCGCATACGTGTAATGAGCGCCTGGTACTTCCGCACGCCCGCGCACTCCTCGGCGAAGTCGTCGTCGCTGACATGCGGGTCGATGAGCGCGTCTTGATGCTTCAGATCTTTGGCGATGACCTCCAATTCAGCTCCTATTTCCGCGATGCGGTCCTCGTGCTCTGGTTCCAGGTCATCGGTTGTCTTCAGCAGCATAAGCTCATCGCTCAGCTTCTGCAGGTCGACGCGCGCCAAGCTCCTCTTTGTTTGTAGACGCTCCATCTTCGATCAATACAGTTGCATCTGTTCTCGTTGAACTTCTTGTTTCCGTAGAGCTTCCCGGGTTTCGGCACCAAAATGTTACGAAAGCTTCGATTACAATTAGAACAAGAAGTTTATTTACAGAATTTACAACTGTCTTGAGACGTGATTCTTGGTTCGTGTCTCGAAAGTCTCTGCCTCGTCTTCGAAGTTCGCCCGCACCGGCCACTCTCTCACCCTCGTGGTATTTCTCCTGGTTTGCTTCCATTTTCACTTGCTGAACGCCACGTGCGCAGTCCAGATGCCTTTCCAGGAAAGCCCCACAACCCCGTCGCGCGGTTTCTGCCGTGCCTGAGAGGGCGGTGTGGTGTACAGTTACGTTGACAGGAGGGAAGGACTGCGGGCCTGCGGTGGGGGGCTGTGAGAGACGCTTTACGACCCTGTAGAAAACGGACTTGTGTCCCAACGCTGAGATGTTTCGTCTTTGGGGACCCAGCGGGGGGCTACTGTTGGTTGTGGGCCCCGCGGGAGGCTACGAAAAATCCTTAACATATTGCATATCCTAATGTGGTTCCTTCCCGACATGAAGCCTGTATAGGACCTATTTGCAAAGCAGTTTCAAGCACCGGCATGGCTCAGAGGTTGAATACTGGGCTCCCACGCAGAGGGCCCAGGTTCGAACCTCGTTTTATCCTGGAATTTTTTTCTTATTTAGTTTTTTTTCTTATTTCGAGCGATACTGGTTACGGACACCGGCGGCGGCGGCGGCGGCGGACAACTACGGCACCAAAAACGGCCGGTGAAATGATCTCATAACAGCTTTCGCTGTAAAAAAGGGAACGAACATACGTAAAGGCTGGTTGAACTCCACCCCCCTGAAAAAAATTTCTGGTTGACACTGCTGGGCAGGCGCGCGTGTCGCCTGGCCGTCGCAAACATTGGCTGAAGCTCTGCACGTGGTTATTGAAGCTACGTACACGAAGTAACAGTAACCAATACTAGCTATGATTTTACTCGGTGCCCTTGCAGATTCTGTCCGTTACCGATATATATTGCTACGGTGGGCATGCCTAAAGATAGCCTTTATATAAGGGTGTGCGAATATTCGAAATTTTCGAATATTCGTCGAATATTACATTCGAAATATTCGTATTCGATTCGAAGTCGTGTATTCGAAAAGTTTCGAATAACTCGTCTTCCACATTTCTGCTGCGTTCGTATCGCTAAAAACGTTGCCGAGAGGAGCGATAAACATCGTAAGTACACGGAGGCACGATATCTGCCTGCGACGAGCGCCCCAATACGTATGATTTATTGCTGGTGCATCTCCGACGTGCAGCGCTGTTGGCGATTATGTAACCGTACATTTTCAATATTATGCGGCCGTAACGTGCCGCACTACCACTCGTTCACTATGGGGGAACCACTTCTAAAGAAAGACAGTGACCCGCGTGACTGGTGGCGTACTGTTCAGATACCCCAGTCTGGCAAAGCTTTGCCCCATGTAACTCCCTATACCAGCCACTTCTGTTCCAAGCGAGCGTGCCTTTTCGGTGGCAGGGGGGGGGGGGTTGTCTCTGTTAGAAGGGAGCGCCTGCTGCCTGATCATGTGGAGCAACTCATATTTCTTCATGGTAACATGTAGTCATTACTTTCATTGTGCCGTGATATTTACTTGTGTTGTGATGTGCATTGTGCTAGCCTGGACATTGTGTTCTGGAGATATGTATGTTGTGTTGCCAGTCAGGCTGTTAATGTTTTTTTTTCTTCAAATAGCTACATGGTAAATAAAATATCGTTACTGTGGAGGCATGTTTCCTTTGATATTCGATATTCGATTCGATATTCGAAGGTGGATATTCGTATTCGATTCGTATTCGAAAAATTTGATATTCGCACACCCCTACCTTTATACGACAGTATACTATAGTAACGATAAGGGACGGGGCACAATTATAGTCGTATATATATGTCGCGCCCGTAACCTATATGCGTCCTGCATATACGGATACCTCGCTAAGGCCCATCTTTCATAACCGAGGTCATCCCAACGACTATCTTCGGTTATGGTGCTGCGCAATGACGGACGTGTCTGAACACACAAACTAACACACCAATCCACGCATAACGTGTGGTATACTCAACCCTCTTCACTACAATATATATATATATATATATATATATATATATATATATATATATATATATATATATATATATATATATATATATATATATATATATACCGAGTGTTGTCCCGGAAAAAGAATGCAGTCACGATTCGCCGTTCTCCTTCCCTCAAGTCGTGCACCAGGAATACGTAGTATATCAAAAACGCATCCCCGCGGTGAACCGCGAAACAACAGGGTTTGAACGATAGTAATTCTCGAGGAGCCCGACCGGGTCGGGACCCTTCTTTCTCCGCCGGGTGATTTTTTATTTTTTATTTAATCTAGGCTAAAGGTAGCGCGTGCGAGCAGAGAACGGTTAAATTATATAGAATGGAGAGAGCGATCGCTCCGTGTCACGAAGCCACCGGGGTAGATATTTATAAGTCGCTCCATTCTCTTACGACGACGCTCAGATTGCCACGTGCGTGCGAACGCCCCTGAGGCATTGTGTCTATGTGTACAGCGCTTGGCAAAGCTGTATATAAATGGACTCGTGCGCATCGTTTGTATAACCATCCCTAATATCTACCCGCTGTTTTCCGGTGTGTGTAATGTGCATTGTGTTGAACCAAACACGTTACGCGATGTAGGCTACATGCTGCTTCACCTAACGCATGCAAATGTACTAAGACACCTTTTTGCAGGTAACTATATATAGTTAAAGTTATATGTTTATAAGTAGTACCAGAGTCCTTCAATGCATTGAAGAACTCTGGTAGTACTCATGTATGCCCCCGCCGTTGTAGGGTGTCCGCGTATTTCGGGTTCATTTACGAGGCTTAAGGGGTGTCCCGCATCGTCAGATGGCCCACACAAGTTGCTGCATAGTGGTCCCTGTCTTTTACTTCCCGAATTGCTCTTTCTGTGGCAACCGTATAGGTGTTCCTAAACGCGGGACCGAATCCCGGCCGCGGCCGCCGCATTTCGATGGAGGCGAAGTGCTATAGAGACGCCGTGTATATAGATTTAAGCGCACGTTAAAGAAGCCCAGGTGGTCGAAATTTCCGGAGGCTTCCACTACGGCGTCCCTCATAATCATGTCTTCGTTTTGGGACGTAAAACCACAACAATTATTATTAGATGTTACTAAACGGGGTATACAGATTGCGGGTGTATACACTTCCTTAGATCTTATAGCGTGTAAAGCAAAACAACTGGTATACAGACAATGCAACGATCGCTTGGGATCCGACGACGCTACACTGCAATCAGATAAGCGCCTATACATCTGAGCAATCTGTCGTGCGCGGCCTTGGCAGCAAGCCTGACCCAGTTTTCTATCCACATATATTTTTCTATTCACCGTGGCCATCACGGTGATCGAAGCGAGACCATTACGCGAAAGACCGCGGACGCACCCGTCATTTGGGCTGTCATCTGCGTGGGATAACATACAGGAACAACCCGACCGCGCGCTCCGGTCGTACGTAGCGATTATTCGTTTCGTTATTACGGGTTGAGTCGGAAGGCATAGAATTAAAGGAGTAGGGACATCGTCAGAGTGAGTCAGCGAAAAACGGAGTCGTGGGCGGATGGTCAGGATAAAACGGCGTTGAAATAAGTCTGCCTCCTTCACAAAGAAACAGCCTAGAGTCGCTATTTTCAGCTCGTGCTGAGCGCTTGAGGTGTCCTCAACCCAGAGTCTCTGTTCTTTTCTGCTCGTACTGAGTGGTTGAGGTGTCCTCAACCGAGAGTCACTATTTTTTGGGCTCGTGCTTAGCGGTTGAGGTGTCCTTAACGGAGAGCCGTAATTTTTTTTTCTGCTCGAGCTGAGCGGTTAAGGTGTCCTTAACGGGGAGAGCCATAATCTTTTTTTTTTTGTGCTCGTGCTGAGCGGTTGAGGTTTCGTCAACCGAGAGACAGCGCGCACTTCACGCTCCTTTCTCTCAAACTCCAACGAGGCTCACTTGCGTAGTGCGGCTGAGGAAAAAAGAGGGCCGCCATCATCAATATTCGGAGAACACGAGCCGCCAGATGTCGTTGCCGTCGTGTCCTTTCAATGGAAAAGGCCGCCGGATGACGGAACGGTGGAGTCGACGCGATCGGTCTCCTTGAGCGTTTTCGCGACGTCCTGCAGGCCGCACGTGCTTCGCGTCTGGATACTCACGGACACACGTCGTCGCTTTCGAATACGAAACGCGTCGGTGAAATCGCGACGTCCTGCTTTTTGTAACAACGAGATGCCTTTTGTTCCAAGATCGTGGCACAGGCACGTGTCGTTATTCAATCCGCCATATAGTGAAAGTGATAAGTGTTACTGTCGCTGCGGGCGGTCCCCATTTTTCGGGTGCAGATTCGTTCGCTTCGCATTCGCGGTATCGCGGCCAACTCGTATTCGTGCAGGCACTCTTTCGATGGTGTCGACCTGATTTTCTTCCTTCCAGCGAAGGTCAGGTGCATGCGTAAGCGCGGTGAATGTATATAGTCTCACTTGTCTCTCTCTCTCTCAAGGACTGCCGTTCGCGGCGAGCGAGCAAGTGAATACAAGGGCGCCGTTAAGATCAGCTCGAGAACCACGCCACGGCTCTTCTTGTGCTGCTTTTGTTTCCTCCGCGTCCCCTTTGCATCGAGCGCAAGGCGCCTTGCAGAGAGACCGCTTGTTGGCACCGCTCCGCGTCGCCGTGTAGTACGCATGCATACGAACCGAAGGTGTGGCAAACGCGCGCTGGGCGTTTCTCCACCAAGGTTCGATTGTGCTGTCCCTTACAGCTGTAAAGTGCCATTGTCCTCTCTGTCCGACCCGACGTCCGTCCATGTCGTTCGGCTTATCCATTCGTCTTTACTAATACAGTGGTGTCCTTTCTGCGCCGTTAATTTTTGCTTGGAGTGCTCTGCAGGCTATATCTCAACACACGAAGCCAGCCTAGAGAGCGCAGTACCGTTGCTATCTCTCTTTTTCTTTTGCAAGGCTTGAATCGGTATTTGATAGTAGCCCGACACACACCCCTCTGAGAAATGGTGCTGTGCGAAAAGCAGCATCCGTGGTCATGTTATCAGCATTCGATGGCTATAAATATCCATATATGGATTCCCATTCCGCGTGTAGAATTCTTGCACTGGTGCAAAACTTGTACTAGTGGCAGGATTGGAAGGGCAGAGACAGACTTGAGGCTGAATAATGATTATATGCGTGCCTTATCAAATTGGGTCGCTTAAGCGTCCGCATCGTACAGTCTTCATAGCCGCAGCTCCGTATTGCTGATTTACCAGGAAAGTCTCGAGACAGGTGCCAGACTGGAGTTCTTTCGTTTGCTCGGGACGAAGCATAGTTTTGCATAAGTAGCGGGCCCCCTGAGGCTGCGCTGCACCTGTCTCGAGTATACAATCCTCGTCCAAGATTGTGAAGAGGAAGCTTCAGCGCGGCACGCTGTTTGTACCTCCAGTCGTATCATCATCTTGACGTGAACGCTTTGCCGCGAGATTTGGGTCTCCCAGCGTGCGATTGGCGTTCCTCTCATACGCTCATGACAAGAAGCTTTGGATGACATCTGTGGGTTGGGCCTCCACACGGGATGTCGTTCTTAATACGTCGGCCTATAGATGCATCCGTACGCGCCGCACGTCTGCCCAGCATGTTTGTGTGGCCGCGCATAAGTCGAGGAGATGCAGCTGGCAGATGATTTCTGCTGGCCTGCAGCTGTATGCCGTATAGATAATATAAGAACGCGGACTGTTGCCCTCCTACGCTAGTTTTATCATCGCATCCATGCGCTTGCCATGCATTGGAAGCGTACAGCTGGCGACCGCTGCGTTCTCAGCCATGCCTAATTCTTCTTATGAAAGGCGAGTCGACTATAATAGGGAGGAGCAGAACGCGCGCCTCCAAAGGCTGGCTTGCCTGAAACCGACGTCATCTTACTCATATATGCGGGACAGCGGCGACAGTGTCAACTGTGCGCTTTTCTAATGTATTCTAACGACACACGATTAATATAAGGCGCCTTTGTAAGCCGCGTCTGCTTGTGCGACGGGAACAGCATGAAGAGATCGGTAGGCTGCGGTGAGACAAAGTGTCTCTTTGGTAAAGGATGACGTGCTTGTGTTTGCTTTTAATAGGCGCTCTGCACGTCCGATCGGTCTCCGAGACATTGAAAGATATATAGAGACGTTGTCTCATAGAAACCAGCTTGGCGCAGCTGATTTGGCAGGCACATCGTGTACGCCTTCACCGTGCCGCAAGTTCTCTATGGCTCCAAGGTGACTTCACTCGGTTACAGACTATCTTAGCATGCACGCAGATCAACATTTTTTCTTATACTCTTGCCAAGAGTGTCGAATACAGTTGCAGTCCCCAGCGTGGTGGCAATAATGCAACGCTGTCGCTTATGGCCGCCTTGCCACACCCCTGACCTTTTTCTTCTATCTCGAGGCCTTAATCTCCGCGGCGTATCGGCCTTGCGCCAGGGCGGGCTGCTGTCTGCTCTCACTTTCTCGATCACGCTCTCCGCTTCTCTCGTTCGCCATGGACGCCAGTTCGGAGGAGTCCGGTCTGTGCGGATGTCCGGAGCCAGTTTTACGTTCCCTTTGTGAAGACGCATTGTGCAACGCCGCTCGAAGGGATGCCCTCTCCCGGACACTGCGTCGACTCGATGGCCGACTGCTCGAGGAACTCGAGGTATTTCCACTGCAAGTGTTCCGCTATAGCGTACGAACCTCTCGCTGAGCTATCCTGTTACTGCACATCAGCTGTTTTCGCTGACGTTCGTATATGTTCGCGTGTGGCGTGTTTCCAATCCTAAAGAGCGCAAGAGGTGGCTTGCATCGACGTTATTGAAACCGCCGTGTTGGAGCACCAGCATTTGGGGGGGGGGGGGAGCTGGACGTTTGCGGTGTAAAGTAAATGTTCTCAAAACATCACATGCAGGTTCTTTCGTTATTCACGCATAGAGGCGTTCTTGTCACGTCGTCATCGCGTTGAAGCAAGCTAACCGCAACTTGTTTTTCATCAAAGCCGGCCATCGTGGAGTGGCAGTGCGTTCAGAAGCTGTGTCCATGACGTCACGTGCAAGTGATCTATAGCGGAACTTCCGGTCGCCGTCACGTGCGGAAGAGTCACGTGACCTGAGCGAAAAAATCACGTGCGACGTCATACCACCGCCGCAAAATTTTAATGAAAGGGAGGGTTCTATGTGGCGTTGCACAAATGTCGCTATTTTGCCAGTGTCAGCGGTTCACCAATGTCATTGGGGAAAAGGGGGGGGGGGGGGCAGTAAACGCTGTGCCGCTTTGCGGTTCTCATTACGTAACCAGCATCGCTACTACCAGAGCCAAAGTCGTCGAAGGCGACGTACCGCTTTACCAGTGCCATCATACGCGATGTTTTTATCAAGTCACCTGACTCTCCCGCATGGGGCGGTCACTGGAAGTTCCTCAACTGCTTTCTTTGAAAATAACCCTCGCGTGTATAAACGCCCAAAGCGCAAAACGCGTTCACGTGCTTTGCGCTGCGTTTTCTACTGACTGCGGTCACTGTACTGCTGCCTTATAACGTCCATGCGTGCAGTGGTGGTTTAGGCTTACCGTGAATCGTATATCTAGTTAAAATGAATATAACTCGTGTTTCAGCGTTGTTTCTTCTGAAAAAAAAAAAGTAGCAAAGCGCGTTGACTCATTGAAGAGACACTGATTTGCATATCCGCTTGGCTCGCGTAACAGCCTGAATTATAAGTGGGTGCTTACTCTATGCCATGGTCGTGCTGTAACCGGGCTACTTGTCGGTAGTCATTAGTACCTCTTAAAGACGGTGTTTCATAGTCATAATTATGTTCTGGCACGCTATAGTGTTGCGTGACATGCTCTATTTAGCGTAACGTTTGCGTTTCTCCGATCCTTCGCCCTTACTCCTCGCGATGCATCATATTACTAACGTGCAAGTGTAAACTGCCAGAACCACTTCACGCTTCGGTATAGAGCTTCAAGTGTTAGGAGAATATACATGCAGCGAAAATAATCAAAGAACCTCCACAATGTACAATCCATTGTGTGCGTCTTCTATGACACCGGCAGCGTGTGGCGATGAAGCAAGCGTGAAATGAAGCGTTCAGATTCTCTTTGTGCTGAACGCAACTATTTTTCTTGTGCTTCCATTTCACCCACACAAGTTGGGGCGTTAAGCGTTGTGCAAGTGTTTATCTACTGCAGGTGCACTCTCATACCCCAATGGGGCGCTGTAGAAATCCTTTGGTCGATAGGTGGCGTGTAGTGGCACATCGCCTCGACCTTGTTCTTCCACGTGTGTCTTTCTGCGTTATTTAGTTCTTGTGCTAGCGAAAATGAAATACATATACAGGACTGACTGGCAGTTGCTGTCTCTCTCTATATTTCTCTGTAGTCGTGATTAGTGTATCTACAGATAGAGAAATCGGCAACCCATTCGTTCTAGCTGTGGGCAAACAAAGCTTTTCGAATGAGTAACTTGTGGTGGTCGTTAGCGATAACGAGTTGTTAGCGAGACGCTCTTCGTTGATGACAGGGAGTTAACTGAGGGAGACTGAACTTGTGACTCTTACGGACGAAGAAAATCATCATCAATAGCGTTCAAAAATGACAAGGGTGGCTTTTCCATTCTACGACGCATATTAACAGAACCGACTGCGTCATCACCGTGCGTGCGTGTCTTTGTACGTGTACGTGTTCCGTCTTAATCTTCGGCAAGCATGCTCCTTCAATACAGCGCAAATAGCATCTCTCTCTATGTTCCTTCTCAAGTAATAATAAGCATACACCTAGAATTCGGAGGCAAGGAGGGGGCGGTCCAATTTTTTAGCGTTGAACTCCGTTCTCCCTTCCTGGCTGCGCCAGTGGCCCACGAGCACAGTAACGCGTGTGCTCACGTGGCGTGGTACACTGAGTGTCGCTGACCGTGGTTCTTCTCCCCCTACCCCCCTTCTGATGCCTTGTCTCAGGTGCTGGAGCAGGAGAAGCACGCCCTGCGGCGCAAGCTGGAGTCCCTGTCGGGCGAGAGCGACAGCCGGCTGGCCGAGCTGCAGGCCGACCTGTCGCAGGCCAGGCAGCAGCTGGCCGACCAGCAGGAGCTGCTCCGGGCTTTGGAGAAAGAGCGGGGCGCCCTGGTGCACGAGATGGCCGACCAGAACCAGAGGCTGGCGCAGGAGCTCAAGGCGGCGCGAAGGGCCGAGGACCAGGCGGCCGGACAGTACCGCAGCCTGAGGCAGCAGCTCTCCATGCGCCGCTCCAGCCTGGACGACCACGTGGCGCAGCTACAAGGGCTGCGAGACGAGGTGGGTATTTGCTTTGACTTTCGGATCGATATTTATATCTTGTACAGTCATATTGTATTATAGACAGCGAACTCTCCTTGTAGAGAAATCTCTTCGCTGTAAGCGGTGTTTCGTTACGAATAGATTACTATAAAAAGCCTCAGTATAATGTGGGATTTACAGTGCTCGTCAGTTCAAAGGCGAAATATAGTTTGCGGAATAAATGCTTGTTTGTGTGATACAAGCTCAATGAGAACCAACCGAAAATCAAGCCACGGAAAGTACAGAAGACATTATTTGCAGCAATTATGATATAAATGTAGATACAGTACATAATTGCTGCAAATAACGTCTCCTATGCTTTCCTTGGCCTGACTGTCTGTTAGCTCTCATTAAGCTTGTGTCTAACAAAGAAAACGAGCCCTTAAACTCCCCTCCTTTCATATATGTGTGATAAGCATTTGAAGGAGTACTGCACTATACAGTTACATACCACTGCTACAGCCTATTCTAGCCTGTTATCGCGATTTCGCGACATCCGGAACCCCAGTTAATCAAGCCAAACGGGACGCTCACGAGAGAGAAGGTCTAATTATGACGTCACGTGTGGCATTCTTACAAAAATTCGCTATGCACGCGCATGCCGCCCCCAATGTGGTATACATGCCACACAGGGGCGGTATGCGAAGTTTTAGGGGCGAAGCTCCTTAAGGCGGCACCCGTTCGTCCCTCGTAGTCGTCGTAGTAGTCCGTAACAAGTCTTACGCTTTGACCTCCAAGGTGGTGCCGGTGGGAGATTTCTCCTGTGCGTTGTTGAACAATAAAAGATTCGCAGCGTGCGCGTTAACTAAAAGCCGAATTCTTCTGTCTCTCATTCCCCATTAGCAGCCATTGGCATGTTCCAGTAGGAAACGTTAGTAGAAGTAGAAGTGTAAGTGTTAGCTAAAAGCCGACTTCTTCTGTCTCTCATTCCCATTAGCAGCCATTGTTTACCTCCAAGGTAGTGCCTGGTGAGATTTCTCCTGTGCGTGATTAAACAATAAAAATTTTGTTCAAAACGCCGTTGATTGATGAAATAAACCAACGAAAGACGCCAGATGTTTTGTAAAAGCAGAACGAAAGAACGCCAGATGTTTTTCTTAAAGTGTAGTAGTAGTAGTTGCATGTAGCCACCTCGCCCGATCGTCAACGGGCGAGGTGGACCGGCAACGGCGCGAGGACCCTGCCGTACGAGAGTTAAATCACACTAAAAGACATACTTTGCGGGCGATACACTCTAGTGAGCTTTCAACTTTTCGTCTTAGTGTACATGATAAAGAAATTATTTCTACGAAAAACGCAAGGCACACCTTGAGCAATATGTTTGGTTTTGGGATGCTAAATGGAACCATGAGGCGATGCGAAGCCGGAGCACTTGCACGATCGCGTTCCGTTGGCTTTCGTTGGGCATGCTACCGACCTCGCGTCGTGGAACGCGCGTCCTGTCTTCCCTCTAGCCTTGCCTTTAATTCGCACAGGGCGAGCGGGGAATGCGGTCGCTCTTGGCGCTCTTTCGCTCGGGAGCGGACTTCTTCCTTGTATTTCACCGATCACAAGTGATAATGAAGGGACCACGTAAACCAACAGTACAATAAAAGTTTGATGTTTAATATATACACGATGTTTCACACTCTTTATATTATGTACTGGGCGCATTTCACGGAAGAGTTTCACGGTTTACAGATGATTCCCTCCGTAGCTTCGCCCCACTCATCATCATTCACCCCGTGGATATGCTGTGATTTTTTTGTCTGCAGTGCCTGTCGGCATCATGAAGGCCACTGCGTGCACCAGTCGGCGAGGAGTTCCCAAACCAGCGTCCAATTTTCACGAATTCCTTCTCGTTCCACGCGTCTCCGGCAAACCACGCTTTTTAAAGAACGCGACGACTTCCTTCGCTGCCGCTTATTTACGCTCCCACGACAACTCCCGCACAGCTCTCGCACCGCCGTAAACTATTCGCGCGTACGCGGGACACTTGCCCACGTGAAATTCCACATGTGTTCAGCTTATAAGGATTGAGCGAGGTAAAAAAATAAACACTTCGAAACTATTACTCGTCTCAGACAACGTGGTATGTAGCAGTATGTCGGCGCATATATGCGCTCACAACTGCCCGTCTGCTGCGACGCAATTAGAAAAAAAAAAATGCTTTTCATCTTCGCCGGCTCTTCTCTTTGTTGTTCCTGTTAAAGAGAATTCCCAGCGTAGGCGAGTAGTGTGCTCTAATGCGCCCTTGTGCGTGAGACGTGAGAACATGGACGTATGAGATAATTGGCCCCGTGAGAATTTGAAGAACAAACTCGTATACCTCTAATGCATTTTCAGTCGCTGCCTCCTTAAAATTAAACATTAAAATGCAGCTTGCATGTCTTTTGACTGAGCTCGTGCGTATATATGTACTATAAGAAGTCGATTGCTCAGAACGCTCACAGATCTGCTGACTTTTATTTATTTATTTATTTATTTATTTATTTATTTATTTATTTATTTATTTATTTATTTATTTATTTATTTATTTATTTATTTGATACCTGCGTCGCCTTTGCAGACATTCCAGCAGGGAGGGGTATATAAATCTCTACACAAATTTCTATTCAATTATAATACACAACACTTTGTAAAATTGATGATTAGACCCTAAACATACAATATCTGACGATACAATATCTGACGGGGGGATTAAGCTAGACGTCGTCACCGTAAGTTCAGCTTAGTGTCGGACAAACTTTCGAGCCTTGGTTGCATGTTTGGTTGAGTTTCGCTCGTTTGGCGTTCTTGTCGGTCGTTAAGTTGTCGCAGCAAAATCGTTGAGCGTGCCCTGCGTAGTCAGCGAACTCTTGCAATTCAACGTGCGCTTACCTGAATTTTGCTTTCTTTCCTCTGCCGTATAGAGAGCATATTTCTCGAACATTCACGCTGTTTTTTATTCGCTTTCTGAGTTTATAGCTACGACGCTTCATCGCTTCAACTGTGCGCCCGTAGGGTCCAAAACGCGGTGTCAGCTGTTGTACGTGATTTATTGCTACAAAGTGAGAGAGGTGACAGTGCTTGCACAAGCGTGCGCAAGCTGATGTGTGCGCTTGCTTTTTAGTTACAGCGGGGCTACATCGCGACATTATCAAGGCACCCTGCACCTGACAACTATTTGTGTGTGTGTGTGTGTGTGCGTGTGCGTGTGCGTGTGTGTGTGTGTGTGTGTGTGTGTGTGTGTGTGTGTGTGTGTGTGTGTGTGTGTGTGTGTGTGTGTGTGTGTGTGTGTGTGTGTGTTAAAGTCGGCTTCCGCAGTGTAAGTACGGAGATGTGTTATACGACAGTTAAAGACTCTACAGCGTACGTAGAGCGCTTCGGACCGTCACTTTACTTCACATACAAGTCCCGTGCAGAAAAATGTCGCATGATCCGGGAAAACGTAACAAACGGAACATCAGTAACATCCACGTTTTAGAGCACCGATAGCGATGCAAGTGGGGCATTAACATGGCGGTTCCATACCTATTCCACGTGCCCATTGAAGCTCGATATATAAAGAGTGTACTGATGTTACCACTTCGTCACTGAATGAAATTTGGTAGAACAAAGTTCTTCACAGCGGGAGGGGGGTGGGGGGGGGGCACTTGTTATTCACGAGCAAAGAACGCGCTGCTCCCGCTTCACAGATCCGTGTTGAAGGCCCCTATGAACCTATACGACGAGGTCTGTGATCTTTTATCACGTTCGTGAAGAATAATGTTACATGTCCTTCCGACGTCCACCAATAATAAATACTTTTCCATGCGGCGAGCGAGTATAGCCTCGAGTTACAGGCGTGGAGGGCCTCGATACGGCCAGTCACACCTCCAGTGACGTCATGGTGTCTCCAGTTTATCGCTTACCTCACAATAAACGAGGGAACTGTTCCCACTGCGACAATTAACACACTGTGTACACCTTTTCCCCTCTGGGCTGTGGTAAATAGACGTGACCCCCCCCCCCCTTCCCACTTAAAAATGTCGCACTGCCGAGGCAGTGACGTCAGCATTTATACTACCGAGCCACAGTTCAGAAAGGACGTGTTTCTTCTCTCTCGTGAAAAAGTATATATACTTGCAGAAGCGTTGTAGCGGCCACGTGCGGCCGCCCTATACGCATGAAGTACTATACGTCCTCACCGAAAGGGTCCGCTCTTGTTTACGCTCCTGGCGAAGTTTCAATGAAAAAGAAAGGGAAAAAAAACACGTCTTGCGTGCACGCGATTCTGTCCCGGTGATACACTTGACTGAATACGTGACTTGGAACAATCGCGCGACAACCTCGCAGCGTCTGCAGAGTATGCCGACCTGAGCGTATAAACACGCGACTCCCCCAGAGCGTCGTTGCGGCATGCATACTTTGCGAAGACGATCCCTTCTGCTTTCCCGCGTAAATCGAGAGGGTTCTGGAGGTCGTGACCTTAAATACAGTCATTGTTCTTGCGAGCGAGGGCAACAACAATCGCGCGAAGAAGCCGGGCGTACGTATATCTATACGCGCCGGCGCATTGTCTATATAAGAGCTTTCGACTGATCGGCATCTACTGTACACAGACGGTTCACTCATTCTCTCAAAGGCATGTTTATTTAGCTGTAGTTGGCACATGACAACATGGATATCCTTTTGTGAGACGCACGACTGCGGAAACAGTGTATGTGGTAAAAAAAAAAATTCTGGAGTTTTCCGTACCAGAACCACGATGTGGTTATGAGACATGTGCCGTTGGGCATTCTCCGCTTTAGTTTTGGCCGCCTTGGGTATTTTTACTTGCACCTAAATCCGAGCACACGAGCGTTTTAGCATTTCGTCTCCCATTGAAATGCATCCACCGCGGCCGGGGTTGATCCCGCTACCTTGAGCTCAGCAGTCCGGCGCCATATAGTTACCAAGCTATACCGTGGCACGCAGATTGAAATGTTGAATACTAAGCGGCACCGCGGAAAGAACTGACGCACTCTGAATGGCGTGCGGCTTGTTAGTGGCGCGCTAAACCCGGACATACAAGTGAACGTATCGCCGTAAAGAATCTTTGTCATAATACGTCATGTAAGCCAACGAACACGAGAGAGATGTCAGCCGAACGAACAGCAGGACAACGGGATTCATCGTGCACTCTGTCATTGTTTTACCTGTATACCTGGTGCTGCTGAATTGCACTGCGCATTTTCGTTTTAGATCGCCGATACGGGCTGCTACTCGGAACGTGATCGAATTCCGCCAAAGTGGTGAATTCGTCAATGAATGCGTTATGAGCCAATCGGAGAGGCTGTAACAACTTTTTGAGCCAATCATGACTCTCAAGATGGTGAATTCGACAATAACACGAACTTATTAGCACTCTCAGTCACCGTACGTGGCTATCCCAGCGCTCAGTGTGTACCACTTACGTTTCCAGAAGAGGCGCTCAGTGGCCAGTCTGCGTACACGTGACATACTGATTGACTGTATGATTGACTTTATGATTGATTGACTTTTAAGGTGGGGATACCTCATGAATACGAAGAGCACTTATTATTGGTCGATATATCTAGTCGCGCACGCCGTAGCTGCCCCGATCAACGCGAAAAGCTTCCCAAGCCGCAAGAAAGTGAACCAGCAGTCGGTTACAGTCGTCCTTCGAGGCATACTGACCAAGGATAATGTCGCTTAAGTTCAGTGACGGCACGAGAACAGGCGTGTAATTATTATTACGCTGCCTGTCGGTGCACGCGCGGAGCGCCCTATCAATAAAACATCGGCTTGTCTTTTTGTATTTTTTTTTATTTTCGAAAGTTTGCCCAGCGCCATACACAATTAAATATATAAATGTAGGCCTGTTTCCACTATATACATTAACAGTACTCTACGGTTGGGCTCATAGAACCACGAATCGTAGTGCGGTGGTCTCGTTGGATGAAGGCCCACTGTTTTCAGGTATAGCGCCGTCCTATCTGGTTCAGGCCAGGGCATGTCCGTAATAAGTGCCTGATGGTAGCCGCGGACGCTTCAGCTGTATACAATATGGGCAAGTATCCCGAAATGACCCATGGAGATGTTGTGGCCAGGCATATATGTGACCGACGCAGTAGGTGCCGCCCCCACGCGAAGTCTCCGCAACACCACCTCCTCCTGGCGGGTAAGGCTACCTGGGAGGTTTGAACCACACGGTAGAATTAAATATCGTGTGGCGCCACGGAGCTCGTAAGTGCTGCGTGAATGCATCACCCATGCGCCATTACTGCGGAAGACGCGTTGAAAATTCGAGCTCCGTTGTCACGGTGTCGCGGCGGTGAGCTCAAAGTGTCACTGGCTCTTCCCGCCCAACAGTTTGCCGGCGCTCTCGCCCGCTATGCCGAGTAAACGCCAGCAGTCACGCTTGGTAGCATCTCCCGCTCAGAGAAGGAAAACAAGCATGTATACGTGTTTTATAGAAGCACGCTTCGACCGTTTCCGCCTCTGATTACTCTAATTCCAGTGTAGCTATCGTTGCGGTTTTTTCGCTGTAAATTTCGCATAGGCCCCAGTTTTCCAACGCGGAAGACTGAATTTTATTCGGCGGCTAGAGTTACGGCTCAGAGTCTTAGTTGCTACATCATTTTGGACTCTTTGAGAACCACGGCTGTGGGACACTGTGTGTGTGTGTGCTTTTGTGTGCGTGTTTTTTTTTATATTTTTTTTGTCTCCTTATTTTAACCGCGACATCAGTTGTTAGAAGAACGCCAGGCCACGGCGAGAAGCATAAACGGTCAACGAATCGCCCTGCCTTGCCCACAACCCGCAGCAACCAGCCGTTTTACTCGCCCAGCCATGCGTGTATAAACACTCCGCAAAACACGGTCCCCTTTTGTCGGCGCGCAGGCATGTTTTTTTTTTTTTTTGTGATTATCTTTTAAAACTACACCCTTCCATTGTCGTCGCGGTACAGTCTCGGTGTACACACGGTCTGGGTGAACGAGGTCAATGCGACATGCGGAAGCGACCGCAGACTTATCCGTCACTTTCATGCACGCCTCAGCGCGCGACACTTCTTGTGTGACGCTGTCCGTAAAAAAACTCGCGGAGATCGGTCGCCGTTTTCGTGTAAGGTTCCTGCTTACGCGATCTCCTTTGCCCTAGCTGTCTTTCTCCAAAGCGCCGCGGACATCAAGGACGTACGCAGACACTGCTGAACTACGAAAGCGCATGGTATATATTTTAGCGCGCGTCCTTTTCCTTCTGGCCCAGCAGTCGATGCGTTCCTGACAGCGATGCGAAAACAAATACGCCCTGTATAACGACTCGGCTGCATGTCGCCCGCCCTCACTGACCTCAGTCATCTACACGGGGCTAACGAGGTCGAATCGGTAGCAAGAGACCCGACGATCACATTCGCCTCCCTCGTCCAACTTCGTCCATGAGAGAATGCATAGTTACCTGCATGAATAGGAGAACGTGAATGTGGTGTATAGAAATTACCAGATCCTGCTTTATGCGCCTCTATACGGTGGCGTTGTGACGACACATTGTGTGCTGTATCTTTAATAGACATGAAGCAAGCAGAAGCGAGGAGAGTTACGTTGTCCTGACTTATGCACTTTTTCATCTGAGTCCTGGGCGGCAACTCGTGCGGAAAAAAATTTTTTTCACTCTCCAGAAGCATGCAAGGTGCAATAATGAGCATAAAATAAAAATTAAGACAGTCACGCGGGATGCCGGTATAGACCAACAAAGGTTGTACTTCCGTACACCTTTACCCTCTCGATGAGTTGATTACAAGACATAAGAAAGCCTCCAGCACAGGGCCGGAACGTAGTCCAGAGGTATGTTGACCTCGAAAGGAAAATAAAACAAAAAGCCAGCGGCTGGGCCATGCCACTTCGCGCGAAACGATGGCGGTTCGCAAAGGTACACGCGTAATATTCGTATTCACGTGGTTTGCCCACAAGTGCAACGTGCTTCCCAGTACTGTTCATTTTCGATTAAGCCTTTATGTCCCATTGTTTGTACATCGCGACCGGTTCGATGTTTCTCTGGTAGGAGCTAAGTAGGGAACTTTGATTGTTATCTTCATTTGCTGGCTGTGATAAAAAGGACGTGCTAACTGAGTAAGCTCGTCGTTCGGCTTCTCAGTATCTCAAGCAACGCTTATCCTCCGAAACCGATAGAAGCGAGTATTTTCTAGCTTACGTGTTGGGTTTATAATGTTTTGTGCGCGGAAGTGTTGAAGCAGATAAACTAAGGGGGATAAGCTAACGCGGGCTGATAGTATTTTCTGTGGGGCGAGTTTAAAACTGTTGGATCTGTCACGTTCTTCTACTTCTGTTTCCTTTGTCAACTAGCGTGAACACTGCGGTGTTAATGTTCGTCCGAGCGTGTGTAACAGACACCTTTAAAGCTGGCTTTACCGCTATAAGACATCTTGCGTGGAGAAGCCCTCCTCCGAAGGCGCAGTTTCCGAGCTCTTCTTCTTCTTTCTTTTTTTTTATTTGTGTGTTTTTCCTTTTGCGTTCGCCTCTTATTGCTCCCCGAGGACCAGAATTTATGGCAAAGATGCGCGCTGTTGATATTCAGCATGCTCGTAGTTGACGATGCTCTAGGTTCAAGTAGCCGTAGCGTGACATATAGTGTTTCTCGAAGCTGGTGGAGTGAACACGAGTAATGTAGCGAGTCGAGTCTGTCGCAACCGTGCAGCTAATCGGAGATTGATTATACATCGAAATGTTATCCGAAGGCTTTCCGCATCAACCACGGTTACGTAGGAGGTCATCTATTGCTCGACGAAGTGCACGTGAAGTTCAAAAAGCAGCTGCCGCTGGTTGTCCATATCATGGAGGAGCAATGCAATTAAACACTGCATTTCGCTTTTATTGTATTCTATAAATACGCAACGCGTAAATGTTTTGTTCAAGAATTATATTATTTACAATAATCAATGAAACAAATATACGTGGCTTGCGCGCACGCTTGCGTATGATCGATATTCCAGAGGCGATCGAAAGGGCAGATTGGAAACGGGGGGATGTAACTTTACGATGTATAACTCTTGCGAAGGCGAGGACATGTCGCTGTTGAAGTCATCAGTGAGTGGCCGATGCAGCAACTGCCTCACCACAATTGGCTCTAAGTACCATATGACGGGCTACTTCACCGGTGCTCACGAGACTATATAGTTACATATAGACTGCTTTTTACGGCCGACGATCTCTCTATAATGGCTGTCGCGTCTCGTCGTACATGAAATCATTAAATGACCACATGGCTCACGAACGTGCAAAGTCAGCATAATTGTTGGTTCGATGTCTTCTTTATTGTTCATCCGGAGCTTTTCTCTTGCGCAGATCACGCTTCTGTCTGAGCGCAAGGCCGAGCTGGAGCGGCGCATCTCTGCACTGGTGGACGAGCGCGAGAGCCTGAGTCTGTCCCTCGAGGAGTCCGGGGACCGCATACTGCTGCTGGAGAAGCAGAGGCACGAATACGAGACGCAGGTGAGACTGGAAAGAGCTCGTCCTATGGGTCTTTCCGGGCGATGCGAAGCTAGTCACTCTTGTTTCACTACTTTCTAGACCCGAGTGAAGCGCGCGTGCGCTTGGTGTGGATGTATGACGGTGCGTACCCAACCTCTTGATATAAAGAACAAGTGTAATGATAATGAACGACATCCGCCACTGGCACGCTGATACGAGTTGTGAAGATCTCGCTGTTGTATATTTGTACGCTTAGATTTGCGCTGTGCAGCTTCTGTTCAGTATGGAATGATGGTGTAGATGGCTATGGGATTAAGCAATACGAAATGCGGAACGAAGTGCATGAATGCACTTCTTTCCGCACGTTCTCTCAAGTGCAAACACAGTCTCGAAAGCAGTCGCTAGCATCGGAAAAGGTGTCGTAGCTATCACTTTATTGCGACATTCTATCGAAACAGGGTGCAGATGCTTGAATGAACAATGCGGAAGAGTTATATTTATAGACGTCTCGCCTAATTGGACCTGTGTTCCAGGACGTGCAGGGTGCGCAACTTCCGCTGGCAAAGTCAGGCACGTATACACACGGCTACACGAGCGTCCAGTGAGCGTGAACCTCGATATAAACTGTCGGGTGTGCTATACAATCGGAGCACGCCGTCTACACGGGCTTCGGCGTATATAGCACACCGTCGCTCATTTAGTACAGAGCGCGCCGCTTCCGCACCCTTCGCTTCCGACCAGGGGCGTGAACGCTGTCGATCACGAAGGTGCGTTATTACACAAGATCGAAAGAAAAATGCCGTACGCGATCCCGTTTTTGGCGACACGTGTTGTTGAGGCGCGCGCGGAGAACAATACGAAGGCGTTGTCCGCAGCGGCGAGTCACGCAACGCTGTCCACTCCTTCTCCCTTACCTGCCCCCCCCCCCCCCCCCTCCCCAGCTTGTTTGCCTTTGCACCTCTTATTTTCTCTTCTTGTTCATCTTCTTACACATAGCACTGAGTGTTGTCTATAACGCTAGTTCAGACACTCGCGTGAAGGAACAGAAATGCAGGAGAAGAAGAAGAGGAGGACGGAATAGAGAGCGTAATCTCGGAGATATATGGAACAGGGATGAAGGCGACGCGGAAAAATTGCCGGCCGGCCGTTACGCGAACGCGCGCGGGGACAATTAGGAGGAAGTGTCCGCCTCATTTATGCACTTCCGCTGCACGGGACAGCGACGAGTCCCGTCGAAACCGGAAGTCGCGTTTGTTTCTACTCTTCTTCTTCTTTCTTTCTTTTACTATTCGTTTCTTCTGACTTGATAGAGAGAAGCTCTCCGCTGCGCGAACTGTAATGTTTCCTCGTGATTGCTGCGGTTGCGCAGGTGGCGAAGCGTTTAAAATTCCAGCGCCGCCTCTCTGGCTAGCGGCGCCAACGATGATGCGTCGAAGGAACGCGAGCCGCGGTTGACAGGAGCAATTTTCACGCCTCCTTGGCGAGCGTTTGTACGCTGTGTTACTCGCTTTCTGCCTGCTAGTTTGTTGTTGCTGCTGCTGCTCTTGCGCCTCGCACGACCCTCGCAACGCGCGCCGCTAATTGACCGTCCGCGCACGGCTGTCGCGACTCGCTTCACTCACTATACGTTGGACTGCGCGTCGTACGCATAACGGATCCGAGCGCAGCAGTACTAGCTCGCGCTGTCGGACAGTCAAGTCCCTGACTCGCTTGCGAACTGTGACAGACAATCGAGCGCACTGCGAACTTAATTACCGTGCGTGCTTACGACATGGATTGAAGAAAATGAGTTCACCTAACGACTTTCGCATCTCGCTCACTTCTCACTCTTGTTCGCATATTCACTGGAATGGGAGCGCTGCTCAGCTTTCTTTTTTCTTTTTGAGATTTGCACTGAGAGCACAGTAGTTTAATGTCAATTACATCCTGGGGTTTTTCAGGTGCCAAACCGCGATAGATTGTGAGGCACGTCGTTGTTGAGGGCTCTGGATTAGTTTTAACAAGCGGGGTTCTTAACATGCACATAAGTCTCAGTACAAGGATGCTTTTGCATTTCGCCCCCATCGAAATACTGCCAGCCATGGCTTGCAATCGAACCCGCGTCCTTGCGCTTAACAGCGCGGACACTTCAGCCGCTGTGTTACCTACGGCGGATCAGTGCAGTAGTCTATATGGACTGGTAGGTCTATAGACCATTTTCGAAGGGGATGGTGCTCGGGTAAAAACAAATGTTTACGAGAAGCTCCATCTCAAATTATGACCAAAGAATGCCTAACTTACTACCACGGGAACTTTAAATGACAAATCTGAAGTCCCCACGTCGATACTTTGGCGCCAGCGACATTCTTTGTAGCTCCATCCTTCAAGCCTTCACCTTTCTGAACCCCTGTTTTGTTTGTATAACTAAGCACAAGTCGTATATAGTAATGCACTTCGTTTGTCGAAATCAACGCAGTCCAGGGAAATGTGTGTCTTTCCCCTGTATGGGTTTGTTCGAACGAGGAATACGCTATGGCGCTCGGTGATGGGGATACACAACAGACTATACTGTCGTTGGTGGTGGTGTCCACACCCCATTCTGTCTTCTTCGATACGTAGATCCGGCAGCAGCAGCGGGATATGGAGGAGCTGAGGATCGCCAACGGCCATCTGCAGGACCGCGTGGACGCTTTGCAGAGGCAGCGCACCTCATCTCCCCTGCTCAACGGCCTGCTGAACACGGGACAGCGGTCGCTCTTCAACGAGATCGAGATGTCCTCTAGTTCGTCAGCCGACGACGAGGCCGGCAGCATGGTGAGTGTCAGTCGATGTGTACTACGCTATATTGTACCGGGCTGCACTATGCTGTACTATACTACATTGTACTGTACTGAATGAAAGAGGGGGAGGGGGATTGATCGAGGGCTCGTTTCTTTTGTTAGACACAACCTCATGAAGCCAGCAGACATCCTTTCTCAGCTTCATTGTCTGCTGGTTTCATTAGGCTCTACTGTGCTATACTATAGTATGCTATGTACTAAGTATACTATACTATACTATACTATACTATACTATACTATACTATACTATACTATACTATACTATACTATACTATACTATACTATACTATACTATACTATACTTTTCAGTAAGGTAGAAAGTAGGGCGAGTTGGAATCGACGCATATTTGGAAAACCAGCGCGAAAACTACTGACGCACACGGAAAAGGAAGGACACGGGGCAGCGTTCGTCCTGTGTCCTTTTTCTGTGCACCTCCGTAGTTATCGCGCTGGCTTTCTAAGTATACTATACTATATACTATAATATACTATACGATACTGTGTACTGTACGTTACCGTCTTACAACGGCGTATGTACTTGTGTACTGTATCTGTGGGTCACGCAAAACATGCGAGAAGAACAGGTGACAGGACATCACGGTTGTAACGTGTACACCTTCCCCGATGTCCTGTCTTCTGTTGTCTGTGCTTGTTTCATTACTTTTATATAACGACTACATCACGCATCAATCACATAGCAGAGGGAAGTGTATCAACTTTCGTGTATCAACAAGCAATATCAGTGCACCCAATATTCCATTGCTGCAGGCGTTGCCTTCCATCTTGCGAGGTGTAGAGCCTGATATAACGCAGTGTCTTAGAAACTCTTTTTTTATTTTATTGTGTTCTCAGGTAAGAAAGAAAAGAAATCATAGCGACAATGTCTTTACGCAACCGTCGCAGTGCCGGAGAAGTTCTGTCAATTCTGCACTTTCCCCGACGCCCCGTATGATGGAAGTCGCATTGTCTCCAGTTCTGCTTATTGTTTGCGAAAGCAAAGTCGATGAAGTAGCGGCAAGTGCCTGGTAGGGCCGTTGCATCATCCGACCTTCGCGGGTTCCCGCCCAGTTCTGAAGATTGTATCGACTGCGGCACCGCACATGTACGGCAGGTTCGTTGCATTAACGCACGCACAACAAACGCAGCTCCAGGGACAAAGCTAACCCTCACCCTCGCCTGTGGTTGCGGTAAGAGTGATCGAACTTGCTTTATGCGTTCGCGTTTCTTGGCTGCCGACCAATATGATTCCGCCGCCTCGGTCGATCAGAAGTAGAAGGTGGAAGACGCAAGGTGATCGAAGCCCGTTCGTGTGCATGGAGTCTACTTTCCTGACTCGCAAGACGATCCCATCTGGAACGATTTTTTCTATTTCTTTCGGTCAAATTTTCACCCAACCCCTGTTGTCACGGCAGCTACATTTCGTGGTCGGCGAAACGCACATTCAAAACGCTAATTGTTCTTAGATTCAGGTGCACGTTAGTGAAAACCAAGGTGCTCAAACTTAATCGCGAATCTCCGTTTACGGCATGCGTCATAATCACACAGTGGTTTGGCACGTAAAACCCCAGAATTTGCTTTTAATTTTCAAAAGCAGTGTTTATAAAACAACTTCGTTCTTTTTTCTCACTCCACCTCCGTCCACTCGACCTTTATTCTGTTCTATTTTGTGTACGTTGCTTTTTTCCTTATTATTCATTCTGTTGAACGAGACGAGGTGTTCCTGCCGCACCCTTTAACAACGGCCACCACTTCCACCCGCAAATGTATCACGCTGTTTTGGATGCATTGTAAAAATATACGGTAAAAAAATGCACCCATTGCATCTGAATAACATCGAATTGTGATGCAGAAAAACATCCCACATAACATTACAATCAACGCTATGACGTAACAAACGCGCAGCATCCTGTTCAGAACCGTGCACGAGTCGTCGCCCCCTTGAAACGGAGAAACGCCCGATGTGGTCGGACAGCTTCGAAAACTAATTGATACGCAGCGCGAAGCGATAACGCGATCGCGAAGGCCGTATGCAAATGAGCGCAAAGCGCCGCCACATTCAAATTACGAGCGCTGTGAGTCCGCGCGGCCATCGACAGATCCGTCGGAACGGCCGCACCGTTTTACAAAAGCAGGCCGGAGCAGGCATACAAAGTATTACGCGGAAAGTGGAACCAGTTTCCAAACCTTTTTCTTTTTCTTTTTCTCTTGTTCGCCGTTCTTCTTTTTATCGGCCTTTCGATCCGAACCGGTCGGAGGCAAAACGAAGCCACTATAGTGTGCTCTGATCAAGCGCGCATTTGCTCGTTGGAACAAAATGTTCGCTGGCATCCGGCGGACGGTGCCGACCGCTCTGTGGTGCGCGACGGCATGCGATGCGGCGACGGCGAGTCTTCGGAGCCCGGCGCACTCTCTCCCCTCGATGACGTCACTTCACACGGGGTACGTAAGGAGTGTGCGTCATCGTGTCAATAGACCGTTGTCATAGCTTTTTGCTCCGATGTTTCGTGGCCCGATGTAATTAACGTATTCAACAAGCTCCGCGAGAAACAACATGCAGATGTTCTGTCCATTGTTAAGAAACTCGGTGCGTCTGCAGCGCTCTACGTGTTCACAGTTGCTTATTCTATTAAGGCGAATGCCTTAGATGACTCATCAAACGCGAAAAGTGACTTTCGGCGTCGGCGTCAATACGAGACACACAAAAAAATAATCATAATGTGATTACTTTACCATGTGACGTCATTATGACGTCACTATGACACGACATAACGTCATCAGATCACATCGTCACTCGGTCGAGGGTTTGTCGACCCCGGAGTGCATAAGGGACAGCGTGACATTTTTTTTTTTTTTTGTCGCAGAGGCCGCAATTTGATGTCGATGGAATGCAAGAAAACATTCATGTATGCAGCGTGCTCTGGCGAATGGTTAGGAAAAATGGTTGGTCAAAATCAAACGACGTCCTTCCTAACGTCGTTTGGAAGGACGTCGCAGTCTTGGTAATTTAAACCTCACAATTTACAATAGTTAATGTCCGCGCACTAACCGTTGCTCGTCTGCGACTCCTCAATGAATTTACGGAGAACAAGAATTGCGACATTCATTGTTTCGATATATATGACGGTTAGTTGACACTAACCAGTAAAACCTATAGTGGTTTTTGTTCTCGGAATATGACGCTATTTGTACGCGTGTGTGCATCACGGCCACACACAGATGTCCAAATGTTGTGCTTGACTCAAGAAAAGAAAGAAGATTGATGGATTGTGACATGCTAATTGTAAGTGCACAAAGACATCGCAAGTCTGTTTGCTGTCCTTTAGATATGTGTATCCCCAATGACAAAAAGAACTGTCACTTTAGCAAACGTAATACTAGCAAATGTAATTGCATGGCGTGTCATCGGCCACGAATGTATTTCCCACAGTAAAGAAGCAGAAGCTGCAACGCTGAGAGAATTTCTGAATATATATTTCTGCTTTCTACTTCGTATCTCGCGCTTACATTTAATCTTTTTTTCATCTTTATTTGGCAATTGATATTGCATAACACCGCATTCTTAACATTTACATAAACTAAAAAAAACAAAAAAACACATAATTCATGGCCAATCCACCGCAGTGGGTGTGAGCCACATTGACTATAGGCGAACAAGAACAAGAACGCAGTGTCTGCGTTGCGCGTCGTTCAACTTTGTTCGTGACTCGACTTAACGGTAAGCGTAATTGCAAACTCGTAATTAATTTATACGCGTCTACGTGTAAGAATCCCTTTGTGGTGCAATCCTTTGTTTCGTGGCTTCGATTATTGCGTATTCTCGCTGCTAGCTGCAGCATTCTCAGTTCTCGTGAGCGTGCAGTGACTCAGGGCAGTTATTTCAATCGTGTTACTGCACGAACGTCGAGCGAGCAGGGTTGCTCGATGTGCGCGCACGTGCGCTTTGTTTTCCCGGACCTCATTAGCATACAATAACACGTATGACTAACGCCACGTATTCGCTGCGTGATGCGTCTGACCTACGCTCTCGCTCGGAGCGGCGTGTGCGTGGTGAAACTTGTTGTAACTTAGCGAGGCGGGCAATAGGTGGCGCAAGAGAGAGCAACAAATAAATCTGAATCTGATCACGCAAGCACGTTGCAAATGTCCTCTAGTCTTCGTTGTCGTTGCCTTCGTAGGTGTCACTGCTGTTCATTGCCGTCGTACGAGTCATCATGCAGATTGCGGAGTAACTGCGTTCGGCAGGGTCGTGCTTGTGTCATCATCATTTTTAGGGGCGAAGCTCCTTAAGGCGGCACCCGTTCGTCCCTCGTAGTCGTAGTCGTAGTCGTAGTGCGTAACCAGTCTTACGCTTTGACCTCCAAGGTGGTGCCGGTGGGAGATTTTTCCTGTGCGTTGTTGAACAATAAAAAATTCGCAGCGTTAGCTAAAAGCAGACTTCTTCTGTCTCTCATTCCCATTAGCAGCCATTCTTTACCTCCAAGGTAGCGCCTGGTGAGATTTCTCCTGTGCGTGATTAAACAATAAAAATTTTGTTCAAAACGCCATTGATTGATGAAATAAACCAACGAAAGACGCCAGATGTTTTGTAAAAGCAAAACGAAAGAACGCCAGATATATATCAAAACGTTTATTGAGGGAAAAAAGAAAAGAAAAAAGTGTTTAGGGAGCGGGTGGGTGGGGCCCCTATTCCAGGGCTCCACTGGCTTGAGCGGCCCGCCGCGCCTGGTCGAGGAGTGCTAGTTGCACCACCCGATCCCCGCTGGCGAGCAAAGTCTCCCACTGCTCCCTTCCGGAAATATTGCCGGCTATTTGCGGCGAGTTAATTTCGGGTGGCCTGTTCTGGCAATCCCACGTTATGTGGGCGAGAGTGGGCCTGCCTCCGCACCACGGACAGCTATCACTGTACATTGTGGGGTGGATGGCATGTTTCAAAGAAAGGTTCGGATATGTATGTGTTTGTATGCGGCGCCAGTCGTAAGAGTCCCGCCCGGATAGATCAGGGTGGGGTGGACTGTACTGTCGTCGCTCAAGCCGTTGGTGCTCAAGGATGTCTCGCGATGTTTCTAAAGCAAAACGAAAAGACGCCAGCTGCTTAACGAAAGACGCCAGATGTTTTCTAAAGCAATGGTTTTCTAAACAATGAAAATTCACAGCGTACATGTAAAATTAAAGTGAGCTGCAAGTCGTCATAACTCATCGAACCTTTAGTATAAACGCGCCCGATCTCACGTCGGTGATGATGTACTGGGCAGAATTCACGGAAGATTCACGGTTTACCGATGAACCTCCCCAGCTTCGCCCACTCATCATCATTCACTCCGTGGATATGCTGTGATTTTTTTATTTTAAGTTCTGTTAGTAGATGGAAATACACAACATTGATGAGACCCATAGCCATTGGCTAGTAAGGGGTCTGGATAAACTTGTGCAATTAAATGAACAAATTGGGTTAACAAGGGCAAATATTTGATAAGTACACTTCAATGAAAACAAAAGAAGGGAAAAGCATAGAGTAAAACATAAAGAAAGGAAAGATATTTATGACAAGACATTCGCAATATCGTGCAACATATATCTTGGCGCAAACGCATTGATGATGACTCTATCGCTTCTTCACGAAATTGGTTGGTTCCTGGGATTTAGCGTCCCAAATCGACTCAGGCCATCAGAGAGTCCGCAGTGGAAGGCTCCGGATAATTTCGAACATCTTGGGTTCTTAATGTGCGCTGACATCGAACAGTACACTGGATTCCAGCAGTCTGCCTCCATCGGAATGCGACCGCCGGGGGCCGGTATCGAACCCGCGTCTTTCGGGTCAGTAGCTTAGCACAGTGACCACTAGGCCATCACAGTGGCAAATTCAACTGAATTCTGGGAATTAGCGCGCCAAAACCACGACATGATTATGAGACGCTCTACAGTAGTTTCGTTAGACTACCTGCTGGTGTTCTTTAACGTGTGCTTAAATTTAGTACTTGTACGCCAGTGTTTATGCATTTTTAGAAATACACGGGTGTTTTTTCATTGCAAAATTAATTCGGCTCAGTGGACTTGCGTCGTTACTTGATATCACATCGATGCAGATGACAGTTCGCAGCCATGCGGAAGTGTGCATATTATGGCGCCTCTCCGCACGCATTAATACCGCGTATGTGCGAAATAAGACCATGTGTAACTCATTCTATACGGAAGCAGTCGCGTTTAAATCAGCAGGAAGGTTAAAAATACATTTTTTCGCCTCGTCTGTCCGGTAACCCTTTATGTTTATATTTTTTTCTTGCTTTTACGGACTGCCACCAGAAGAGCTGTACACGTGTGGGAACACGCGAGGCGAATATGGCGACCCAAACTCAAAAGAATGGGCTATATATATATATATATATATATATATATATATATATATATATATATATATATATATATATATATATATATATATATATATATATATATATATCATCCACGTACTGTGTCCCGTCATGCTCTTTCGCCATCCATGTGGTTCTTGACGCTACTGTGTGAATTACGTACTACGAACTAGCCCACCAGTCTACCCTTGTACTGACTCGCGGATATGTCTCCTTCCAAGTTATCACGCGCTGTAATTAAACGAAGCGCAGATGTTGTCGTATTAGAAAACGCGTGAGCTCAGTCACGGGGCTGCTTCCGGCAGCTGCCGCGCACGCACTTCGGTTCCGAAGCTGTGCATTCACAGTCGGATGAAGTTGTCCGCGAGTAAAACTAAACCAGACTAAACCGTGCAGTGCATAAGCCTAGCATCTATACCTTGGCTGCAACGCACGCAAAACTAACGGGTTACCAGGATAGTAGCGATAGTAGCGGAGCGGTAGCGCTTTGCTTAAGCACCGTATAGGGTGCTGCTGTGTCTACACTCCGCGTTCAGATACTTCTGCCAACAGTACAGTATAGGGTGCGTCAGCTGGATACGAAAGTAGTAATTATGCACGAGTGAGTAAGCGAGAACGGAATTAAGCTTACAGACGTTCTCCGCGAGCCTGTTTGATATTGCTTATAGTTTACAGCACTTCGGGCTGTACTACTTGGCAGATACATCGGCGCTGCCTGATTTGCATAATTGCCGGTCGGTGTATCGCCGACCACGCGCAGTGCACGTTCTTCAGTTGTATATATACCTCGCTGCGCACGCTTACGTCAGCCAGATGCGGATATCCTTACGCCAAACTTATTAGAGATGCACGTTTCATAAAACTTACACGAGACACTGTGCCCACTGAAGCGGGCTCGGCATCTTAATGCGCGCCGCACAGAAGCGAGTTATACATTTTACAGTAATATGCAAATGAGCCGCTTTCATCGCTCGTGCAGTCATCACGAACAGTGGGGCGTAAATTCATTCGCAAGAAAGGTGCGTGCGCGCAAACACGACGCTCACTCGAAAACTCATTGCTGAACGTTGATTTCGGGGAAGAATGATCGTAATGCATGGTGAAGACGTATACACAGATAAACTGCGCGTTCCATTTCAGACTGCGGTCACTGACCAATGTTACAACATTATCCTTGTACCCGTCGCGGTGGCACAGTGGTTTGAGGCGCTCCGATTTTGGGCAAGAAATGCAAGAAAAGTTGGTGTATTTACATTTATGTTTACGGACAGTTCATCAATTGCTTAGAGTCCTTGTAGACGCGTCACACTACGCGAAGACGTGCGTTCATTTGGAAGGTCGATAGACTGTTGGTATACAAAAGACTGTGTTCTCTTCAGGGAATTTGTATAATCCAGCCGTACAAAGTCTGTTCCAAGAAAAGCCCGTTGACATTACTCATTAAAAAGCTCATGTGCCGTACGTTGACATTCTGTACGGTTCATACGAGAACGTATAAAGGTCTATACTGCCTAATGAAGAAATTACGGGACCACTCCCGGGAGCCATTTAAAAGTCACGGCGATTACGCAGATGCGGCCAAATGCGTCAGTGAACACGTATACTTTCCGGGTCGTTCCACATTAAACCAAAGCTACGGGAAGGTCTATCAACATATCTGGAGACTACACGTTGGCATGATACTTGGTGTAAGAGTGTCCTTTTTTCCCCTTCTTTTTGTCCCCTAGAGCTACGTATTCTCATACTACACGTTCTTCCGGTACTTTATTACTTTTCAATTGCGAGTATAGTGCAAATCCGCGCTCTAGGCCCCAAACTTTTGCCCACCTTTCGTGGCTTCTGCTGCTGTGTGCCTTTACATTTAACAGCGTATAGAGACAGGAACAATATTGCGACGTGAAAGCTCGTGGGCTCTATTCTTTGTCATATAGGGCTTCTCGAAAACTGTACATCGTCTCGTCTCTTGCTGTGCCTTTGCTGCAGTATATGTATTATCATCCTTGCTGACGTGGACGATGCGCGTTCGATGTATACGCAGGGCCGTCGCAGCCGGCAGCCCTCGCAGCTGGGCTCTTCGTCGGCGGGCTTTCCGGGGGACTTCGACGAGATCGAGTGCGACGACTGCGACCTGGCTACCGACGAGGACAAGGTCTGTACCCTCCATTCCTCTGGCTACCTTATCTTATCTTAGTGCACGCTGCGCCATATTACTTCAATAGCTCTTGCCATGCCTGTATGTTGGTTTTTTCTGCCGCTATTTATAAGCCTCAGTATTCGGAAATCTCCGGCATTTTTTTTCACAACGTTGTACGAAAGTGGCGCAAGATGTACAAAATGTGTGAAAATGACGCATTGTATATGTTCAAAACATTTCATTGACGAGACATATTGAAACTATACAAGGGCGCAGTTTCCTTTAAGCACCCTTTGCCTTTTCACATCACCTAAGCGTTCGCGTGTGGTTTTCTTTTCGCTAAACTTTGGACGTGAAACCCTGTGGTACTGCTAACAAACAGCTGTCCGATTTTCAACGAGACAATCTGGTCCTTGAAGTGATGTGTTGATAGATTGCGCTCGCTGTTCGAACTAGCTGGTAGCTGTGAACTACATTTATTAACGCAGCTCCGGTAACATCAATCAATCAATCAATCAATCAATCAATCAATCAATCAATCAATCAATCAATCAATCAATCAATCAACCAATCAATCAATCAATCAATCAATCAATCAATCGATCGATCAATCAATCAATCAATCAATCAATCAATCAATCAATCAATCAATCAATCAATCAATCAATCAATCAATCAATCAATCAATCAATCAATCAATCAATCAATCAATCAATCAACATCGAAGTAAAGGAGAGAGCGCTCAGTACAATAAACGCGTGCTTGCACTGGGCGTAATAGAAACTTCCTTTTAAAATTTAATCGTCATCATGCGGGACACACTTAGAACTGCAGCGTTTCTAAGAGAAGTGTCTATTATTAGTACTGCTGTAAGAAGTCTACCACGAGTTATCCCGAATTCGCGTCTTGGTCGTGTAAGGTATACACGAATCTTTGCGCCGAAACGTATTTTTGGCGCTGGCTCCTTGTCAAGCCACACTATTATCTGTCACGCACGAGCGCCTTTTGCGTGAAGGTACATGATGAGACTGGAGGCGCACGTCGGAACAGGAGACATTCCGGGTCGGCTGCGTAAAGCTATATTATAGTATGACGGCATTAGGAATGTATTAGTGCTTAGAACCGCTACCGTGTCCGGCAATCGCTCGCTGCCTTCTCGAACGAAAAACAGGGCTGGTTGTTTCGAAGAGGCTTGCACGTCTCTTGCGTCACAGACGTGGCATCAATAAAGCGCCCACGGAAACAGCGATGTTATTTCTCTTTATGAATAAACGACGACTATCCTTGTATAGAGAAGGGAGTCTGTCCTGGTAGGCGAGGTAGGAATCGCACGCGAAAAGAAGGATGAAACCTGGATCACGGCAAACTGCGCCGCGTACCGCTGAACGCCGCTCCTCTGTTCCTTTCAAAAAGCGAAGTCGGTATGTATGATGAATAAAAGACGCTACCGCGTGGTTCACGGAAAGCCACCGCTATATTCCTCCCCCAGCCCACGCGATAACAAAGAAGAAAAAAAAAATCTCGGAAAGGGAAGAAGCAATGACTCGGAGTGTACAGCTATTCCAGGCCGGACGATATCGCGGATCTCCACGCTCGCCCTGAAGTGCATCGCTCGTGGGATTTTCTCTGCGTGAGAGCTGTTCGGTCACGTTCGCCGAACATGCCGATCTGGGACCAGAACGGCGCCAGAGGACTCTGCAGCGTCACGGAGGATAGGAGAAAAGCTCTGTGGGAGTCGGATGCAGACTGTAACACGGGGACGCAGCTAGAGATGGCTATAAGGAGAGTTCGGGGTCATTGGTATAACAAACGATGTACGTGGGTAATATACAGGGCGTTTCAACTAACTTGCGCCAACTACTCTTTTTTTTTTTAATTTCGCGCACTTCAACCCATATATGCCCAAACTCAGAAAAAATGACAAAACAAATATTTTTTTTTTCGCAAAAAGTGTACTTTTACCCTCAAAAGAAAGCACAAGTTCTTTATTTACTGCCAGGCAAACGCAACACTGTGTTTTAAGCCGTCCTATACACAAAGGACACTGGGAATTAGGGGTGCTACGTGCGGGTGTGGTAAGCCTTAAAACATTTCACATGCACACCGACATTTGATTTATTCCTCTCCATGACGTCTTTCATACAAAGCACGCGTTTCCCTGGAGAAAGCGGTCGGCATTTCACGTGCACTTTTTCCTCTCCATGACGACTTTCACACAAAGCACGCGTTTGCCCGGAGAAAGCGGTCGGCACGTGGCAGCATGAAAAGCAAGCAATGTCTAGGCTTGCACACATTCAGAATGAGGCCTGCTTGATGTGCTGTAGGTAGCGCTAGTCATCAGCTAAAGAAATAGCGATGTTAGAGTGCATCAAACAAGCGTCCTAATGTAGGACACTGGGCATATGGGTTAAAGAAAAGCTAAAAAAAAATTAAACTCGGCAATTATTTTAACATAGATGAAAGAACCCGACGTTTCTGAACAAGCGTAACAGCTTTTCTATTGATGATTTTGTGCTAGATCTAGTTACTACTTTAAGGGGTAATTAAGAAATCTTATTTACCCAGCTTGGCAGATTGACAGTTAGTATAAATTAAATATTCCGACGTTTACGAACAAGCGCTACGACTTTAGTATCGAAGACATTTCGCTAGAGTTACTAATGAAAAAGTTAATTAAGCAGTCTTTGTATATTACCCTGCTTGGCGAATTGGAAAAAGATATTATGACGTGCTGAATACGGTTCAGAACAATACTGGGCCAATTCGACACGCGTAGCGCATGTGTTTGTTTTTGTAATACTTGACGCAAGTTAGCTGGGACACCCTGTATCAGGGCGTCTACGGCATACGCGACACGAAAACGTGCGCGCAGTTACACACGTGGCGCGAGATATGTCCCCGTTCGGTCTCTCGCAGCCAAGTTCTATGCGTACTCCATACGCGCCCCATTGTTTCCGCGACACAAGTTGCGTCGCCGCGCGACCCCCCACGCAGTAAGAGGAGTGCAGGCTATACCGCGAGGAGATGATAGGCGAGGGGTCTATAGGGTTCAACAGCCTCGCGTTCCCATATTTTTTTTTTCTCGAATAAATCGAAATGCGAAGATATCACGAGTGTAACATATATGGTTTTACGGTCTTCTATATATACACCAACCTATAGTCTTCCGCTTCCGTGCCCGTCTTGAATCCGCATTGTTTTTAGTGGCGCAAGACGTGACTCGCTCTTTGTCACGGGCTGCTTGTATAACTATGTACACTCATGGTGAATATGAGCAACGCGAAGCACGGAAGCGGAGGGCTGGAGACGCGAAAGAATGACGAACACGAGCGCTGTGTTATTTCGCTTCCTCAGTACTCCCTTACCTGTATTTCCCCACGTCAGTGCTTCGCGCTGCCCGTATTTACCATAAACATTATTCTTATTCTGTGCAGACTCGGATACCCTAATCAAATCCTAACAAAAACCTATCACGCGCGCGCGTGTCTCTGCGGCCAGGAAGAGAAGCTGCGGTACGCGCTTGACGCTAATTTAACAATATCCTGATGTGCAGTGGCGAAGTTTCAGCCGTAAATATCTCAGTAATCCGATAACTGTTATTGATTACGATACAGTTTATGTACGAAGCCAAATATTGCGAGGTTCTTTATTCTTTAAGAAAAAAATCCGCAACCAGAAATAAAGGTGCCTAAGCAGAGCGCCTAAGCTGCTCTGTGACAGTTAAGGTAGACGTTATAGTTATGTTTATTGTTAACAAATTGTAATCTTCGGCAAGCAAACATATGATTGTTAAGTGGACGTATTTACTGCGAAAAACATATTTTCAGCTTTTGTGCTTAACAAATGCAATAGAATCTCGATTATTGACGCTCCCGTTCTCTGCTTGCGGTCATTAAAGTGTTGTAGACGCATTATCGTGGAGATACCTTCTGAGACAATGGTTTATAGAACGTATTATGTGTACTTCATCAAATAACGTTGCCTGATTGGCATATGTACAGCGCATTATGACGGAAGCGAGTCGGTGATACGGCCACAATACTTACGCAGCGCAAGTCTTTACTGGGCCAATTATACTATATAGGATGTGCGCTGTACAGTAATCGTCCTGCGTGTCATTTTCACGAGAGAGAAGGTAACACCGTCGATGCACTTATACTACGTATAAAATTTAGGAATTCCTATTCTCTCAAACGATACATTTGACTGCGCGCCACCGCACTCTCACTTAGATTGCAACAACGCGGATCCCGCTCTTGATTTGAGTTTGAGAAAGCGTGTCCGAGTCGAACATGCAACTTCACACCAGAACAATCAGGAGGCCGGAAGATGACACATGCCACCGCGTTTTCTGTTGCAAACAAACAAGGCACACCGCGCATGTAGCCTCGCCGCTGACGTCACACCAGAAAGTAAAGCTGGAGCAGTCACGTGACCAGATCGCGGTCTCGCTCCGAACGTCGTCGAAGTTAGAGCGCCTCAGAGCGCTCCGAGCCGGAGCGTGGTGCTCCGTAGGAACCAGCCAAACGATCTGATCTCGCTCCGAACGTCGTCGAAGTTAGAGCGCCTCAGAGCGCTCCGAGCCGGAGCGTGGTGCTCCGTAGGAGCCAGCCAAACGATCTGGTCTCGCTCCGAACGTCGTCGAAGTTAGAGCGCCTCAGAGCGCTCCGAGCCGGAGCGTGGTGCTCCGTAGGAACCAGCCAAACGATCTGGTCTCGCTCCGAACGTCGTCGAAGTTAGAGCGCCTCAGAGCGCTCCGAGCCGGAGCGTGGTGCTCCGTAGGAACCAGCCAAACGATCTGGTCTCGCTCCGAACGTCGTCGAAGTTAGAGCGCCTCAGAGCGCTCCGAGCCGGAGCGTGGTGCTCCGTAGGAACCAGCCAAACGATCTGGTCTCGCTCCGAACGTCGTCGAAGTTAGAGCGCCTCAGAGCGCTCCGAGCCGGAGCGTGGTGCTCCGTAGGAACCAGCCAAACGATCTGGTCTCGCTCCGAACGTCGTCGAAGTTAGAGCGCCTCAGAGCGCTCCGAGCCGGAGCGTGGTGCTCCGTAGGAACCAGCCAAACGATCTGGTCTCGCTCCGAACGTCGTCGAAGTTAGAGCGCCTCAGAGCGCTCCGAGCCGGAGCGTGGTGCTCCGTAGGAACCAGCCAAATGTATTCGGAGCGCTCAAAAATGGTTAGCCGAGTGTATCGTAAGTAAACTGCGGAACTACGCCGTCTGGCAAAAAAAAAAAAAGGAAACGGAATATAAACATCGGCAACAGCAAACACCAGAAAAGCAAAAGTCACGAAGAGCCACCACAATTACGCACTTAAAAGAAAGGGGCAGGTAGAAGAAAGAAAGAAAGAAAGAAAGAAAGAAAGAAAGAAAGAAAGAAAGAAAGAAAGAAAGAAAGAAAGAAAGAAAGAAAGAAAGAAAGAAAGAAAGAAAGAAAGAAAGAAAGAAAGAAAGAAAGAAAGAAAGAAAGAGGTCAGCGTCACGAGTGTCCATCTGATAACGAAGCACGCCGCCGAAACGCACGACAGCGAGAACAAATGGAGCGTTTCCACGCAGCGGCCGGGATTTGGGAGGCACCACTGAAAGGAGGCATTTCGTAGGCTGCAGCAGCAGCCTCCGTGCACGCTTCAATGCGCCTTCGCAGGAGGAGGAAGCAATAATGGCTCCTTTGGTTTCTGAGGCCAGATGAAAGGAAGAGAGAGAGCTAAACTGGACGACGACTTTCGCTTTCCGTCCTGGCAAGGCTTTGGTATATACTTTATACGCCATTTCGCTAGCGGATTTGTAGGTGTAGACACACATGGTCCAGTGGTTGTGCACCGTCCACAGCGGGCTAAGTATGCGGCCGTTTAAAGTCGCGCGGAAACAATAAAAAGGAAGCGGGGGGGTACTGTTTAGGTTGTGGTACAATGTCGCCACTCTCCGAGTAAGCTCGATCCTTTCGAAAAGAGGAAAAGAGGGAGTATTTTTTTTTGTTTTTTGCTTGAGAATGCCCCGAAGGCGTACTCCGTGTGTTTGCCGTTGGTCTGGGTCGTGCGCCGTATTCGCGGCGTGGCACTTATTTCACCGGTCTCGTGCGCGTGCCGTCGGCGTCCTCGGAACAATATAAGGCAGGGCTAAACCCACCCAGAGGAAACCTACTAGCGTCTTTTATCTCTCTCTCTGTGCGGATATAGCGTGACTGCTTAAGGTTGCTACAACGGTTTCTCGTCCGCGTTCTGTCTCCCTTAAGCTTTAATTGTTCCCGTTTCCTGGCCAGACTCCGTGCGGTCGAACCAAGTGAGCTTGTAGCTCAGGGCGGGTGGATTAGTTACTTGCGCACGCGCGTTCTTGCCCGGAAGCGATTCCCAGGGCGTTGCTTCCGGCGGCTGTTTCGTTGATCACGAAGGGAAGATTCATTGTCGGGCGGACCGGTACTGCTATAGTCGCCATGCGCGAAATTCTGCGCGGAACGCGCACGTTCAGGGACTGAAAGAGACAGGCATATCTGCGGTATAGAATCGAGTAGTGGTCCGAATACCCCATGGAAATGGGGTGGGCGACAGCAGTAGAGATTTTTCCTGGCCGACGTACGCCTGCCAGATTAGTAGCATGCAGAAAGGTCCATCGCCGAACCGCACCCTTCTTATACGCCGGACCTTACTCGCAAACGTGTTGCGCATAACATTCGCTAAAAATCAACGTACATTATGCTATATCGATTAAGTGGTTAGTATCGTAACAGTTTTGTTATGGTTAATTAGTTATGAACTGAGAAAGGAAGGCGAAACGGTGTTCCGCCTTGTTACCTCCCTGTTTAAATGATGCTTCATCTCACTGAAGGCTTAGGTCCTTCCAGGTACATTAATGATTCAACGAATTCGCGTCTGCAACGTTCTTCCGTGGTATGCGAGGCTTTCGCGTAGCTCACGTGTCATCTGGACATGTGTTAATCTGGTATACAATTATGAACACGTTCATAATTGTATCATGCTTATCTTGGTCTGCTTCGCAGGCCTGGTGAGATGCCGCATCATTTCTTTTTCCATCATCTTTCAGCTGCGTTTTGTGTTTCTTTTAACTCTGTGTAGATTTTCTGTCAGAATGCGGCGCCGTGATTCAAGTTACTTGACCTCCGTATTATAGCAGCACAAACGCCCAGTCAATTATCCCAACTTTCCACTTCACCAATCTTTGCTGCGCGCTTAACTTTAGCTTTACTTATGCCTGTAGCGCTTTTCCTCGGAATGACATGATGTTGGGCGATTCACTGAGACCACGAGAGCTTATCTATAAACGCCTTGGAAGATTTATGTTGTGGCTTTAAACAGTGTCTTGTTCTACGTATCGAAACAATAGCGGCCACAAAACACGACTTTTCTTTTTTTTTGTACAGCCGTACATAACATCTGCTTCAACGGCAGCGCGCTGTGTAGTTTTGTACTACATACATACATACATACATACATACATACATACATACATACGTACGTACGTACGTACGTACGTGCGTGCGTGCGTGCGTGCGTGCGTACGTACATACATACATACATACATACATACATACATACATACATACATACATACATAACATACATACATACATACATACATACATACATACATACATACATACATACATACATACATACATACACGTACATACATACATACATACATACATACATACATACATACATACATACGAAAGTGAAAAAAAGGGAAAAGAATAAGCGATCACTGTGTGCAGGAAGGTTTCCGGATGTGATCGGTGCAAGTTGGAAGCCAAACAAGAGCGCAATATGTATGTCGTGCGCAAAACGATGTTTTGCAGCTTTTTATTCGCAAAATGGTCATAAATGTTCGTGCCTGACTCCCTCTCGTTATATTAAGTAAGTGATATTTATATTAACATTGTGTGTAACTCAGACCATCATGTTAGAGTACAGAAAGGACACGAGGGAAATGGTGTCCCTCAGCGAAATTCAACAGTTCTGAACCTCCGCTGTCGTGATTTCACTGCACGCCGCTTTCTCAGCCCCAGAATCGGCAGCTTCTAATGTGGTGAACAAGATCTAACACGTCGCCAGATTTAAGTGCTACAGTGTTAAAGAAAAAGAAAGTAGTCAAGTTGTAAACGTTAAAATGATTTTGCATATGAATCTCGATAACGTTCAGAACTTGTTTATCGTCGTTTTTTTCTTTGCGTAAGTCGATTTGCGATTAAGGGAATATTTCGTTAAAATGTTCACCTGTCCAGGCCATAACCCAAGGAGCCGTTAAGTAGCGCATAGTTTCTTTTCTTGCACCTCATCCATCGAGATGTCGCGACAGCTAGTATGTATATGCGCTTGCCGTACGTACGTACACGTGAAAACTGCCTAGATTTCTTTTTTTTTTTTCGTTTATTCTTGGTCTTAGTGTCAAGACACGCCGCGGTACTGGCGACACCTTTTGCGGAGTACTTATTAGCTCGTTCGCCATTTGACTCCCTCTTTCAAGAGTTATCGCTCTTTCGTATGGAGTACGAGAACCTTGCTAGCTCCTATGCAGAGTGAACCCTACTACATGAGTATTCCGGAAGTTTTTTGTTATTTTAAATATATATCCGTGAATATGGCACTAATAGTCGAGAACATTTGCGATCGTTGCTCTTGTTCTTAATTAGAACTTTCCACTTTTAAGAATGCACTCGCCATATAGAATACTGGCTACCCTTCTGCGACGGCAGTTAAATGTCAATATACTTGCGCTTACAGAAGCTTTTGTGCACGTTAAAGAACTCCCAGTTTTCAAAATTATTCGGTAGGCCATTTGCTGCACGACTACCAGCTACACAGTGCACGCAAATTGAACCTTCGTTCTTTGTAGTGGACAAAATATAGGCTTTTAAGTGAAGGTGACGATGTCTACGAGTCTCTGTAATACGCTCTCCCGTTTAGTATACGCTATGCAAGTTGCTTATATATCCTGACGTGATTCGAGCTCTTGGTGGTGTTATGTGGTGCAGCATCTTCGGCAGGAGCTGGCGCAGGCGGTGCAGGATCTGCAGCGGCTGGCCTCCGAGCTCCGTCGTCAGCGCGAGAGCAGCTCGACGACCAACTCGGACAGCGGCGTGCCCCCGTCGCCGCAGGAGCTCGACCCGAGCGAAGTGAGCGCCCACATGCTGCACGCCGTGGTCACCGACCTCAGGGCGCTGCTGCACGACATGCTTGCCGGAGGAGCGGTGAGAATGATCGTGCATATATTGAGGAGTTGGGCCTTTCATTAAGATTCGATATCCTATAATGAGTGTGGAAAATCTTCAAGGCGAAAGCCTTAGATGCCTCATGAAACGCTAAAATTGACCGTCGGCGTCAACTCGAGTGATGCAAAAAATCATCTCGTGATGACGCCACCATATGACGTCATGACGACGTCACAAGTCGCCAAAAGCAGCGACATCATCATGACGTCACATGATGTCGTCATCACAAGACGTTGTCGCTTGGTCACAGGTGGGCCGATCACGGAGGCAGTGCAAAACTAGATGGGGTGCAGAAAGTTTGTAATGCCTCCGATCCTGGGGGCAACGCAAAACCGCGATAGTTGCAGAAAGCTCTCAGAGGGCGGCGGGGCAGGATCAACACATCGACTGAGAAGAAAATGTAGAAGATGGCTTTCGCCTTTCAGTCGTGTTAGGCGAATGCAGGCGGGACCCTTGTGAGTTTTTTTTTTACCGCCAAAGAAATTATTGGACATTTCAGCGGTTTTTTAAGACCGAGCTAGTGCGTAATAGCTGTAAAAAGAGATCCAGTGGTAACCAACTGTAAGGAAGGATTCACGGGTAATTCATTCAGAAAAGAGCGAACCCCGTGTTTTCAGTCGACCACTTTTTGAGCTGAAACGTATTTGTCATTAAGATGAACAGGCAAGTGTTGTCGATGAATTAGCGAAATACAGGCGACGTCAAAATAGGCCTGCTGATAGGTGGTTTCGTTCCGCAAGCGTCATCCTCTCGCTTGGACAATCCCAGAAAGTTGATATTCCCGAGATATCGGAACACGATCTCGAGTATATACCGATTGGTGTTGTTAATTGCGCTGTCTCCATAAACTGCTAATCACGTCTATCTTTCAGCTAATGGAAAATGACGAGGCAGGCGCCAGAACCTACTAGATGCCTTGTGTTTACATCGTGACTGACCTTTTCCTTGTGATAAAAACGGTAATTAGATACCTAGATCAACAAAATATCATCCGCTTACCCAACTCGCTGTATAGTTAGCGTTCTATGTGCGTGCGCTTTCCATCAGAAAGTATGTCGTACCAACTGGCTCAATCTTTAACGTTAGTACACCCAACAGCAAAAGATTGCGGGACACGCAATATGTTCGAGAAACCTATACCCTCGCTTCGTCTGGTAACATAACCGCCAAATAAGTTGCGTTAGAGTGGAAAGTTGGACAAGTTGGTACTGATTCACGATGTTGAACAGCGCAAATGACAAGGAGCGGTTGAAAAGAAAACATCTCCGACCGTATTTGGTTAAACTTGGTTGCGAGTCAGCGCCTGTCTTCTTTTCAACCGTACCTTGTCATTTGCGCCGTTCAACATCATGCTCTAAATTAATGTCCGAGCCTGTAGTTGGAATTGCAACCTATACAGTCACCAGCTAGATTGGAAGCATTACGCATTAACAGAGCAGAAATTCTCATGTGTTGTGGAGCCACTGCCCCGTAAACTTTTGCCGTTGGGACAACAAGAGCTTGACATGGGTGACAAAAGCTTGATTTGGGCGAGTTGGTTCATGCTATCTCTGTTTTCCTTCCTATATTTGTTGCGCTGTACATACAATATGTTTAGCTGTCGGGATAGTTCACCTTGTTCCTAGCTGCCTCCGTGTTCTGACTCGTCCTCACCCCATGACGTGCGCAGGCCGTGTGTCAGGCGTGCCAGGCGGCGGCCGAGCGCGCCCGCGAGGAGGCCGAGCTGCGGCGCGAGCTGGCCGACAAGAGCGACGAGCTGCGTCGCCGCAGCGCCGACCTGGCCGAGGCGCAGAGGCAGCTGGCGCTGCGCGACACCGAGCTGCGGGCGCTGCACGAGGAGCGGGACAGGCTGCGCGATGACGTGGGCAGCAGCCGCATGGCCAAGGACGAGATCGTCAAGAGGGCGTGGGACACGCGAGACCAGGCCGTCGCCAGGTATGCCTCCACTCTCTCTCTGTACACAGTCTAATAATAATTGTTGGGGGTTCAACGTCCCAATACCACAATATGATTATGCGGGCCGCCGTAGCGGTGGACTCCGGAAATTTCGACCACCTGGGATTTTTTTAGATAAGCATCTTATGGCAGAGTTCAAACCTGTGGTGGTGGTGTTGTGCGGCGTGACCACCCTTACTGCGCATGCGCGAACCCTCTCCAACTTTCCCCTCTCCCACTTCCCATCTCCCCTTACTTTCCCTCTCTCACTTCCCCCTCTCCCCTCCCCTCTCCACTTCCCCTATGAAACGCGGGCTCGACATGCCGAAATGCTGCTTCGCATCGCCTCATGGTTCCCTTTAGCGAAGATGGCGTGATTTTTTAACATGCACATAAATCTAAATACACGGGCCTCAAGCATTTTCGCCCTTTATCGAAAATGCGGCCGCCGCGGCCGGGATGCGATCCCGCGACCTTCGGGTCAGCAATCGAGCACCATAGCCACTAGACCACCGTGGCAGTTTGTACGCAGTCTATATCGAAGTCAACTCATCGATAGCTCGAGGCTACATTCACAGGAGCGAATCGTCGCTATTTCGTTGCCATTTTATTAAGGCGAAAGCCTTAGATGCTCTCATCAAACGCGAAGATTGACCGTCGGCGTCAACACGAGTGATGCAACAAGATCACGTGATGACGTCATCATGGCGTCACAGATTACCAATATTCGTTACGTCACATGACGTCGTTTGGTCAAAAAGGTGGGCCGATCCCGGAGGCATTGCAAAATTCCGTGGGGTGCAGAAAGCTGTCGGGGAGGGGCGGGGGGGTGAATACATCGGTTGAAAAGAAAAAGGACGATCATTGTAGGTAGCGCAACACTTCACAAAGGGCGGATACAGAAAGGACAAACCGCAAGCACTATACTAAAGCGCTTGTCGTTTGTCCTTTCTTTATCCGTCCTTCGTGAAGTGTTCGCTATACCTACAATGATGAATCATTCGCCTTCGAGTCTTCTTAGAATAATTCTTAAGGAATCGTGTGAATTTTTGTCTCCCACTTATCGTTATTTTTCAATATTTTATGGTGCCCTTATAACCTTAGTTACATCCTCTTTATATCCGATTATTATAGCAGTATTTTCGTAATGTCTCGTGGCTTAGAAATCTGCTCCTTCCTGTTCGCTTCACCACACTACAACTCACTCTGCAGTGAAACCAGCTTGCCGGTGAACCTACGCTGCAAAATTGCGGTGGTGTTGCCGGCTTCAAGGAAAGCGCTTATTGAGTCCGGATTCGTTGTCGCGTAGCGTTTGCCTTCTGTTTTCGGTACTTAAAATGCTATCTTACGGTTTCTCACAAAAACGAAATAAGAAAACAGTGACTGCCGTAAAATACATGATTGTATGTAGCAAGCTATATATGTCCGCTTAGTAGAGGTGTGCACGGGCTCCGGGTAGCCCGAAAGCCCGAGCCCGACCCGGTCCGCGGGCCGGGCTCGGGCGGGCCGACGTATTTTCACCTCGGGCCCGGGCCGGGCTCGGGCTACTTGGAGTTTTATCGGGCCGGGCTCGGGCCCGGCGCAAAGCCCGACTCAAGCCCGAAATATAGAGAATGAGCGGGAATTGTTTTCCAGCACGCATACAGCGCCTTTTCCACGACCGCCCTTTACCGCTTTTCCCTTCCATTCGCTACTTTAAACAAAAGGGGAGCAGGTAAAGCACTGCCTCTGTTGCACTCCGACAAACAGGGAAGTAACACCACCTGAGCTAGTGACGGCGCCACGCGACTGTTCGCGTTAGATTGAAGGCCAAATCCCATATGAGTGAAAATGCACGCGACAGCGACGAGCGACCGATCGCCTTCGTGCAAGCTGACGCTTTCATGGGCATACCCTATACACGTGACGGCTTTGGCGAGCGAACTCTATTGTTGCTGGCATGAGGCCGTCTACTTGTAATTTGTAATCTGTGTAATAGAGACTGTTCGTTGTGTGTCGTTTGATCATATTTGATATGCTCAATAAAATGCCAAATTACCGGAAAACGATGTTTTGTTTTCGCAGCGAACCTTCAAAAAGCCGGGCCGGGCCGGGCCGGGCGCGGGATTGTGTTTTCGTACGTCGGGCCGGGCCGGGCGGGCTCGCAGCCCTTTGCCGTCGGGGTCCGGCTGGCCTTCGACAAAGTCAGCAGGCCCGGGCCGGGCTCGGGCTCGGAAATACGGCCCGTGCACAGCTCTACCGCTTAGATACAACCAATTGAATCCAGCAGACAATTAGGTCAAGAAAAGCATAGGAAACATGAATTGTTGTCTTTAACCGTAGTGTAGTAATTATGAAATATATTGAAATGAATTAAAGTGGACGAAATTCAACCTTTCCGTCACTGAGATCGGAAGCCACGACCTTCGAATTGCGTCTAAATCAATATCCCAGCAACGTCTCTTTCCAGGAACTGATCATGAATCTGTTCATGATCTGATCTGTAATGCCTCTGGCCCTGAGGGGTATAATAAAATGAAATGAAATGAAATGAAAGTCAAAACGGTATTTACCGGAGCTAGTTGATATTGAAACCGGTGATCTTGGCAGCTATGATTTTGATGACTGCATGTGCCAAAAGCAGTTGCAAAGCTCAAAACACGTACATGTATGGTCTGTTTTGGGCGCTACGTTTTGCTGCTTTACGTTCCTTTCATTGAGCCCTGTACGTGCATTTAAGCATGACGTCTAATCTCGAGCGGCGTCCTGTATTCGCAGGAAAAACAACACAGAGATCGAGCTGGCCAAGACCCGCATCGAGCTGATGCACATCAACAGCCAACTCATGGAGGCCATCCAGCAGAAGGTGGAACTCTCACAGCAGCTGGAGCAGTGGCAGGTTGGTTTAAGGCGCCTTTTTTACTTGTGTTTTCTTCCTTCCTGGCGTTAGTGTGAACATGTTTGAACGAGAGGCTGCAACGATACATAGTAGCTGGATATTGGAGCATAAGTGCCAGAAGTTGCCCTGAAGACCATGCTTTATTGATAACTTGCAAGAAGTCACTTCTGGGGAATGAAGCACACTTTGATCCACAGCTGACCTACAGGGCTTTTTTTTACCTGACCATTGCGTAATCTAAGGGCCAGGTGTGGTTTGAAAACATTTCAAGAAATCTACATGTCAAGTACATGTTTAGTGAGACAGAAAAGACGGGGAAGCTAACCAGAGATTCCAGTTGGCTACCCTTTACTTGGGATGGGGAGAGGGGCATGAAAAAAAAAAACTGAGGCAGCTTCGCACTAGTGGTGCCAAGCCTGAAGGAAGTGCAGAGCTGGGCAGCCTTCTTTTTTTCTCTTCGGTTTTCCCTTCCCTTCTTCAAGGAATCAACATATATTATCTTGCAAAACTTTTAAGGAATGCTATGCACAATTGGAGGCAAATACTCCTCCAGCTCAATATGAGCAATGTAACGTACATGGTACGGTCAAACCAGGTTATGATAAATTTGGTTGACACGAAAATACCTGCTTATATCTAATATTAATTTTAAACAGATATTGGTTACAGATCGACATAACTGAGGTACTTTAGTTTTGCTTCTTTATGTCTTAATTAGATGCGTGTTTATTATACCACAGTCATTCTGTACACAGCAAAAGAACACTGCGAGTTCCTGCTAGTACTCTGTTGTTGGCACTGACAAGGAGCAGCGAACTGCTTATTATAGAGGAGAGCTATAAGGCGTGCTAGTTGGTGTGTTAACTGCGCACTTTTGAAGATGCTTACTATAGTGCAGCCCCCACAATGCATTTGGTATTCCAAAGCAATTACGGACGAGTACAGATTTGCTCATCACCCTCCGAAACTTCCGAGTACTGAGGACGTAATGGAATGCCAGCATAGGCTCTTCTTGTGAGATAATTGTACAGGAAACTTTCAAAAGTTTCACAAAGCTGAATGCAACTACAGCTACGCCACTCTGTTTATCCTTGCAGGTGGACATGCAGTCCCTGCTGGACGAGCGCGTCCAAAAGCAACTTCGCATTCAGGAGGCTGAGGACCGTAGGCGAAAGGCAAAGGCAGCCGCCGCCAACGGTGCCTCAGCGTCGCCGCAGCAGAAGACGCCCAGCAAGGGGGGCAAGCTGTTTGGACTGTGGAAGAAACAGCAGAGTCCTCAGACGCCCCAGTGAACACTCCCTCGAGACTGTGTGTGTGTGCACTGCCGCGTCTCTATCCCCTTCGCGCGCGTCTCACGAACTGACCACAGAAGTGCCACTCTACAGTGCGGTCTCCACGGTGTTCCGCTGCCATTCGAGAGATCTTGAAACCGGCCTCGGTCCCATTCAGGGAGCGAGACTGGACAGACTCTCGAGCACACATTTTCTCATCTCATCGACGTCATCGTAGTGTTAACGTGTGCCCAGACTTTCTCTTTCGCGTTGGGCACACTGAAGCGAGGATTAGGATATTTACTGTTGCTTGTCAAATACGTTGTTGCGTGTCACACATTTTAGCACTCTTTAACTGATGCAGGCCCTTTCTCATCTCGCGCTGCTCTGCAAGCGTACTTTTGTGATCTTGCCTTCTATGGACTGTCTTTCAGTCGAGCGAGAGGCTGTTATCGCGAGAAAGGCTTTTCGATGTTCAGTCAGTGGGTTTTATCCCTAACTGCACATTATATTTATGTGCGAAAGAAATGTTTGGGCAGCAATACCGAAACGTACGATTTACGAAGAGTCTAATATATACGCACTAGCTGTAGTTTCATTATTTAGGATTCAGAAACAAACGTGCTGTACCTTGGGTGAAATGTTTACGAGCGAACAATCATGCAATGTTTTTCCGGTGATGCCTTACTCCGGAGGAATGCACTCGTTGAGCAGTTTTAATTTATTTGCAACTACTTTGACAGTTGTTCAATCTGTTGTGTTGTTGCTTCTCTCTCTGGCACTGATTGCCAACGAGCAAAGCTATAATGTAATTTAAGTATCCTTGGTTGTGATTATGTCACACTCCAACACTGCCACAAAGTGCAAATGATCTTGCTACATTGCACAATGCATTTCGACACGACATTCGTTCAGTTTTGCGCTTCTTGCAGCATAATTGCAAGATAATTTCCAGTGATTTAAGTCGTACTATCCTTACGGCGAAAATTGGACATACTCACCGAGAACTAAAGTTTGTGCAAGCTATGCAGGCAACAGTTTCACAGTTTTTTCAAGCGCAGGTTAGTTCTGGCATTCGTAGAAGTAATGCACGGCACGCCTTTTCTTTTTCATGCAAGCAACAATGCTCTCTCGCACACCGAATTGTAGTCTAATACAGAATCCCTAGAATAGATACGCGTTGCAATTGTCACTATAGGCTATTTACAAAAATGTTGTCAGGCCTTGGCCCAGCCAAAGGGTGTTTACAGGTGCCAGTGCACTTGTTGCCCCCTTTTGACGGCACGTGTTGCTCTATATTTAAAGTGTACATATTTTAAACGATAATGAAGACATCTCAAGGACATCAATGTCTTTTCCAAGATCTGTGTGTAAATATGGAGTTCTGTTCAAAGCTTTGTTAGAAACGCTTTGCCATGGTGATTAGAGTGCTTTGTTTGGCTGCAAAGGTGCACACGCATTTATCATTCACTGACAGCTTTGTTCGATCACTTTGAGCGAAAAATGCAGTAAAGTTTGTGCATGTAGTTCTTGTTCACTGAACTCCATAAACAAAAGTTGTTCCCTGGTGTTTGGATCGAGTCTCTTGTGGCCTGAAAATTATGTGCTTACGTGAGAAGTGTGGACCCGCGTTAATGCATACACATATACTTGGATTCATGGTGTGCCTGTCAACCACCAATGTGAAATTGCTATGTTCTTTGGCGCATGTGCACATGGGACCAGCTATTGTCATTGGAACATATCACCATAGGCCACCTTCTACCGGAATTCACAGCCGAGACAGACAAGAAACGTAGAACGTGTTCGCAAAAATTTTAAATCTAGGCAGGAGTGCTATATTGAACGAGTGGAAATATTTTTGATCGCGGCCTTTGAAGTATCGTAGAATGTTCTTTGCCTGTTAACTTCATTACTTTTAAAGGTTAGTGTTTCAGTTTCTCACCTTTGAAACAGTCTTGCCACGTTTCGTACGGCAAATGGCCTCGCACGGAGACAAGTTCTGTTTCGCGTCTTGCATTGCCAGCTATAACGAGCAACAAATTCAAGGCACACGGCAAAAAAAAAGCTTTCAGTACACACAGCTCTGCGAACCTTTTAAGGGCATTTCATTTCAAAGAGTGCGTGCCCCTTATTTGAAACAACCACTAGTGTTTCAGATCTAGTTTAAATTTCTTAATGCTATGAACCTGTAGCAAGAATGACTAGTTGACAACATCGAGTCTTTACAACGGCACGCTTTTACTGGCTTCAAAATGTTCTCATGCTTTTGTCTCGTTTGTCAATGTCAGCTTCTGCTTATTGCGTCACAAGAAAGTGCACACGATCACCCTCAAACACAATTTACAGACAGCTTTCCTGGCCAAACTAGCCACATTTTTTCTTTGTCCACATTGAGCTTAGGATGTTAATGTTTTCCCATTTCACAACCACCAGTTTCTTCATACAAGCTTTATTGTACAACTGTACATACGGTCTATTGCCTTTGTGCGTGCACGAAGGCATCACTTGTGTTTTGTTTTATCTAAGTCAGTAAAAGGATAACGTACTGATAGATTTCTTTATTTTGAATGTACAGTGAGACAAAAGATTCCACAACGCAACGAGGCTCCTGTGGAAATGAAAATCAACAAATAAAGTAGCTACCGAGGTGAAAGATACTACTGAGAAAGGGCCAACAGACACTGGAAAATAGTATGCAGTGAGTATTAGGCAAACATTCGCAAAGCAATAACCGATTAATGCTACTACTGCTTTTTAAAACCATACGGCAAACAAGTGACGCTGCGGATACATATACCATGATGTGCGTCTACTCGAGGAGTGAGCATATTTTTGCTAGCCACCGTAACAGCATCAGTATAAACTTACTATTGCAGGCGGGAAGGTCAAATGCCAGCGTCACTTGTACGAAATATTTTAAATGTCGACTTTGAGCCCCCGAGAACAACATTCTACGAGAATCGCTTACGACTTGAAAAGAGCAATTGTTTACTAAAGTTTGGGTAGGCTACACGTACACCAAAACAGGCCTTAAAACATGGAAAACAAAACTTTTTGTTTAGGCCTTACCCACGATGTCGCAAATCAAAGCACCTCAACTCCCTGATATAAAATCACGTTTTAAAGACCAACCGTGACCTAGTGCTGCTGCTACGGATGGCACTGCGGTCATGTTGCACTCGCTGCTGTTTGGGGGCATATGAGCAAAAGAGCCAAATTCAGGGCTGATTTTGGTTTTGGATCTGTTGAAATTGTGCATGCAAATACTGTAAAAAAAAAAGAAACGAATACAGAGGTATCAAATGTTGTGAAATAAAAGATGTCACATTCATGTTTGTGCGAAAAGAACGCCGCATCATTTATTTTCTCCTGGATGTCACGTGCTGCCCGTTTCGCAAGGAAACGTGCCTCGTACTCCGTGCCTTTGGGTAAGACCCAAAATGACGTGGTTCCATTGTCAATGTGGAACCTGAGGGGAAAGTAGAGAAAATGTCTTGAGATTAAGACGACAATCACGCCAATGGGGAGCATAAAAAAGGAAATGAATAACCATCAAATAGTAAAAAACGGGAACAATAATGCAACGTTAGGCATAGCTGCTTAAGAGGTAGCACCTTCTGGTGCAGTCCTAAAACGGCTTACAGCACTAAACCGATGAGAATGAAGTTCAAAGAAGGTACAGACACGAGCGCTGTGTCCTTACCTTCTCTGAACTTCATCCTCGTCTGTTTAGTGCTGTAAGCTGTTATAAAATGAACTATCACCAATTAGCCCAGGCTTCCCTTCTTGTGTAGTCTTAATATGTCCAGAGACTCCCATTTGCTTGGCTTCAAGAACTGCTGGTCTCACAGTAGCAATGAAATACAAATTAGGCATACGCAGACACAGTAGCGGGCAATTATTTCTCTGAAATTTATATATACACACATTTTAAACATGGGATTATTATTGCCCAAAAACACTTATTAGGACACTCTCACTGAAACAAGAAGAAAAAGCCGTTAGTAGATCACCAGGATTTCACAGCACTTTGAAGTACAGTGAAACCTCGGTGATACGAATCTCACGGGACCACCAAAAATATTCGTATCATCCGAAATTCGTATCACCAGAAAGCATGGAAAATAGCATGCGACAAAAGGAAGCTGGCGTACATTTTCATTTATTCTTTTTCAGGGCCACAGCAACGTCAGGAAGAACCCTGGATGATTGTCAGTTGAGTTTTTAGATGTCGGCAATCATACCAGCACTCGTAAATATACGGCCCGTACGCGCGTATTTATTTAAAGAACCAGGTGCGTTGTGACCCGCGACAGCAGTAGCCCCTTCCAACTTTTAGTGTGTTTTTTTGCATGACACCGGAGTACTGCAGCAAAAGTACCAAAAGAAGCGATTTGACGCGATGGATCAAGACCACAAAATTACAGAACCACGGTCTTGTGTTATGAATTTGTTATCGCGGAGATGTTGGGGATGTTTTTTTTTTGAGATTTACGGCCGTGCCCGCACAAGTGCGACCTCAACGGTCGTGCATGTTGACGTTGTGAGGCCCGACTCCTTCGCCAAGACCGTCCTCGCCTTCTTTCGGTCCTCGTCCACCTTTCATAGGATGTCTGATGCACGAGGCAGGCACGTGTAAGCGCAGTACAACGACAACGGCCTGCATCGATGCGTTAAAAAAAAGCATGGCACTAATGTCCTCTGTAATCTAAACGCGAAGGCACACGGAGGCACATAAGAGCCTCAAAGATTCGCGCGCACGACCTCAGAGGCCGTGACGCATCTCTGAAGGTTTATTCTAACCGTAAGAACAGTGTTTTTTTTTTTACACCGTGATTCTGACGATTGGCCGGTGCGGCGCGCATGCCCACGCCTGCGTTCCCGCGCTCGCACGTGCTTGGCGCGTCTTCCGCGACAACGCGGACACCACCTATTCGTACCTGGGCGGTAGCGTACGTTCGCATCAAAACGTCGCTCGTGAAAATCGGTTCGCAACAACCGTACTCCATTACATTGCAGGCCAATGGGCCTTGGCCGGGACCAACGAAAAATTCATATCACCCCGAAATTCGTATGAGCTGTGATCGTATCACCGAGGTTTCACTGTATTTTGAAAGGACAAAAAACACTGCATGTCCTCACAAAACTAATTGACACAGACACGAGCACAAAAGCCTCTGCTTCTTTTACAGAAAATGTACATGGACATTGGGTATTGCCTCCTGAGTCAAACTACTAATTGCAAGCTGATTATCATTTAACTACAAAGCAGTTGAGAATGGTTATCAAAAAAAGTTACTTTAGAATAATGCACAGGACTCACCATTTTGCAGAAGCACACCTAACACTTGCCTTAGCCAAGGATGTTTTTTAATATCTTTCTTTTCAAAACTTTGTAACGCTGCACTGTGGTTATGTTGGACTGAGTGTCCTCACAAAAATAATGTTTACCGAGTTAGAATGGACCATATTACTTACCATTAGGTCTTAACCTGCATTTCTGCACAAGAAATTATAAAAACTTGCCTTTTGTCAAAAACTACTGTCCTTAGTGTAGTTTCTGGTGAGATGGCCACAGGCTTTCCAGTGAAGTGGTCCTTGAACCAAACCTACGACAAAGCCCAATGCTATAATTATTAGTTTGATATAACATAGGTAAAAAAATTAGAAATTTGAAAGCACCTGGAAATGTGATCAACAAGCATTTCTTAAAAGCAGGTCAGTCGTGACTAAACAGCACTAATGAGCTTCTATACTCAGCAACTTTTCTTGGCAGCGCTATGGAAGTTACAGAACTGAAACGCTCACCTGCGCGTGCGCCGAGAAATAGTACCTATTTTTACTTTCCAATTTTCAGAAATACCCAGCTCGAATAAGTAAAGCTTTCTGCATTGTAAATATAAAACAAGTATGAGAAGCCGTTGGCGGGAAAAAATTATTACCCGCTTAAAATTTTTTTTTTCTTCATTTTATGGGCAGCACCATGTTTTCTGCGTGCCTGTTCTTGCAGTAAACATGGCGTCCCCGATGCCGACTGGACCACGTGCGGCCGCAAGCCCACAGTTTCGTTCTCTGAGAAAGACATATGCGAAATGTGACCATAGGTCGGCAAACTCACTCGTGAGTCAACTCACTCAGACTCAGATCGGGCTGTGAGTCTGAGTGTGAGTGACTCTGGCTGAGTAATATTTTGGTGAGTTTGAGTCCGAGTGAGTCCGGTTGAAGAAAAATTTTAGTGAGTCTGAGTCCGAGTGAGTGAAACTGAGGAAAATATTGGTGAGTCTGAGTCCGAGTGAGCCCAAAGCGCAAAATATACTTCTTGAGTGAGTCCGAGTGAGCTCCACCCTTTGTTGCCGACTTACGGTTCTGTCTACACATCTTTAGCATTACTATCAGCCTTCTATCGGCTTACGTTCATACTCAAGTCTATTCACACATATCTCAGCACACTAGCATTCATGTGCCGCTTCAGTATTTATCGATCAGAGGCGTGAGTTAGGAGGAGGGGTGCCATGACCTTCCCCCGCAATCTCTTTCTTGGGAAGTTCTCAATAAAAATATCTTGCGTGAATCGCGCATTTCATAAAAATGTCCCTATTGAATTGATATATGACAATGATGATATATGATTTATATGATGGTAACTAGTATTTGAAAGTACAAGGTCAAAAGGCGTATATAGTAGAGCACCTATTATAAGTGATATTGTCGTTAATCTGGATTGAAAACATGATCGAAAAAGCTAATTTACGCCAGCGGACTCATGAGTCAAATATATTTCTTAAGTGATTCCGAGTTAGCTCCAATTTTTTTTGCCGACCTATGAATGTGACAGAAAGTGGCTGTCAAAACAGACCCAGCAAGTTACCTGCAACGTCTATGCTAGGTGTAAGGTGTCATCAGCCTGAACTGTCGACGAATGCAGCAAACAAGCAAAACCGAAACTGAAACTGAAATAAGCTGCAAGCTTATTTCACTACTTGCGTAATAATACAACTGTGCAGATGATCTGACGACTTCCGTAGTAACACAAATGTGCGGATGACCCGACTACTTGCATAGTAACACAAATGTGCGGATGACCCCACTACTTGCGTAGTAACACAAATGTGCGGATGACCCAACTACTTGTGTGGTAACACAAATGTGCGGATGACCTAACTACTTGCGTAGTAATACAAAAGTGCGTATGACCTGAATACTCGCGTAGTAACGCAAATGTGCGGATGACCCGCCTACTTGCGTAGTAACACAAATGTGTGGATGACCCAACTACTAGCGTGTTAACACAAATGTGCGGATGACCTAACTACTTGCGTAGTAAACAAATGTGCGGATGACCCGACTACTTGCATAGTAACACAAATGTGCGGATGACCCCACTACTTGCGTAGTAACACAAATGTGCAGATGACCCAACTACTTGCGTAGTAACACGAATGTGCGGATGACCTAACTACTTGCGTAGTAATACAAAAGTGCGTATGACCTGAATACTCGCGTAGTAACGCAAATGTGCGGATGACCCGCCTACTTGCGTAGTAACACAAATGTGTGGATGACCCAATTACTTGCGTGTTAACACAAGTGTGCTGATGACTTAACTACTTGCGTAGTAAACAAATGTGCGGATGACCCGACTACTTGCATAGTAACACAAATGTGCGGATGACCCCACTACTTGCGTAGTAACACAAATGTGCAGATGACCCAACTACTTGCGTAGTAACACGAATGTGCGGATGACCTAACTACTTGCGTAGTAACACAAATGTGCGGATGACCTGAATACTTACGTAGTAACACAAATGTGTGGATGACCCGACTACTTGCATAGTAACACAAATGTGCGGATGACCCAGCTACTTGCGTAGTAACAGAAGTGTGCGGATGACCTAACTATTTGCGTAGTAACACAAATGTGCAGATGACCCGACTACTTGCATAGTAACACAAATGTGCTGATGACCCAGCTACTTGTGTAGTAACACAATAGTGTGGATGACCCAACTACTTGCGTAATAACACAAATGTGCGGATGACCTGAATACTTGTGTAGTAACACAAATGTGTGTATGACCCGCCTACTTGCGTAGTAACACAAATGTGCAGATGGCCCGACTACTTGCGTAGTAGCACAAATGTGTGGATGACCCTCCTCTGTAGCCTTCACTCCACTGCCAAGATAAGTTGTCGCCGAGTATAGCTACTCGGATTTAGCAAACGCTGGCAAAATACTATTCTGAAGCTAAAGTACTTAGATTCAAGGTAAGCAACTTCACTTTGCCATCAACTTCTTCACCTTGTGCAACAACATGGGTATTTTCAAGTTTCAAGTTGTTGCATGTTAGCAAAAACTGCATGCTACTCAACCACTCGACCAGTACAAGTTTCACCTTTGAAGCCCCAGCGAAATTTCATTATATTGAAATCACGGATAAACATGCTTCGTTTTATTGAGGTTAAAAATACATGGTGTTCTATGAATAAAAAATTATAAAAAATGAATACTTTGTTACATTGAGAATTTTATTTTATTGAAGTTTGTTATGTCGAAGTTTAACTGCATCAGCCGGCTGGCGTACTGTTTACAAGGTTTACAGGGTTTACAAGTAACCTTTTCTTTGTTTTCAGCAGTGCGTCCTTTGCTCCATAGAGTGGTTCAGGGAATTTTTATCTCTGTTCCTTTTAGCTACAAGCAAAAGTACAACAGAGAAGTGCAGATGAGGAAAACACAACTAGTATGTGACCTACGGAGACACTGTTGGGAGTGTAGCGACTGCTGGCATTCCACTCGGGCTGGTCGACGGTGTCTCCGAACAGCAGCTCAAGCTGCTCTCCAAAGGTCGAGCACTCGTCAAAGCTTTGCACAAAGTCCGACTCCATCACCTACAGGCATTGACAAAATGAAGAGGTGATGGTGTTCATCGCCGTCATTTATCATTACAATGGGCAGAGATGGGTGCTCCAATAAGCTGAATGTCACGAACTGCCGTGACTCGGCACCTATGGCATTCTAGGAATGAGCTTGATATCTAAGAATACACTAGATTCTTGACAATTCAAACTTTTGGTTAATTCAAACAAGTCTCTAATTTTTGGTTGGCCCACTGTATTTTCAATGTATTTTAATACCGCTTAATTCAAACTGCCCCACTGCACAAATTCGGTTAATTCAAACTTTTTGCTTGTCCATGCCTGGAAATATGTGCTGCCTTTGTTGCTTCTAGCTGAACATTTGCGTTTTTATGTCACTAACAGTCACAAATAAAGCCAATCGTCAGCCTACGAAACGGCCAAACTAGTCAAACCACATGCATTAACAATCGCATGCTGACTGAGGAAGAAAAAAAACCGAGGAGGCCTGGCCTTAGCCTATCCCATACGGAATGTTTCTTAAAGTCAATTTCGCCGCAGTACACTGTTGTCGTGAGGGAAAGCGTCATAAGAATCGAAAGGGGCTACAAGCTATCGCAATACACAACACATTTTGTCCCTTATCTACAGTTGCGTGCATGCGTCGTATAATAACGAGTACCAGTATGATTGCTTATGTCTAAAAACTTTAATGGCGATCATGCAGAGCTGTCTATGATGTTGCTGTGGTGCTGGGAAACAATAAAGATCCCAAAACTAGTTGGTATGTTGTCACGAGTCATATTTATGAGAACTTCTGGTTATTCATACTTCTAATAATTCAAACAACATCCTGAGGTCCCTTTGAGTTGAATTATCGAGGGTCTACAGTAATTAAAAAATATTTCTACATTTCAACTAGAACCAACGGATAACTTCGTCGATGCTTTCCCTGGCTCTATGCAGCTGTGACCAACAGAAAAACCAAATCGCTCAGCTCCCCCTTTTCTCGTTTAAGATGCTAAGCTTCGAATTTCACGCAAGGACATGCGAGAAAGCCAAGTACCTCGGGGTAGAGGAAAATGGCTGGCCACACAAGGCCATCACCTGACGGTGACTGGTGCACTCTGTGGCCCTGCAAGGCAGGGTGGGTGGGCGTGAGTGGCTCAAAGGGGTTGTACTCCAGTTCCTCGTCCTTCGGTTTGGGAAGTTCAATTCCTCGTTCCTGTAGTTTATAAAAGCAAGAGGAGAACCCTTGTAATGCGCACCCCTTGTCCACAAAACTGCGCAAGCAGACTCAGGTAGATGGGAAACCACATAAGTAGATCACGCAAAGCTACAGCGAAAAGGACAGGCTTCAGCGAATCTGAAGTTGACAACGCACATTTGCAAGGAACGTATTAGTGAGGTTCTGCTTTATGACAGGAACAATATGTGAGCGAGGACCATCATGTAACATCAATATGATTCTCGTGAGTACAAGATTTCCATTCAATAAACATGCGTGTAGGAATCCCAGTACCTCGTGGATCAGTGCACCACATTTTCATTGTATCATTTCTGTTCCTAGGTGCAAATTCTTGTGGATACAGATGCTGTGTGCAATGCTTGGCACTTACATAGTTTATTATGTGCAAGCAGTATAGAAGCACCCTTTGTTTTTCCCACACTCACTCAATCCCTCGTCTAAATTATTCCATGTGATTAGTGCTGCAGTGTGAGTGTTAAAGAAGCACACGGTTCACCCATAGGCGTGCGCAGAGGGGGGAAGGGAGGTGGCCGCCACGCTAGTCACCTAAGAAGAGGGGGGCACAAAGTCTGCCCCATAAATTGACTTAATAGGGAGGGGGGCACTGCGATGAACCTTCGCCCCCCCCTGAAGGGGAACCCTGCGCATGCCTATGGTTTCACCAAAATGTAGAGTCAATAAGTGGACGTGATTATGCTCACAATATATTTGCACTAGTATCTTCTACTCTCCTGAAAGTGGCCTTTGTGTATGTAGTTCCAAAGAATGCCCCCAGAAACATGTCTAACAACATGTGAACATTAAGACTGCAAAAATACCATGGGCAGGACACCGAAGTGACGAGGGGTGACTGCACACGTAATTCCCAAGCTAGCCTCAGGCTGACACCTTTTGAAGGATACGTACAAACTGTAGATAATAATGACTTATTTTTAGACGCTGCACACAAGCAGCAGCAATCTTGGAAGAGCAATGGACCAACAAACAACACATTGTCATAGTTTCCAGTTATGTTGACGTCACCTCAACCCAAGAACTTCGTTTTTATAAACTTACTTGAGTCGAATGATCCTTCGACTGCCTTTCACAATCAAAAGGCTTCCAAAGGTATGGCCAGAGACTGACAGGCAAAAGATTTTTGCAAACATATAGAACATTCGTAAGTCACAAAATGAGCGGGAATCCAAAATGAAAGGTACTACTATATAATGGAAGTGCAGAGCAGTGCCCACTAACGTTTGTCGCAGTGCGACTAGTTCCTTCTCCAAGTCCTAGCACCGGCTGCCCTACAATGGAACAAAAGAAAAAGCCTTAAAACTAACATTTGCCAATTCGCAATAAGCCTAGATGCACTCAGCAGGCACATTTTCTGCACAAATTCAAAGGGGTCATGAACCACCCCTCGGGTATGGTGAAAAAACACATCCTGCAGATAGCAGACACTGCTATGACAATCTGAGCCAAGTCTTGCACTCGTGCACGGCAAGGAGAGTTTACAAGCGGAGCGTGAAGTTGCCATTTGATCAGGCATCCTCTTTTCATACAGAGGCCCGTGTTCACTCTCTTCGGAGCAGCCCGCGCCTGCTGTTTTGACGTCGAACAGCAGATAGCATGCTATTGGCCAACAGCCGACATAAATCAATAGTGGCGTTTGGATCAGACGCACTTCTTGTGATGGGGTGCCACCAAGTGTCGGTGTTGCGCTCCATAGTTTGCTGACATTACACAGTGAGCCACACTTGCACACAGGAATCGCAACGGGAGAGAGCGATCGTGTTTCATCACGTGTGCTCAAGGTCATGACACGTGCTGACGTAACGTCTTTCCACCATGCCATCCCCCCCCCCCCGTGCAACTTCTAGCGCGCTCGTCATAACAAGGGATGAGAGTAAGCACATAAAAAACTCCTGTAACTCCGCTTGTTCTTGACGGATTCGAGAAATCTTTGTGGCAATTGATTCGTGAGGGGATAAACTCCGACAATGAGGTCACTTAGATGATGACAATAATGGCTACTCAAAAAAAGTGGTTCATGACCCCTTTAACGAATGTGTCGCTGAGGAAATTTATTGTCGCTAAGGAAACCATGCCAAGTGTGTTAGAAGTATGCAACAAAACACAGGCAATTGTTGCAAAAATAGTAGTAGCACTGCTCCGTTACATCCTCGTTGTTTGGCACCATGTATTTCACATTGGCACAAACACACAAAGTAGTGAGCATGAGAACACGCTCACCACGAGAGCATTTCTGAGAGCCGCCTCTTGCCGGGCTGCCAGTCTTTCCTTCAGCTCCGTCTTCCTCCGGTTCCGCTCAGCTAATTTCTGTAATCGGGGAGAGCAGGCGCAGTGCAACAAGTCAATGAACAGCACACGACAGGCATGAAAGCTGCGATGCAAACACGAGCAGCTTTTGAGCAGTCTTAGTGCCATACCAGGGCTTTCTCGGCTTTGTCTTTAAGCATTGTCATTTCTGCATTCGCAGCGTCCAACTGAAAGAAACAAAACAAAGAAGGACGACAAACTGTGAACCTGGAGTGTGACTGGTATGCGAAAGTATCAGAAAAATATTTTAGCACTAAGAAATGCGCAATTAGAAACAAACAGGTGGGTTATTCTGTAAGAGTCCACTACATGGACTGTCTACTTCGGCGTACGTGGACTGGACAGGGTTGGATAACCGGTCGTGATGACCGGCTACAATTCTTTCACCAAGCCATGCACCAAAATGGACAGTCCAGTCAATGCGCTCATTTGGTATCCTAAACCAAGCGCACCACTTCAAGGTTGATCTAACCACACAAAGGCAAGCAGATGAAAGGTATAGCGTTACCTCTAAGAGCTGTTTACACCAGTCTATGCACTCCTGATAACGCTCCAACTCCCAGCAACATAGGGCAGCTAAAAGCAAACAGATGGGGATGGAAAAGATCAGTGGTACATCCAACTGACAAAGAGATACACTCAAACCTCGATATAATGAACATGGATATAACGAATTATCAGTTATAACGAAGTAAATGAAGAATAGTCTTGCCATAGATACAGTGTTACAAATAAACGTTTATAACGAATTTTCGGATATAACAAAGTTATTTTTGTGGCAGATGTGACTTTGTTATAATGAGCTTTGAGTGTATTGAGATTTACAAGATGCGCAAATTTAGTTCACCAAATGGCAACAAACACAAAATCCAGTGGGCATACATTTATTTACTAACAACATCAAAAGCCCAACAAAGTGGTGGCCTTATCACATTGTTAATGAAGCAGCTGTGCCAACCCTTACCTTTTGTCATTGCTTTCGTGTAGTTCGGCTTCAGTTTTGAAGCAATCGTTGAGTCAGCCAACGCCGAGCCATAATTTTCTGTAAGCAATGCAGGTCAAAGGAAGTGTAAGTGCATAAAGTAATTTTCAAAATGACAAAGAAAAAAGAAGTTTCACAAGAGCAAGCAGGTTGTTTATGGACGCAGTGCTCTGTGACCAGACTCGGTTAAGCATATTTTAGTAATCAACGCATATTTAGTGATAGCAGACACAATTGGGCGCTAAAATGTATCCATAAAAATGAACCGATAACCAGCCACATGCTGAAGGGACTTGGGGCACGTTTACTTTGACTTACTGTACAAATGCAGACTGCTTAGCCACTGATGCTAAGCTGTTTAAAGAGTTCCAGTTAAAGACATTGTTAACTGGTCCACATAGCGCACAGATGTGCAGATTAGAAACAACAGTTCAATTCAAAATTAAATCCTGGCGTTTTTACATGCCATAACCATGCTCTTGTAATGAAACGTGCCGTAGGGGGCATGATCAATTGGCATTATTTTGCTTCCACTTAACTTTATGTGCACAAGTGTTTTTGCCTCCACCGAAATGTTGCCTCCAAAGGCTGGATCAAACCCAACATCAGAAATACAGTTCACTAATTTCCTTGCAACCAAGTCACAATGCACCACCAATCATTCATAGTTCGAAAATGGCAGGGCTGAATGGATTGCCCAGAAGTGGATTCCAAGGCTACCAACATATGGGTATATGGATGCACGTATTCGCACTCTAGAGCAGGTTTGCGCAGCACTAAAGTTTAGTGCAAGAAGGCGCACCACTCTCATCATGGCATGAGTTGGCTACATAGGCATGGGAAATAGTTCTGCACATTCCCTCCTTGTTCCCTTTATTTTCTGCCAATGCAGCTCAAAAACACTTCAAATGGCAATTATTGTAATCTCTTTCTGTGCTTTTCCAGGTTTTGTGCACAAATGTCACAGAACTTCTCAACAGTTCACATTCACATTGTTTTCAATGAAGAGACCAGCAGTCACAGCCAAACTGAAGTGGAAATTCACTTTGTCTAAACCGGTTGGTTATACATACGTAATTGAGTACGAGTATATCTGTATTTTCAATATGATCTCAGACAATCGGCACAGTCACTAATGGCCTAACCTAAGCCAACAGAAAACATGAGTACCCAGTGGTTAGCTGACACACAAATTCCGGCGCACCACCTACGAGATCTTCAGTCTGCTGCAGGTATCATACTGTCTCACAGGTCACGTGGGTTCTCCAAAAAGACTGCCAATTATCATTCGCCTACTCTTTCTTCTGTTACGTCCAGCGTACCACAGGAGTCTGTGCTGGGCCCTTTGTTGTTTCTTATTTATATCAACGACTTCCCTGACAGTATTGTTTTTCCATCACTTAAAGGGCTACTGAAGCAAAATCTGAAAATCTTGCGGAAATGCCGAAAATGAGTTATAAGTGCGCGATTACATCAAAAGAAGTCGTCACTAAGCGAACTTTTCAGTCGGTGGTCCTATTTTCGACGTTTTTATGAGCGCCCGCCAAGCCAATCAGCTGATGCTAGTTGGAAGGCACGACGTAACGAACAACCACGTCGCATAGCTGGCTGGCCGGCCGTGGTGTTTCGAAGCACACGTGGTGACATAGCTGCACAGTGTGCATTCGTGTCATAGTCCCTCTACCAGCGATGAACTCACCTCTGATGATGCAAGCCATTTCAACTTGCTAAGAAATATAACTGCTTGCGGTTTACGAGCCTCCTGATCCAAGCAACGAAGAGGAGCAAGACGCCGCGCACGTACCGGACAGGCAGTCCGGGCCAGCAACATTGGCCAACGTGCAGTGGCAGCAGTAGATAAATTAATGTTACGGAGGATGTAAAATGAATGGTTTCATCAGCTTCGTTGAGGCAGAAAAGCAGTTACTATGGCCGAATCGAGGCATCGTATTTTGTCCGACCGCTGTGCCGTTTGTTCTTGCACGACAAGGCACACCATGTGTGCAATCCATCAGCTGTTTCATAGCTCTGTGCATATGGCAGCTACTATCACATCCACGTTACTACGAGCCATTTACAGGTTGAACTATTTGAGATCGTTTGACTTCGTCACGATGGAGAGCACGGAATATTCGAAAGCAAGCCTCGCTTGCACGCATTACGGCTAGATGGTGCCATCGTCCCATGCTCTTGCTGCTCCTTTTTTTTCAGGTGTATCTAAGTGAAACAACAAAGTGTTCCAAGCTAGCAAATGAAGTCAATTTTAAAATGTGTCCAGGTTTAGTGTGATGGCTAAGCAGCACATATCCAAAGTCGATGCAGCTAGAAATCTCCAGAAAATGTATGTGACGGTGTGCGTGACCGACGATGATGTTATGACAACCTTCAGCGCGCTAGCAGTAGCTAGGCATTTCCTTCCGCCGCGATGAAAGCTTCAAAACTGAAGACCGACCGTGGGAAAGCATGTGTCAAACAAAGAGGTATGTTTCACCGACTGTTTCAGATGTACCACAAGCGAGTAGCACCAACAGCAACAAACAGGCCCTGCGGCCCCCGTAGTTGCTGCGGCCACACGCGTGGGATGTCATGACATAATGCAGCCGCTAGGCACAACCAAAAATCGCTGAAAAAAAGATGCTTCTCGTCCTTTATTTTTCGAATCACTTCGTTGTATTTGTCGTTTTTGCCAGCTAAACTCTTGTTCTGCCACAAAACACCGCCTGCAAACTTATATTTCTGTATCCCTTTAAACGTTTTGCAGATGGCTGTGTTATTTATCACAAATTAACAAACTCCTCTGATTCACTAGATATCCAAAATGATCTTGACCAATCATCTCTATGGTGCCAATCATCTCTATGTTAGTAAATGTAAGATCGTGATAATAACCCAGCCATAGAGTTAGTACAGACTCCAGAGGAAAGGACCCCCATAGAACCCATACATCAGAACTTCCGACCACAAGTGTGCTGCCATTGCCGCCATTACCCTACCGTGCGAGCGTTACCAGCCCCTGAGACGCATGCTTTGCCTGACGGTGGTATTAAGTTTCCATCGTAATTAATGAAAGTGAGCTCACGTGAAATAGAGTTGTAAGTACGTGACAACAGAAAGCGAAGACGACGATGCACTGCTACTCACAACTCAGTTGGAAGACACACAATCGGCCGTGATCTCGAACTCAGGTGGATGTGGTGGCGCCACTAAGCAAAAGTGCCTGGAAACGCATCTTTCTGCCCCGCGAGTTCCGCGCGTAGCAATTGCCTAAATGTCCTTGAATCTTTCCTAGAAATATTCTAAATGAACATAAAACACTGTCTGCACGTTTCTAATTTGTAAAAATGCCCGTGTTTGATTTATATCACTGGTATTACAAGCAATGAATAGCGCTAATTTTAGCCAACCTTTAAATCATTGCAAGAGCAACAATGACAATGGTAGGGTAATGGCGGTGTTCTTGTGGTTGGTGCTCTTTCAGCCCAGCTTTTCCTCTGGAGTCTGTACTAACTCTATGAACCCAGCAACTTGAATGCACACACTATGCTTTTCAGCTGTAACGAGCCCCCTTGAATTCCATTATCTCCTACAAATACCTTGGGATTAATATTACTAAAGACCTATCCTGGAATATGCACATTGATTACATAACCCTCAATGCTAACCATTCTCTTGGCAACATGTGCCATAATTTTTCTGAAGCGCTCCCTTCCTTAAAACTAAATTCTGTACAAAGCTTTAGTCCGTCCAAAACTAGAATATGCATCCAGCATCTGGGACCGCAGTCAATCCATACTAAACGATACGCCTGACTCTGCTCAGACTTGCGCAGCCCCGTTTACTCCCACTACGCTTCTGTATCCACAATGAAGAACACACTACGTACAACTGCCCGATCTGTCTTTACGTCGTAAATGTCTTCATCTCTGTCTCTTTCCCAAAATTTATCGTAAAAATGAAGCGTGAAAAATCTATCTTCAACCGAAGTACATTTCATCACAAGTGGACCACAAGTTTAAGGTTGGTGTGCCACTTTGCCGAACTAACCTATACAACGACTCTCTTATCCACCAAAACCAGCACAGAATGGAACCAGCTTTCCGCCTCCATAGCTGCAATTACTGACACTAACTTCGAAAGTGCCATAAAGATACTGTATTTTGTTATCTTGTATTTCCATAAATTGTATTACTGCGCACTCGTATATGTATTAACCACTGCTTTCTGTAATGCCCTCGGGCTCTGAAAGTAAATGTAATAAATAATAAATAAATTGGTTCCAGGTCTTAGGTAATGGCTGTGTTTGGGAAGTAACACTGACGCAGCTTTTTTTTTTTTGCTGCATTTTTTGTGGACAGCGGTAACAGCATCATTGTCTTGGCATCAAGAACATGCTCGAAAGATTTCCACGACACAGCCACTCCTATAACAAATTTTGTAATTTAGCATAGAGGCTGCTTCACATTGACACTACCTGATGCTAGACTACTTACGTGGCATATAATTTTGTTGCCTTTCAGCTGTAATAGGAAAAGGATAAGTGCAGTACTAAAAAAAATCTGTGCCTTTTGCTGCGGTGAGTAAGGGTTATAATAGGAAGAGGTACATGCTACAAATGTGATCGAGAGAAAAAAGCAAGAAAGCCACAGTTACTTACTCAATCGGAAATGGGCTGCTGCCCTGTTACAGTACAGTTGGGCATTAAGCTCAAGACTTTTGCATTTCTGCCTGAGTCCCTCCGTGTACGAAGCCACAGCCCAGCGGTACTTCTTCAACTTGAAGTTGTTGTTGCCATCCTCCTTGTACTGCTCAGCCAAATCTGGAGAAAGAATAAGCGATGTCTGATTGAACTGACTATCAAAATTGTCGGTTCGTTTATGGGGTTTAACACCCTAAAGCAACCCTGGCAGGGTTCTCCCCACAATGGGCAACAATGGAAATGCCACCCACTGTTCCGCTTGACCCCTCTGAAATGTGCACCTGAGAAACCAATACACAGTAACTGTGCCCGTGCAACATAATCAGGACATGCCTCGCGCCACCTGGTTACGCAAAAAGAAGCCCGAACAGGTGGCCTTGTGGTTTCAAGGATCGCCAACTCGAGCGCCAGTGCTAGAACAGAAGTGCCCTTGCTTTCGTTTTTTTACGTTTGTCACAGATGCCAGAAACGTGCAAAAACAAATGAAATGTGGTTGTGCGTTGAAAACAGGAAGTCTCAAAATGTCCACTCCTCAAAAATTTCTGGGGAGAGCTCCAAACCTAGGCTATGAGAGGCACCGTAGTGGATGTCTCGGCATAATTTTGACCACCCGTGGTTCTTCAACGTGCACTGATATCGCACAGTACACGGGTCTCCAGCATTTCGCCTCCATCGAAACCTGACCACCGTGGCCAAGACCGAACCAAAATCTTTTGGGTCAGCAGCCGAGCACCCTTACACACTAGGCCACTGCGGCAGTGTAAATTGTCAATACACTGTCAAAAAGCTTTTTATGATTATGCCAGGAGATTATCAGGTGTACTTAACAAATAAAGTGTGAGAGTATGACTCTGTTACACACGCCGTGACAAAAAAAGCAAAACAAAAAGCAGAAACATATGTAATAACATCCAATGCAATAATAAGTCAAATCAAGAGTTACCTTCTGGGCCATTCAGTTCAGTGTCATATTTTAATTGCTGCATGGCTTCTACAAGAGGTGGCAACTCCCCAGTGTCCGAAAGCTTTTTGGTGAAAAGGGGATGCTCTTCCATTTCCTGCGACAAAGCACAAGCATATGCACTTAGGAATAGTGGAATTTTTGCATAGAGATATACACACATTGCATAAGTATTTTGAGCTGAGATGGCAATCACTATGAGCTGCAAGGACTGAAAGTGAGCTCACTTTCAGTCCTTGCAGGACTGAAATCGCACGACTCCAAATTGCACGAAATCACGACGATTTTGGTAGCACTCGGATGGGCAGAGTACAGAAATTTGATCCTGAAGAGTAACCACCGGTGCTGAGTCAGCTTATACTTGCCGCTTTTGTGAAGGTAATTGGCGCCTTGCAAAACAAATGTAAACGATAGCGTTATCAGTGGCTAGACGCACTAAAATACACCATTTAGCATCAAGGAAAATGCAAACAAGACCAAAGTTCAGAGAGCACCTTGAAGTGATGACATTTCGTTGAACAGGGAATGACGCTGGAGCCAACGTTTCGACAAGACTTGTATTCATCAGGGCATCAAATGTCTTTATTAGCAGCATTTCTTTGTGGAAATGTCCCCATTGCCACCAGCCAGCAGAGCAGGCAGTATGGATTGTTGCTGGTTCTTCGCCCCCATTGACTGGCTGCAGCCACGTGACCAAACTGCCAGCAGCTGGTACTCTTGACCCTGGCTCTGGCAGTAGCAAGGCTACTGCCAGAGCCAGGGTCAAGTCAGGGTCAGAGCCAGGGTCAGAGCCAGGGTCAAATAGCAATAACCACGAAGCGACACGTTGTAGGTTACTGGCCCCCACAGACACGTGCCAATCGCTGACACTGTCCATTTCTCTCTTTCTTTGTTCTTTTTTGCTTGTGTTATCGCTACTTTGGACCAGTGTTGCGGAGATGCCACTCCGGAATCGGAATGACTACGGAATCATTACACATTTTCGTGACACTGGAAGGGAATGGGGTCAACGCTTGGAGGAATGGAATGGGAATGGAATTAAGTGCCTTTTTCACGGAATGGAATGGAAATGGAATTACGTCTTGTTCAGAAAATAGAGCATGTTTTCGTCCCCCCCCCCCACTATGCGCTGTTTTTCAAACTTCAACCATTAGTAAGTCAGAGCCTCTAATTTAACAATAAAGCAGTATTTTTAAAATGGCTTGGCTGATTACAAGCACCGTACATTTATAAGCAACGTGCCAACCACAATTCTGTCCTTATATAGACTGTGTTGCTCTGAAGTTTGTCTCTATTCTTTGCGTAACCGCGGCTCTGTGCCGTTGGTATCCGTCGTGTGGAACTACGGCGGTGGTATACCAGCTTGCCTGCCGTCTCACCTCATACTCCCTCCCACCCTTTTGAAATACTGTGCCCCTTTCTAGGCGCTCCAGACGCATGGCAAAACTGTTTAGTATTCTGGAACACTACTTTTGTCAGCATACAAATACGCTATGTCGTCATTTTAGCATTCACACATTTAAGCTTAAACAACATTAATATCACCATTCGTTCAAACTTGCTGACCATGCAAATGCTATAGGTAGCGGGAGAACTGCCCCTATGGGAATTAGTAGGGTGGTTGTACCGCAGGAGATATGTCACTAAGCTACTATCACTTGACCTTGGTAACGTGTTTTGCGTACTTTTCCAGTTCTTAATGCATCTGATGACATCAGCTTTATGTTCATTCTTAACTCAATAAAACTATCAAGGTGTCTTTCCTACATTGAGGAATTACAGAAATGGAATTGAGCTGCCTGGCCATTCTCGGAGTGGGAATGGGCTAAGTTTTTTCATTCCGAGGAATTGAAAGGAATGGAATTGTGGTAAGTTCTAATTCCCTGGAATGGAATGGAGGCGCCCATTCCGCAACACTGCTTTGGACTGTGTCACTGGGGAGACCAGTAATTTAGGCCGTGCCGCTCCAAGGTTCTGACTAATTTGCCTGCATCGCTACTGTCAGAGCCCGAGTCAACTGCGACAGGGCGGGCACAATACCAGTGATGTAAAATTCAACCAGCTCTGCTTTGCGGACACCGATGAAATAGTGAAGCTGGTGGCGTTCCCTCCGTAGGCTAACACATTTCTATGTTTTGTAAGTCTTTCAGATATGTTGTATCACTGCTCTTTATTATACACTCTCTGTTAAGCTTTGACGTGGTAGTATAGTTTTGTTGCATCTTGACCATACCACTCTTATACATAGTGTTCACGTGACGTCGCCGACAGGTTCCCTGCACTGGGTACCTCAACATGGCGGCCACCGTGACTTTTTATCTCATTGGAGAGTGTCAGTGCAGGGGAGGACACACAGCGTTCCGTCCCCGCGTTGTGTTTTGCTCCCCCCACTTTCTTCTGTTCACCAGCCGCACCAAGGGTGAACACAAAGGAACGCGAGGGGGCACCGGCACTAATCTGATGTCACAGTTTCTTGCTCTGCGCATTCTAGTATCAGCCAGCTGGTACCCGAAGATGGCGGAAAGGTGACGTCAGTGCACACCATGTATACACAGGTTTACAAAGAAGCCTTTGCTTAAGATGCTCCCGATATGCTGCGTGCGCAGCCACCAAAGTCTTCGCAAGCGGCAAGTCACCGCGAGTCGTTGCACACCACCGAGATGGAGTCTATGACTGAAGGACGCATTTCGCAAATATTAGAAAAGTACTAATAAATGAGGGTTCTCAGTCTGACCCTAAGACACAAAATGAGACTGTTTGTTTGGCTTCTCCAAGCTTGTCGCATATGTTGTATCACTGCTCTTTATTAAACACTCTTGGTTAAGCTTTGAGGTGGTAGTATAACCACCACTTTTTGTAACTACAAAGTATCATGTGACAGTGGTGTGACTATGGTAACGAGCTTGCCATTTGTTGGGCTAAGTGTTGCCTTCTACCTCTTTAGTGGTATTTGTGTGTAGTGGGATTTACCCAATTTCTGTGGCACATTCGCGTTTATGACGATGATAGTTTTCCGATAGGCCGCACAGATTGCTGTGGCACATACAAGTTTGTTGAGCCTTCATTTTTAGTGGACCAGTGGCGAGTAGTGGGATTTATCCAATGTTTGTGGCGCATACCCATTTATGATGCCCACAAACGTTAGCGCGGATCCCGGACATGAAAGGCTCGACCAAGAACAGCTTCGCAGTTAAAAATGCCGGCAGTTTGGTAACGTGACTGCGGCGAGTCAACGGGGGCGCGATGCCGGCAACATTACGTGCAGCCTACTCTGCCGGCAACGCACAGTTCTTTTCGGATAACCCCAATTAAAATTGCCATTTTGGCAACATGACGACGGTTCGTAATCGTACAGTAGGGTAAGGGCTGATCATGCACATTAATCGCCAGTGTGAATTTTCTGATCTATTTTACGACAGCAAAAACTTTCCGCCACGACAGAAGCTGCGGTTCACTGTGAGCTGCAGCTAGTTACAGATATGGTGGTTTCAGTTCGTTCGCGTCTTATCAAATCACTTGTAATTATCGATAAAAGTTATTGAAGCACTCCGTGGAGTTCGACCACTGAGAAAGAAAAAAAAAATGTCACTTGCGTGCCCACCTTTTCCCATGTTTCTTCTTTCCAGCCATCCCGATATTTACTTGGTTTTAAATTGGCAATGAATTCCTCCTCTTCTCGTTGGAGCTTTTCAAGCAGCCTCATTCTCGCTTCGTCGTCCATGACACTGTGTGATTGTTCAGCCATAGGTGTTTACGATTGTCAGAAACTCTCCTCGGGACTTCACTGCACAACTCCGAACCTTCCTGAACTCTTCAAAATGTTTCAAAAACAACGTGACAACGTGCTCACGTCCACGCGCACGTCACTTATCGTTCTTCAGGTGACTTTCCTATGACTTCGCTCGACTTGAAACGTTCGCCTTTGGCTTAGCTGTTTAACTCTGAGATAAGTTACAAACAAGAAAAATTGAGTAGTTTGTAAAAAATTATATATGGTGTTATAATTAAAGTTAAGATATGTTACCTTCATTGGTAGTGTTTAGACAATGCGGCTATGACTCGTTCTTTGGCGCTTCCAGCGTACATGTCTAAATAAGTGCCCGAGCACACGCCACGGGTGCTGATGACCAGCCCCAAATGTCAAAGGTTGTGCTTTGGTGTACCGCAAGCCTCATGGAAAGCGCCGAAACACTTCATTGCCACCTGGAACTCTGCTATTGCCGATACTTGAAATACGAGCGCGTAACAACAAAGGGACTCAGGAACACCAAGACATGCGCTTGTTCCTGTCTTTCTAGGTCCCTGCATTGTTACTCGCACGTGTTTAAAGTACCACGAATCACCAACATCCGACAAGCTACGATTGCCACCAACGTTTCGCCACAATGTCCAGAATATGCTTATAAAATTTCTAGTTTCGTTTTCGCCACTACCGCCACCTCTAGGCACAGAGAGAAACAAACAGGACGCCATTCGGGAAAGGGATCAAGTCGGAACCAGCCAAAGGAACCTCGGTTGGACATGGAGCGCAGGCGACTGGCGATCCTGCTCCAAAGTCTAGGACATCCTCGATAGGCTGTCTTCGTGTGATCCCTCTGTTCATGTTTTTCGCGGAACCTCTCGTGTTGTAGGTATGACGGGTCGTCTCTCCGCGCGGACTGTTTACGGAAAGGAGTTGATTAACCGGACCGTCTCCTCGGAAACTTGCCAACCTCGGGACTAGACCTCGGGAAAACAGCGGCCGTGATGATGGGTGAGTGTTACAAGGAACGACCTTCGAGAAACATTTCTTTTTCCGCTTACCTAAGCAGCCCGTGTGCGTGGTGGCAGCGGCGTTAGAGGCCGTCTACCTTTCTTAATTTTTGCTCGAGCCTCACGCGGCCAGCGATCGTTGACTTTCGGGAGTGAAGTGCTGCTGCTACTGTGTGTTTCGCTGGCTGCAAAAACGCCGTCGTTCCCGTTTCGACCTGCCTGCGTGATGGTTGTTTCTAGAAGTGAGTACACAGCTTGCGACGGTTCGTTGGTAACGTGTAACTTTTGTGGCTACTTGCCACGATCGTTGCCCAAATTAGGGCGCTCGCATTGCGGGCGTCGGTAGTGCCGGAAGGGTCTCTTGCTTACAAACATCTGGGTTGTCATTCGCGTCACGTCGGCGGCGTCTTTCGAAACGGGAACACCAGCACGCTGCCTTGACAACGCCGGCGCAAGCGACAGTTTCGAAAGCGCTTCGCCGATCGGCGTTGGCCTCGCATTGAGAAGCGGGCGAAAAATCAAAAGGAGCGGCCCGCCGTTTGGCGACGCCGACAGGATACGGTCAGCCAAGCGTGGGAGGTCGTTCCGGAAGTACAGTGAGCCGCGTAACCTGGATATCTTGCGCGCAGTGAACAAAAGGGGAAGAGAGGCATTGTTCGAGATCCTCCCTGCTTGACCGCTAAAACTTCGAGACCTCAGACCGCTTCGCCTACTTTATAGCCCTCTCCATTTGAAACGATGCCGCTTCGATGGGTCGCTGGCGAGATAATGACTTTGAATTGAGGCGCAACCAACCCAGTGATGCAAGATTCGCGCCACTGAAGTGGCTTACGACGTTTTCATTCAAAGACGTTTCAGTTCTGGGTAATGTTCAACGCAGCTACGTAACGTTGCCATCCCCAGGTACTGATAGTCTGATCTGAAATATGAATCAGACCTGATATGTAGCATTTCATCCATAAGTTGGTTTACGACACCACTCGAACATAAAATGCCTTGTGTTAGTGTGCCGAAGGTATAAACGTGAGGTCACTGAGCATGTAATCAGTAAAAAGTTATTTGTTATCGCTAAATTCAGTTTTGCTGATTTAAGCAGTTATTTCGTGCCAGTGTGTTCAGGGAAGCTTTGTGTAAAACTATGGAACATAGAAAAATTTTTCCGCTAGACTCCACTCGGAGTTCTTACATAGAAAAACTAAATTATAAGTATGTAGAGAGTGGATCTCATGCTATTTGAAATGGTAAGCCAGGAGAATATGTTTTGCCTGGCAAAAGCTGACGGAACACAAGCTGCATACCAATATGTAAAGCATCATGGCAACTGGGGACAGGTTTGAAGAGAGACTGGCTACTACATTGCCCAGTTAGCTTTCACTGTAGTAGATCATTCAAGTAGCATCTAAAAATGTATGTGGCTGGTTGTGCATTGCTCTTCGATAAGAAAAGGACTCTCAAGTGAAGGCAAGGTTAGCTTGTTATAGATTCATATAGTGTTATCACACAAGCACAGTGCAGATTCTTGGAAGTTTGCATGAACCATGGCAGTGGCTGTCGATGGTATTACTTGTGGTGTAAAAAACAAAAGTATGTGTTGATTCCTGGCACTCTTGGAACTGCAGTGGTTGAGTAAAAGTGGAAACAGCTGTTCAGCTTGCTGTAAGCACGGCTGCGGTGGTCGCATTTCAATGGAGGGGAGGTGTATTGTTAAGAGACCCGTGTACTGTGCGACGTCAATGCACTTCAAAGGACACCAGATGGTCAAAGTTTACACCGCCCTCCTCTATGACATGCCTCATGATGATATCGTGGTTTTGGCATGCTCACAAAAGGCTGACTATAGAGCAAGCAGTGACTTGGAGAAGGCTCCAGGCAGGCACCTATCCGTACGGTACACTACTCCACGCAATGTACCCCGGCAGCTTCCGTAGGAACTGCAGATACTGCCCGGAGACTGCTAACACCCTTTACCACAAGGTATGGGGATGCCGGAACAACCCAAGTATCCTGCCCATAGACGAACAGAGCATCCAAAGAAATCCGGAACACCAGTGGGAGGCGTTGCTGACGTCGCTAAACCCTGAGGACCAGTTCCGGCTGGAGGACAGGGCTCTGGCATCAGCTGCAAGCCATGGCTATGTGGAATAAGGAAGTCACCCACCTCTGGGCGAAGAGAGCCTGGTCGTACAATAAAGTTTAATTCTCTCTCTCTGGCATGTAAAACCCCAGATATTATAATTAGCTTGCTGTAAGCAGACATGAGCACTGGCCTTTTGCATATGTTAAAAGCGTTGATTGCTATTATGTCTATCTTGCATGCAAACCGCCTGCACAAAGGCCTAAAGCAAATAGCACTTTATGCCACCATACGTGGTATTTATTTTTGGCACATCGATATAGCAAGGCATCAGTCGCAAGTTGAAAGGAAAGCTCACTTCGGCCAAAACATTGAGCTGTGCCTGTCATATTGGAAATGACCGTTGTTCTGCATTTCTAATCCTGCTGCTCGTAAGCACCGCAATAATTTTCTTTAACTAGCTAAGTTACGAGTCTTGCCATGCCTGCGAAATGAATATAAAGGCACTAGACCTACCCTTGCCATTGTCTCTACAGTTTTAGCCATGACTTCTGGAAAATAATGCATGTAAGGCAGGCCAACGTAAAGTGGAAGAAATGAGAGACAAGGTTGTTCAGTGTCTAAGATGCAAAACTTTTCAAAAGTTTGGTTACATCTGGAAGATTTAACAACATCATGATGAGAATTGAAGCAGTGCGATGCTTGTTCTTGGCTTTGCCACTGTTAACTCAAACGTACGCATGGCGCTTTCACTGCCTTTTTTGCATTCTGCGAGGAACCAGATTCCGCAAGTCGAATTTCAGGATGGTCACTTTATTAACTGAGCTAACTAGGATGGTCGCAATTGGCAGCGTGAGGGCGAATTAGTCGGTATTTCAAAGCTTGTGCATACGGAATATTTCAAATCAGTTCTGCGGAATCCCGCAAGGTGGCGGAACGGTTATGAAAAGGAAAATTGACCACCACCCACTTGTAGCACAAAAGCTACAAGGAAGTTCATAATGATTTCCTTGTTTCAAGTGAAAAGTAGGATGAAAGCAGACAGTCATGTTGCCATGGCAACAGGCAGACAGTCCGCTGGCTTATCTTGCAGAAAACTGGCATGAACCTTTCTACCTTGTTTGGTAGAAGTTCAGGGGAAGATGGAATGCTGAAGAGATGTAAAATCTTTGGAACACGGGGTGTCGTTGGAGCCAGTGGTTCCAACTTTTCCAACACCCTGTGTACCAAAAAATTTTCATTTCTATCTCGTTTGTGGCAGGAGTGCTGTTGTCTTCTGCTAATACATTTTGTTGTGGGATACGCTTGAAAATCATGCCAAATATGTGTATCTTTAGAAGCTCCTAAGACTGTGCTCGTGTGATGACTTCGCACAATGTCATGTGCTTGTGCTGGTGAACGTTTCACTGGGGAATTCGGCCGTGTCACTTTGTTCATTTTACGGAGGAATGATATACCTAAAACGACGCTAGAACAGCTCACATTCCCCATGGCAATGTATTGCCGTCTTTCACTTGACAGATCTATGATTGGAGGTTCTTGTGGTGATGTTTCGAAGTAGGCCACATTACTAGTCTTTCCTGCAAAGTGCCACACCTACATTTGCCACGCTCCGCAAAGCTTTTCATTTCATCTTTCACCTATCATAATCTTGTGCCTGTGTGCAGATGGGCTGCCCCTACCGGGAGGCTGCGTGGACAGGCGGGGCACACCTGTGGAGCATGGTGACCGGTACACACCCGAGGGCAAGGACCCCTGCGAGCAGTGTACCTGCCAGCGTGGACGACCAGACTCCTGCTCCATCACGTCCTGCTACCCACCAGCGCACTGCCACCAGCCGTACCTGAGGGGCTCGGGCGAGTGCTGCGACTACGCCTGCAATGGCACCACGCTTGGCTCACCCGATGGTTGGTCACGTTGTGCACTACATATTTGTTCTTGTTTTACATGCATGGCCTTTTATGCAGAAATGTGTATGAAAAAACTAGGTTAGAAGGCTTATGGCGATGTAGTAGTGCCTTGGTAATGATGAAGGCGCTGTACACTTCGCTCAGTGCCTGATGAAACAGTGTAGGCTGAGAAGAATTGCACACAATATGGAGAGAAAATAAGAGATGAAGGGCAGAGAGCACTGCCTGGTTGGTTACTCTGCGTTGCAGTAATGGAGTAAGAATAGAGAAAGGTGAGAAGCTGACAAAAGACATGCATTATAAAGTAGGGCGACATCTGTGTTTCAGTTCTTGTTAAGCATTTTAGAATATGCCCCACAATGCAAACTGTTGGGCACGTTCGCCGAGTTTAATGAAGATCAAAGGTTGCCCAGGTAAGCCTTTAGGAAGCAGGTGGCGACACGCCACCTGTGCGGCCGTCGGCCATACCAGTGGCTGTGTAGATGTGATGGGATATTCGTGAAAGATGTGACACTCTTTCTGAATGAAGCAAAGCTAGTTATTTGCATGTGATTTCGGAACTACCATGGATGCCACTTCTTTAGTGATGCGCATGGCTTTTTTGTGTGTTCCAGAATGTCACAGGAAGAGTGCATAACATCTGCAATTCATTCTAGAAACATGTTCGTTGTAGACGCATCTTTTGTGTTGAAATGCGTTACCTTCTCCACCACACACTCTTGCCCTTCTTAGACATTCTTGTCATTCTTAGTGCAAAGTAAAGCCAAGAATGTCATTGTCACACCCAGGTTTGTGCATAACAGGCATTAGGGACTGCTGCATTAACCTAGTGTGGGAACGAAGCTCTTTTACATCATAGCGCATGCCAAATCATCTAAGGGTTACTTTGGCATGCATTTTTGATTAATCACTTTTCGCAGCACTTCCACATTTGTGGAACCACTTGTTTCAATGAATCATGCGACAAGGCATTCAGTAATGTGGTGTACAATGTGCCCATTTTGTCAATGCATGCGACAGCTAAGTAGTCTGAAAAATTGTGAAAATGTTGTGATGAGTATGCTTTCAGACAATTTTTTTTTTGCCATGTTCGCTTCTCCTGGGGTAGCGAATTGGTTAATGCGAAAGTGGCACATGTGAGAGTGATCATGGATAATGCTTTGATTCTTCTTGATAGATGCGTCAAAGATTGATGTAGGGCAAATACCAGCAGCTTGTAGCAAGTGCTGCGCTTAGTGATTGAAATGTGTTGCTCTGAGGCCGCAGCTGCCGGTACATGTTGCGCTGCTCGTGAGCACTCGTGAAAGCATGCTGGTGAATTGTAGTATGTGGTGTTGACGAGTGTGTTTGTGATGCTTGGAGAGGGCATCTGGCCTGCAATCGTCCACTCCATGTTTTTTCATGGCTGCATGCCTTGTTTGCTTTCTACTCCATGCTCACTTGCCATGCTGCTTGAAGAGACCTTCTGGTTGCTGCTTTGAGGATGCGAGCTGGTTGTGTGCATGCTGTGAGGGATTTCAATGCACATTAATGGAGACATGCTAGTGTGTCAGATGGTGTTGGAGCAGAGGTAAGGTGTTATAATTTGTGCTCCTGAATACAGACAAACAAAAATTCCAGGGCTCGTGGAAAAAAAAAAGAATGGTCTCGGTTCATTTCATTTGTTGTCTCTGTTTGATTTGTATCTGCTGGCCGTCTTATCAGCCTTACACTTCGCTACATAAAATGCACTTGTGAAAAGTGCGCAGTCAAATCCTTCGTAATGGACATCCGATAAGTTATCGCCATGGAAGTGACCTGCTCTGTACGATGTGGCACGTGAGTGCAGAGTCACAAGCCCATCGGTTGCAGCAGTCCATCCACACAGCCACAAAACACAGAACGAATGAATATCCTTTTTCTTGTCCTTTCTGTATTCTGTTCTTCGTAAAATTCGCGATGCCTACAATGATGAATGGATATCGACTGGAGGAGGTCTCATAGCAGCACTAATGCTCTTGTTGCCCTGCGTTTACCCCATTTCATCAGCTCACTTTCCTGATCACTTGCAGAGGGCGCAACAAGTGCATTCAGCCATGCACTTCGTGTGTTGAATTTCAACTGCCAAACACTGTGCCGTCTGAAACGTTCAGAAGAGAAAGGGGCTAGTGAGAAAGCTTCATTCAGCTTTAATCTAGTTCCCTTTCACTTTGGTGCCAGGAGCAGATGTGCAGAGTGCCACTACCCTGGGCCTTCGGATGGTTGCCAGCACGGTGGCGTCATTCCTCATCGTGGCTCTGCTGCTGTTCATGATCCATCGACTACGCAAGAGGCGCCTACTGGTCATGATACGAAGTCAGTCCTCAATGCTTTCTTTGTTCCCATGCAGCGATTTAGTTTTGACTTCAGAAAATAACTTGGAATGATTTATACAAAATGATCAGATGTAGCGAGCTTCGCATACCTAGCATTGTTTGAATTACAAGGTCTGTTTGTCTGTTCAGTGAAGAACAGTCTACATCTATGCCATGTCAAGAGCTGTTCACAAAAAAGCACTATGAAATGATGATATTCATAGCGCGTTTGGCACTGTTTCAACTTGCACTATTTGCACTTGGTGACAAACCCCATGTTTTTCTGTCCAAAGTTTGACTACAGTGTACCTAAGTGTAAAAGGACTTTCAACATAAACTCTAGGCAAGTGGATCATCACTGTCAAAGTGAAAGAGTAAGCTTTTTCCTCCCATTATCAGCCTTATATCGTAAACCTGTGGAACCATGGGCATTGTAGCTGTGATTTGTGTTGCACAACAAAATTTTTCATTTAGTGCAACTCAGTTGATTTCGATGAACGGGTGGTTGCCACACCCGTTGCAGTGCTCAGTTGCTGCACAACTGCGAGGCTGAAGAATAATACGAGTAAATGATAACAAAAAGGAAGCTAAAAAACATGACTCTATGGAGACTAAACCGGACTGGTACTTCAGAGTGTAAGAGCAGGGAGGAGATTACAAATACAGAAGTTCAGTACACAGTAATCATCTAAATGGAATCACTGCGTAAACGAGACAGTTCCCTATTTGTTTGGTTTTAGATTTGGGTAGCGTAAAAAAAAAGACCTTCATTACTTGGAACAGAATTTTCGCAACTGTTTATAAACGTATTCTCAGCATCAAGCTGTAAAGAACTTTTCCCAAAAGAGGCACAACCTGAAATATTGTATTGTTATGGCACCTGTCTTCCATCTGGAAAGCCATCTTTAATAAACAGTGACCAGGGCTCTCCCAGCACAACTGCATCTTATAGTCAGCCACCAATTAGAGCAGTAAGAGCTAACTCTTTTTTTTTTAAATATTTCGCTGGCGTTTCTTTGGAATCTAAACAAGCAAAGCCTTGTCCTTTCAGAACCCATGACCATGCCCCGTGCTACAGGACAAACTAGCTGATACCTTTACTTTGTTATGCTTAACATAACTAACAATGTTAAGAGGGCATATGGCAGACAGTGCTGCACCTTGGCACATCTTTCTCTGTTCTCGGAACACCTTTTAATTCGAACACATGTTGCCAGTTCCTCAAGGTTCTATTGAACGAGATTCTGGTGTAGGAATGTGTCAACGAGGTTTCGTTTATTACACGCATTGCATGGATACTTGCCGTGAATGGTACTTTCGTGTAATGGGCTATTTATCTGACCAACAGGGCTGAATGGGTGCCGGGCAGCAGCCAGCCTGGAAGAGGCCTGCTTGGCGCGGCAGCTGGCACTTGAGGAACAGGGTGTTGGCTTCCTGGGCGGTTTCTGCCCTGACCCCCCTCCCCCATACACCTTCTGGAAGCCCCCAGAGGCTTACGTGCCTCCAGGAGAGGCCCCGCCTCCTTACGATGCTCCTCCTGCACTTATTGACCGACAGCAGGTCAGTAGTGGTACTTGAATATGTGCGCCGCTTTGGTAATGGAAAAAAAAAAAGTTGCTATCATCTGAAACTTGTGTGAAATATAACAGACTGCAATCACAAGTAGAGGTAGGATGAATTTGTAAATTACCTTTCCGCAATACCACAAACACCATTCTTGTCCACCCACTGTGGTAGCTCAGCAGTTAAGGTCTTGTGCTGCTAAGCTCAAGGATGCGGGTTCAGTTCCTAGCCAAGGGCAGCCGCATTTTTATGGGGTTGAAATAGAACACGTGCGCATGCTTTGATTTAGGTGCCCGTTGTTGTAGTCATGACAACATTGTGGCACCTTCATAGACTCTTCTCCTCTCACATTATCTTTCACGCCTCCTTTTCCCATTCCAAGTACAGGTTAACCAGCCAGACATCTCTTTTGGTTACCCTACCTGTCTATTATTTGCTTCTCTCTTTGTTGTAGTTCGGGTGGTTCAGCTTGTACAACTTTAATTGCTAGCCTTTAATGAAACTTGCATTGGCGCTTTAAAAGTGCACCTGTAAAAAGAATCGTACGCCGTACTGATTACGCAGGAAATTGCGCCAAATTCTACCGAGCCATTGCCGCGCGTTGCATCGGCCACACCTCCCTTGCTCTGTGGAGGCTCGTCAACCAGCTCTGAGGCAGGGGAGCCACCTCAGCAGCAACGAGCAATTCGCTCGGATGCCTACTACGAGGACGGGCTGCGACACGTAACAGTCGTGCTCGTCGGGGACCAGGCAGCACGCAGGCGACTGTCACACTGCGAACCGTCTGTACGGCACCTGGTTCAAGATGGCGACAAGAGGCTAAGCTTGCAGGTGAACAATCGGGTACAGACGCCATACTCCTGCACATGCAAACCAGTCTGCGGAGATATTCCGTATTCCAACCTACGGGACTCGAGAGGAGTAGCTTGTGACGTACTATATATATTTGCATAACTTGCCTCTTGCATGGTATGTGCCCCCACATATTTTGCGCCGACTGTCCATCCCCGCGCTGACGCATGGCATGCTTGGGGGGGACCTGCTGTTGCAATGTAGCATGCACACTTCGGCTGGTGCACGAAAAAATTCAGACAGAATTCCCTTTAAAAGAGGGGTGGGGGTCTTGATTCATTTTTCTTCTTTTGTTACTAAGAAATTGTCATATTACTTCATTAATATGTACAGTCAAACCTCGATATAACGGAAATGGATATAGCGAATTATTGGTTATAACAAACTAAATGACCAATAAGCTTGCCTTTAATACAGTGTTAAGAATATATGTTTATAATGAACTTTCGTATATAATGAAGTTATTTTCATGTCAGATGCAATTTTGTTATAACAAGGTTTAACTACCCATTTCAAAAGTACTAACAGCTAAAAAAAATAGTTGCAAGGAATCCCCCAACCTAGTCGCAATAGAATCTGAGTGTCATCTTTTTTTTTTTTTCAGATTAACTTTTTTTTAAGATTACCTGCCCCCACCAACTTGCGGTGTGGCTAGTGCCGTAAAATATCTTCCACTTATTTTGTAAGTACAGTGGCCGGTCGATCAGTCAGCCTTACTTTGGTGTGAGCGTGGTGAGGCCTCTATAGATAAGCATCGGAAATGCACAGAGGTGTGGCAGTAGCCATCAACCTACACGCCAGTACGACTTATTGCCAACAACTCTGTCATGATAAGCATCTTTAGCTATCGCGGCAGCACATTTAGTGTAGTGCTGTGTAAGTGTATCCATAGGCAACAACCAAACCTTTATAGGAAACAACCCAACCGCACTACGCCACTGCCTACTTTTGGAGGACTGCTTAACATGTTACTAGCAGAAACTGGCAGCTTGCTGTCACTGTGTTGGTCCAATAAGTGCCACACTCCTGTACGGTCAGGAATGGCTTAGGAATGAAAACACCTCACTGCACATTCACTCCTGCGGCAAACACACACATGAAGTGTAGCAAGTGTCCTAGCACTGATGTCATTCGCTTAGCAGGTGATGTGATGCACACATAGGTTTAGGCACCATTGGCTCCACGCAGCAGCAGGTACCACGTTTCAGTGATGCAGTGCCGGTTTCCACTCAGTAGCAGATCACTTTACGAACATGTGCACGTGCATCGAGGAAAGGCGAACATGTTGTCCGCTCAGCCACCATGTTCATTTTTGTAGTTTCAAAATGTTCACTGGTATCGCCACTGTGTGCTATTGCGTGGCAGTGTGAGAGCACATTCTTTTTTCCGTGCAATGGTAAGACAAGCCAAAATGTGTTGGAGTATTTGTTGGTGAATAGGCCTGTTCACGTGTTCCCTACAGGTCATGTGAACATGGTTTTATTATAGTGCTTAGCATTCTGGGACATGGGTTTATGGCTTTGTCAATTATTCGTGCTTATCGTTACTTGCGGCCACTTTTGGTCAGCTTATCTTTCATTTTAATTGTGAGATTTTTCGGGTAGAATCAAGGAAATACAATATTTTCCACGGCATTTATAACCTTAGCAGGATGTTACCGAGTGCGTGCTTGGAAATTTTTGCGTAATTTGCACACTGCATTTTTCAAGTAATAAAGTAAGGAGGGAAAAGGTGCACAAGTTACACATGAGTAGATATGGTAATGACAGTGTACAATGTTTTGATAGAAAAATGGGAAACATTCAGCATAACTGCTATGAAAATGTCATTAGAGCAGAAAACGGGCTTGTATACACCTTTAAGAGCTATGCACTTGAAACCTAATTGATGCGCCTGTTTTGTACGATTTACTGGTTCCAACGTTCGTGACTGGGAACAGAACAAGTGACGTAACACAGCTATGCTTCTTTTTTTGCCTGTTAGTACGCAACTTCAAAACATGACCATTCAGCACCAGTGTTCACTATTGTTGCCACTGGTTCTACCTGAGGGCTTTGATAAAAACCTGTTGTCAGTTCAATTCATATTGCAGCTTTAATTACTACAAGAAACACTATTCTCCAAGCAGACTAACTCTGTGAAAATCTGTACAACAAACAGAACAAAAGGTTTTCATCCAAAAAACTTGCTTAAGTTCAATGTATTTCTTCTTGCTACATTTACGTGAATACTATCCTTCGATTCTATGAAGATATAGCTCTTCAAGGGCTTAGCTCTACTTCTTTAATAGCTAAAGCAGTTTGAAGCTGCTCACTCACAGCCAGTTTCGTCTCTCGGTTATTGACTGCTATCGTCATTATTTGCAGGGCCCTCCTCCGAATCAGAACAACAATGTGTACCCTGACCCAACCTCCTGGGGGGGAGAAGGCGAAGAAGGTGGAAGTGAGACAAGCTCAAGCTGCACTGCCAGTGTGGACGACCGTCAGGGTGCATTCAGCCCCACCAGCAGCGAATCGAGTGCTTCCGCAGATGCCCCGGAGGTCGGCCAAGTATCGCAGCCCGCAGCTGCCACCGCTGCAGACCCGCCCAAGGCGAGGCATCCCTTAGACAGGACCCTGCAAAGGCTCAAACGCTTCTCTATGCCCAAACGCAAGGCCTCCAAGAAGGCCTCCGCAGCCGGGGCGTCGTCGTCGGCCGAAGGCATCGCCACCTCCTGCTGCCTCGGCCACAGCTCGGGCGTGGCGTCGAACAAGAACCGGACCGGGGAACCCAAGGCTACGGGTTCTTCGGCACAGGGTAACCAGCAGCTGCCCGAGAGTGCCGGTGGCCTCGAACGGCTGTCTGCACCTCCAACAGAGGCTCGGAACTCTTCTGCCACCCTGCAAGAGACTGCGGAAGACAAGGTCACAAGGAAGAAGACGGGCAAAAGAAAGCTGTTCTCACTCCCCTCATGGGACAGCACAGTCCTGCGGAGGGTGCCAGAAGGCTGCAGCGAAGCACGCGATCCGTCGGAAGCTCGCGTCGCATCGGAAGCAGCTACACCCACTGCGGGGAGAGTGAGGGGCGCCACGCGTCCCAGCTCCCTAGATCTTCCGACGGCCACGTCGACGCCCAAGAATCTCGCTTCCGCCTGCCCTGTGGTCATCACGGTCAAGTGCAGGCCAGTGAGGACAGAACCGCCCAGTAGTGGCGCGACGGATTGCCGGGCAGAGTCTCCGCATTCTTCTTCTTCGTCGGCGTCTGCCTCCTCGAAAACGAACAAACAGCGGACGCCGGAGGTTACTGGTGCGGGTCCGAAGCCGAACGGTTCTGTGACTGTGCAACCGTATGTGGAGGCAGTGCATACAATTCCACGACAGAGCGTTGCGAGGCAGGTGGCCCGTCTGGAGGCACAGGGATTCCGGCCACCCAATGCTTCGTGCACCTTGCAGAAGCACTGCCGGAGTGCTTCTCACGACAGTCGTTGCCAGGAACGACTACACTGCAAAGCGCGGGAAGGACATTCGGCCTCGCAGCCGGCTGCTCCCTTTTGAGTGCGTGCGAATGTGTGCTCCCCCCTCATGCGCCCACAGAGATGGGAAGACTGATCAGTGATGGGGCTCCTTCCTTGTAATAAATGAACTGATAGGTTCTTAGCTTAGTGAATGTCATAGGAGCAGCGAGTAGGCATAAGCAATTTTAGATACTTCAGTTTTGTGTGAGTCGTGCTTGTGGTACTTGAAGTGAATGCTCAAGCAGGTTATTTGTACCAAGGCGATGCTTTGGACAATGACGAAGGATGTTCGAGCTTAATTAAATGGCCATGCAAAAAAGAAAAAGCCATCTCGTATGCATTGGGGATATTAAGGTGCTAAACTGCTAGTTTTAAGCATCAGGTGTCCCGAGGGGCTCAGTATGTTAGTAGCAACTGTATGATGCCATGACAAAAAGGGAAATAAAAGTTTCAATATTGAGCTGTAAGATTAACTAATAATTGAATTTCAAATTTAATTATTATTTAGGATCAGGATTAGAATTGCGATGATTGCAAATTATATGTAACCATCCTCCTTACAAAACCCCATTTTTCTTTTTATTCCTACTCTTTCATTACCAAAATGTCTGAGTAATATTCTAAGTTCAGACGATTTGCTGTTGTGTACAGTTTGAATGAGCAATTAATTTCCTCATTGAGTTTCTTGGATTAATTGTCAGTTGTCTTTATACAGCTTTGAGCATTTCTTTAGTTGTCTGCAAGTTGCCGGCTAAATTTCAGAAATCTAAGCTAATGGCAGCAATACTATTGCTACATAACCAGGAGATATTTTATCAACTTCCTATCTTTGAACCCTTAGTGTTTCTTAACAAGACTGGTGATTTTTTTTTTCATGACTACATGCACATGTGTTCAAGAAATGGGACCATTCCTAATTTTAATGCTGTGGCAAGAATGTTCCATTTCATTGCAATATGCAAAGGTTGCATCAGCCACTTTAGCCACTCTGTTCAAGTTCAAGTAAATTGATTAGCATTTTGCTTGAAACTGAATGTGAAAGATGACCTGTTTCATGGGTGCTTACATCCTCAATGCTGTGATGTGAATCTCATCTTCTTGTAATTGACATAGGCTAGGGATTGGCGATGGCGTGAGCGTCGCCATTCAACAAAATGTGAAGCTGAAAGAGTGCATCTAAGTAGGGTCACAATGCTGATTAGTTAAAATGTATGCATAAATTTTGTGGTGTACATTTGCAGTTCATTCATTACTGCCTATTTATTAAGCGGCTAATGTACGCTCAGAATCCTGTATGTTTTTATGTGAGCGTGCAGAATGCACACATGCCCTTTTGAGAATTGTAAGTGTGTCGGGATATCAGACTTATCATGGTGTTGCACATTTGCAGGTAGCTTATGCCTGTGGACCAGCTCTGATAAGAGCTACCTTGATAAGATGAGAACTTTGAGAAGAGTTGCTTTGTTTGCCAGAAAAATATGCATGCAACAAAAGACAGTGCTGCAGTTATTGCTAGCCTACCTTTCAGAGTTTTTATGAATTGCTCAAGATAAGTAATGCTGTATGGTTCACGTGCATCATGCGAAGCTGCAACGTAATATACTAATTGTGTAACCCGTATCCAAGGTTAATGAATGTGGAAAATGAGGACTGCTTTTTATACAGGAATGACAGGAGTTCTACTTTAAAGCGTGAAATCCTTTTTAGTGGTCATAGTCTGTTGCACACGTTGTGTTACATCCTAGAAAATCTACGGAGGATCCAAATGCTTCTTGAGAAAATAAAGCCATCTTGAATACATAAAAAAGATTCTTTTCATTTTTTCGGAATGAGATTCACACTGCCAGAGCATTTCTGGAAACTGTCCAACTCATCTAAGCTACTATCAGGAATTCCAATTTCAGAGACTATGCACGCAGTGTTTTATTAAAGTTCGGCTGCTGCTTCTTCTTGTTGTTCGGGTTGATGAACGATGGTGGTTGCTGCAGCAGCTTTGATTTAGGCACGCTTCAGTGCTTCTCTATAATATCGTAATCGTCATTTGTTCATTTTTGCGTGTGTATATATGCTCGCACACATACAAACACACGCACGAATACATAATTTTTACGCATAGTTGAAGTTGAAGGGTCCCTCTCCCTCGAAGAAAATTTCTGGCTACGCCCCTGCTGGCGCCACAAAGTTCACACATCATTGCAAATTTTTGCGTCGCCGTCGGCGTCACCGTAATGTACCGCTTACAGTTAAAATCGATAACATCGCCCCGCGCGTCGTATGTTCTAGGTGCGAGTGAAAGTGCGCGAGCGCTGCCGATGTACGCAACTTAAGCAGAGATGAAACGAACCAGCCCATCTACGTCTCCATAGGAGCCGGAGGGGGTCTGCGCGCGTCCAGCAGAAAATGCGTACTTTGACGACCAGGCGTGGTCGCCCGCAGTAGCGAGCTCCGTATCTTTAGAATAGATCAGCAGACGCCTCACGCCTTTCTACGTGTTGTGTTCTCATCGCAAAGTTTTGCGTTGAAGCACGAAGATCGCTACACCCGCTGCAGCGCCCGCGTTTTCTTACGTCAGCGTTTTGTTTGAGTTGCGCCAGGTCCCATGTTGAAGGAGTCAGCCTTACTTCGCATAAAATAGGCGAAAGCCTTAGATGCTTCACCAAACACGATCGTGATGCAAAAAATTATGACGTCACAGATCGCCAAAATTTATGGCGTCATCAGTATGCCACATAACGTGACGTTACATGGTGACGTCATCGCATGACATCGTTGCTTGGGCGAAGGTGGACCGATCACGGAGGCAGTGCAAAACAAGGTAAGGTGCAGAAAGCTTACGATGCCTCCGATCCTGGAGGCACTGCAAAACCACGGTAGTTGCAGAAAGCTTTCGGAGGGGGGCGCGGTATATGTTCAATACATTTAAAGTCACTGGAACGAGAAAAGTAACGCATTCGTTTTGTTTTCGCCGCCACGCCCTCCCAGCTCCGGCCCCCTCACGCGCACGCTCGCGATTCGTTTTTAACGGTCACGTGATCATTTGGCGCCATAAATGGTCCCGCTCACTCGCCTCGCTTGTTTCTCGAGACGGCCGGCTCACTGTTCTCTTTAAAATGGAATGGAATCAGGGGCGCAGCCAGGGGGGGATGGGGGGGTTGACCCCCCCCCCCCCTCCCGAAAAAAATTTCTTGCTACGCTTCTGAATGGAATGGAATGGGAAAAACTTTATTCAGGTCCGTCTGGGCGTGAACTAGCACGCAGCGGGCCGCTCTCACGTCGGGACAGATAGGTCAAGCCTCTCCGCCACGTCGCAGGCCCGTTGGACTGCCCATAACAGTGGCGTAGCCAGGGGGTGGCACACCGGGCCCGTGACCCCCCCCCCCCCTCGAAATTTTTTTTGCCATGCCATACAGAGCGCAAAATGGCACTCGACCACATCTGCTTGCCCAGCCCCCACTTCAGATCAAGGAGGTGCCCCCACCCCCCGAAAAAATTACACCATCTCCCGCTAAAGGGGACCATGAGGTGATGCGAAGCCGGAGCACTTGCACGATCGCGTTCCGTTGGCGTTCGTTGGGCATGCTACCGACCTCGCGTCGTGGAACGCGAAGAGGAACGCTACGCGCGTCGTGCCTTCCCTCTAGCCTGGCCGTTAATTCTCACAGGGCGAGCGAGGAACGCGGTCGACAGGCACGCGAGAGGGGGCAGCTTAGGAGAGGAGAGAGAGGGGTAGGGGACGCGCATGCGCTGGCGCTCATCGCGGCATTGCGTGGGAGAGAATTTCGGCATGTCGAGCCCGCATTTCAGAGGAGTCAGCCGAAGCAAGCGCTGGACTGAACGCGAGCAGCGCTCTACCACTTGAAGGAGAGGAGATTAGAGAAGGAGAGTAGCGCATGCGCCGCAGGAGCAGAAGCGAGAACGCAGGAGAAGCGCAAGCAAGTGCTGGGAGAGAAGCGGAGAGAGTAACGCGCAGCTGTTGGAGAGAGGGAAGGAGGAGAGTTGCGTACGCGTAGTGTGAGCGCGGACGCCCACGCCGCGGGACATATCCCCGAGCAAGAGATGCTTCGTATCTAAAAAAAATTTGCAGTGGCTTAGCTCGGCTATGCCAGGATATACGTAGCGTTAGCAAATGTTCAGCTGATTGTTCTCAGCTTTCCAGATTGTCTAGGATTATTAGCCTTCTTCTGTTCATTCATACGCTGAACAGCTAATTGCCAGGCAACTACTTCGGGATCCGATGAGATAAGCTTCTCGGCTCTTCTGCGCCGTGGAGCAGCATTTGCGCTCTCCTTCTTCATGGCGTTACCCACCTGCAAACGCCAGTCATAGGCGCTATCAAGCGGCTCCAGCGCAGTGTCAGACGGCGACTGCACAGCGAAGGCGAATAGCTGCGCGCGCGCCGGCGCCAGTACGTCTACGACGTCACTCCTCTCGAATGCGCAGACCAGCAGCGGCGAGTCGCGCGCGGCGGTGGCGGAGTCTCGCGCGCGCCGGCGCCGATGTGTCTGCCGCGGCTACGACGCCCCTCCTCCCGAACGCGCAGACCAGCAGCGGCGAGCCGCGCGCAGCGGTAGCGGAGAGCGCGTGAGATGCCGGCTCCGGTGAGCCAGCTGTGTGACATCACTGATCCTCGCGCATACGCAGCACGGCTCATGAGGATCCACGCGAAATCGGCTCCGGCTAGGCAAGTGTAGCTAACGCTACAAAATTTCTGCCTACGCTCCTGGCCCATAGTCGTGCTTCTAAATCCGGACTGCGTAGCGCAGCATCCCACTTGGACGACGTAACGTCTTCGTCAAACCGTAACGCGGGGCACCGCCAGAGCACGTGGTCTAAGCTGGCAAAGTCTGAGCAAAGCGCGCAAGTGTTTCACGTCTGAATTTCGGGATAGGTCCTAGCTGTGCAAGAGTGCGGGGCAAGGATATGCCCCGACTTTTAATAGTCTTTAATTGCGATATCGTTTAGACGCTTGATCGTTAGCAAGCTTATCAAGACATCGAAGACTGCCTAGGTGCTGCGCTTTTGGATTCAGCGACCGGCGAGAAGCGGGCAAAACGCGCTTAAATTGCTATTACGAGCGGAGCAAAAGACGACAAGCGACGGGCTGTGTGGCCGCACGGAATAAGGCAAAAGTTCCCACGAATTATAACCGCCTCTGGTTCATCGCAGCGCCCCCCCCCCCCCACCCTACTAAGTCCAACGTTGACTAAGTCAATGTATGGGGCTGATTTTGCGCCCCCCCTCTTTGGTGACTGGAAGGGTCAATGGACAGGGCAGATTCCGCGCCCCCCCTCTTGGGTGACTAGGGGGGGCGGCCGCTGTGAGGTAAATGCTTCGTTGAGTATTCGCAAATGTTGTTGCGGGGAATGTTCATGTCACCCCTATAGTAGCGCAGCGTGTTTCGCGTGGTTACCTGAGAACGTTCATGCACAATAACATTGGCGGGTAGCTCCCATTACGTTTGGCGTAAAACTGACGCATTTGAGCTCACAGATAACGACGATCAGCGCGCCATGGAAACTGACAACATTTCCAGTGCAATCACTTTCCATTAGGCTCGCTTTTGATCGTTCGTTTCTTGACGCGTATGCTGTTATTGTTGCTCGCATTGATACTTTTGCAAGGCAACATGCACCGGGCTGCGAATTCTGTGTGAACGTTCGCCGCATATATTTTTTTTTTACGTATAACGAGACATGTGTGGCATACCTGTTTTTAAGGTTCCTGAAAACGAATTGCGACCTAATCTCTTGAATGACGAGAGGTGTGCATGTTCCTTAGAGTGTCGGCTTCGGTCCTCCTTTATTAGCTTCATGAAAAAGCTGCCCTGATGTCGCAAGAAGGAGATCTTTAAGGACTCGTTTTTCTTTGTTAGAAACTATATTAATGAGAACTAACAGACAATAATGGCAAGCAAAGCATAGGGGATGTTGTATCTGTTGTATGACTGTATGTAGTTATATATATATATCTTACCCTACGCCTGCACGTCACTGTTCTCTAGCATGTACCGAGGTGATCAAAAGAAACGAGAGCAGCGCGGCGCCCGTGTGTTCACCTAGCTAAGGCGTGGGAACAGTCTATAGAAGCAATCTATAGAAGCAAGATTAGTCTTCAGAATCGTCCCGTTTCGCTGTTTCAAGGCTTGCGTGGCTTAGTGCTTAGTGAAAGGTTCGCCAATTTTTTTTTGTTTTGTTTTGTTTCCTCATAGTACTAACCACCTCTCTAAGTTTCATCGGGATTGGGGCAAATCTCCCACATTAGGTATATCAACCATCAGTAGAGGGCCTACCGCTTGCCGCTGCTCAACTCTGTCGAAGTTGATACAAATGTAGGTTTTAGCGCACTAATATAGCGTCCGCTCGCGATGGCACGCAAGAAAGATCTGTCAAAGCGCGAGCGCAGAACATCACGACAGAAGAAAAAAATTCACAGCATATCCACGGGTGAATGATGAAGAGCTTGGGCGAAGCTCCTGAAGCAATCATGGTTACACCGTGAAATCTTCAGTGGTTTCGCCCAGCAGTAATCAAAGCGATAGCCCAGTACATCATCAAAGACGTGACAAACACTGTATCTATTTATACAAGAAATTTTATTAATCGTAAGTGGTAGCTAGATGTGGCTTCCGTTCCCCCTTAATTATAACGGCTTTATGGTCGGTGAAGTGACGGATCGGTGATGGGTCGTAGTGGGATGTTTGCAAAGACGAAGTAGTGGGTAGTTGGCAAAGGTGGCTTCCGTTCCCCTTCATTATAACGGCTTTGTGGTCGGTGAAGTAATGGATCGGTGATGGATCGTAGTGGGATGTTTGCAAAGACGAAGTAGTGGGCAGTTTGCAAAGAATCGGTGATGGGCCGGTTATGCCTTACGCCGGACGCGTGACAAAGTTAGACTAAGAGGAGCTTCGCCCCTAAAAAGTTATTTTTTTTTTCCTATAAATAGTTTGTCCTTGGGCATAGTAAAACACGGTGTCAAATATACACGAACAGATTTGATTCGTGCAGAAAGTCAAACAGTGAACTATCATATGGTCGCAAACAATGATCAAGTTCGAGTGGTCGTACTAGACCGAGGCCTCGCGCGGATGTGGCGAATACGGCATACCTGGGCAAATGCACAGCAAGTGTGTCACTTTTCTTCCCTTGAATATGCCATGCTGAATATGAGTGCTATTGGTTTACTTTGATTTGTCTTAACAGGGCGATTGTAGAGCATTAGCCCCGGCCACGAGCGCTGGCCCGCGATTCACTTAATGACTGAACCACCCCTCCACGAGCACCAGCTACATACCACGACATCCTACATGAATGAGTGGTTGGGCGCCCGCAAAACGCATCCAGGCGCGTAGCCAGAAATTTTTTTCGAGGGGGGAGGGGGGGGGGCACCTCCTTGATCTGAAGTGGGGGTCGGGCAGGCAAATGTGATCGAGTGTCATTTTGAGCTCTGTATGCTATGGTAAAAAAAAAAAATCGGGGGGGGGGGGGGGGGGGGGGGGGGCGATATGCTCACAAACCGGCTGATCGTTCCATCTCTCCTACAAAAATTCTCCTATGCATATTTCTCGTACACAGATACCCGATTCCCAGTGAGCGAGCTCTTTTCGCCACGCACAACCGAATTGCTACCAGCTGCGAAATGTGGCAGTGTGTGGATGAAGGCAAAAGGAATAGTTACATACGTAGAATAGTTACATACTGGCATTTTAAAAAGGAAAGGCGAAGTAGTCTATCTGTCAATGAGGAAGCGCTAACCGGCAAGCGCCCTTATTTTACCCGTCACCGTCGTAGCCTCCACGAATCGGACAACTAATGCGGCGGTCCCTTTCACCCTGCGCCTTGTGCTTGACCATCTCCTTTTTATTTTCATGACACACCCCGCCCCTCTTCTGCCATTCCGGTCAAACGCACCGGTTTCAGCCCTGACCCTGAAGGTCGACCACTTATGTACGGCGGTCATCTTTCCCTCCAAACCAACCCTCCCGAGTCCCCAGCTTCGCTCCGCCACTCCGTCAAAGACGCACCGTACGCGGCAGTTACCTCACAGAGACAACCTGGGTGTCACAACCTCACCTGTGCTGGTTAAAGTGCATGCGTCCAGCACATTCCATTGTCTATCTGAAACTGTGTAGCTCGATCAAGACACTGGTAGTTATGCATGTCTCATAGTGCCACTATGTAGCATTACCTCGTGCAGCCCGGTAAAGCTTGTGCAAAAATGCATTTCCTATTATCAGCACACCGGGCCTAGGCACGTATCCCCACTTGCAGTATTTACAAAGGGAAGACAGCAGTGAACAGAACATTCTAGGATGCGTAATAAAACAGTCCAACGCACAGGAAGCGAGAGCTGGAGGGAGAATGCAATTGAAAAGGCGGAAAGTGCCAGGGCCATTCGTCCCTTCACTGATCGTACCACTGATCGTAAGATACAGAGCTAACTAAATTGATTGCGTATGTACTTCATCACTTTGACATTATATATATACCCAAATTTAGTGTGTTTAGGCGCGAAAGAGCGGATGTCGGAGGGCTTGCATGCCTCGAAATCGGTGCCGTGTAATGCTCACTTTCACTTGTCCTTGCGAGTCGCAGCGCTCCCAAATATAACTGAAATTTCTCTTGTATTGTAGCCAGAGTTTGGCTTTGACGAGCTTCCTACTTTTCTGAAGCGTGGATTAGCAGAAGAAGCTTTCCAGGGCCATTATATTCCGGAAGCCGTGGCTCGACATTCGCTTGCGGACGGCTGTCTTTGCACTACCCAGTAAGTGTCAGGACTGCGATGAGGTCGCTGCTGGTGTTTTTTTTCTGGTAGCGCTGCCTGGGCAGAGTCTGACGTCTATAGAAATGACCTGGACGCCGGGGAATACGAGTGTGCTCGGGGACAATGCGGCGGCGCACGCCGCTGCTGCTTCCGCAGGTGGGTCAACCAATCTTTATCTGCCCCCAACGCTCAGAATGAACCCTTATGAGCCCATACGCCAAATGGCTCCTTCGGCCGCAATGCACTAAGTGCGGACGTCCCTACGCAGTGCTATTAAACACCGCGTTACGGCGGTTACCCCACCGGTCCTCTTTTCGAGCCAGGCTCCCCTTTCGCGCTCTGAAGATGCATTCGTCAATAAGGTCTTCGCACATTGTCCCTACACACCGCACTCTCTAGCAAAATGGCGACAACCCGACATTGCGACAGTGACGTACACACACTGCATGCAGGCTGCGCCGCCGCGCCGACCTTGACCACTTATTATGGGAGTGTTTTGCACTCGATCAAAGGCGAAAGGCGGTACAAACTTTGCAATACACGAATTATGGTGAAGCGCTGCTTACAGATGCGAACACGCAGCTATTATTTGCGTAGTATAGAAATCAGAGCGGCCTGATCAGGGTGGTTTAGGGGGACTGACAAGCCACTGTAGTGACCGCACACAACCTCAGTACAAGTGACTGCTACTTAAACGAGTGGAAAACCTAAGATGCTGTGGACGATTATGGTAGTCTGACAACGTCCCGCCTATCCCCACGGAAGAGCTGCGCCTCCCCGTTTCACAATAAAGGACTTTCCATCGATACATCAAGTTAAAATTTTCAGTGCATTCATCCTCTTGCTCTACGCTTTCGTTTGATACATTAAAACGCGATCCTCCAGATAATTTCACTCATATTTACCCCACCTTGGTAATTAACTAGAGAAACGGAATGGGCACGAAGGGATGGGAAGTGCCGCCGAGAATGTGTGAAGGTGAAGTGCGGAGATGGAATTCAGAAGTATGAAGGCATTAGATGAAATCACTTCAGGCAGGACAGGGTAAATTGGACATCATTAAGTAGATGACTCCAGCCTACAGGTGACATAAATTGATGTGATGACGATAATTGCCTGACTATTATAAACATCATTGCTGATAATTCTATAAACGATATTGCCATCTCGGATACTTTCCGTTTGACACCAATGAACACGAATTTGCAGAATATTTGATTATTGCATTTGCCATGATTGGTAATTATTGATAACTGTAAATACTACCAATCACCTATATGCCAATGGCATCTGTCATTGTACCTTAATTACATGCACTGAAATAGCATCTATAGAATACACGTGCTTCTACTCCACAGTATTCACCCATAAGAATCAAATACATTGTTAAATTCATAAATACAATTTATCACAACACCCTGCGTGTGAGAGCGCCGATGGGAAACAGCTGCCCGCTGTTCCGAATGTGTTACACTGCTTTACTTTAGCGTCCCGTCAAAGTATCAAGGAGGATTTTTTGCCCTCGGGGCTGAACGAATTAGGTGCGGGAACTCTGTCTCTTGTGGTGAACTTGTCGACTATGTAATGGCACCCTGCCTTCACCGTCTTCTTGACCAGTGGACGAAGCTGCTCGTCCAACACTGCGTACAACGGTATTGACTCAAGCTTTGAATAGACGGCGTCTCTGACGTGCACTCGACTGGCTTTGAGGGCATTGCTTAAGAGCGTTTTCGTCAGGGTTGAGAGCGTCGCGTCGCCATTCTCCGCAAATGCGCCAAATGTGAATTTAAGAACAACTGAGACAAAATTTCTGCTGAAGTTTGGCATCATCAAGTGCTCTTCAACGAAATTTGCGAAGCACACATACGCGTTGTCTCAGAAGCCGTGGCTCGTCTCCATCTTTTCTGCTGACGGCACGGTAACACGGTAACTCGTCACGGTGGGCACCGGTGCAGCTGATGTTTAAGTAGTCGAAGACGTAGCCATGGTAGCCGCCATTGTAAGTTCCAGTGCGTCGGTTTCGTTGTTACATTGCGTGTCAGATGGCGTGCTTTGGCCGCTCTCTTCGGCGAATGGGCGAACATGATCGGTCATGTCTTTGCCCTACCCGGATGTCATCTCTGCAAAGACCGCGCTCGGGTTACCGTTCCGTTTTTTGGCCCGACGATCTGGGTCTTCGCTGGGCACCGGTGCAGCTGATGTTTAAGTAGTCGAAGACGTAGCCATGGTAGCCGCCATTGTATGTTCCAGTGCGTCGGTTTCGTTGTTACATTGCGTGTCAGATGGCGTGCTTTGGCCGCTCTCTTCGGCGAATGGGCGAACATGATCGGTCATGTCTTTGCCCTACCCGGATGTCATCTCTGCAAAGGCCGCGCTCGGGTTACCGTTCCGTTTTTTGGCCCGACGATCTGGGTCTTCGCTGGGCACCGGTGCAGCTGATGTTTAAGTAGTCGAAGACGTAGCCATGGTAGCCGCCATTGTAAGTTCCAGTGCGTCGGTTTCGTTGTTACATTGCGTGTCAGATGGCGTGCTTTGGCCGCTCTCTTCGGCGAATGGGCGAACATGATCGGTCATGTCTTTGCCCTACCCGGATGTCATCTCTGCAAAGACCGCGCTCGGGTTACCGTTCCGTTTTTTGGCCCGACGATCTGGGTCTTCGCTGGGCACCGGTGCAGCTGATGTTTAAGTAGTCGAAGACGTAGCCATGGTAGCCGCCATTGTATGTTCCAGTGCGTCGGTTTCGTTGTTACATTGCGTGTCAGATGGCGTGCTTTGGCCGCTCTCTTCGGCGAATGGGCGAACATGATCGGTCATGTCTTTGCCCTACCCGGATGTCATCTCTGCAAAGGCCGCGCTCGGGTTACCGTTCCGTTTTTTGGCCCGACGATCTGGGTCTTCGCTGGGCACCGGTGCAGCTGATGTTTAAGTAGTCGAAGACGTAGCCATGGTAGCCGCCATTGTAAGTTCCAGTGCGTCGTTTTCGTTGTTACATTGCGTGTCAGATGGCGTGCTTTGGCCGCTCTCTTCGGCGAATGGGCGAACATGATCGGTCCTGTCTTTGCCCTACCCGGATGTTATCTCTGCAATGGCCGCGCTCGGGTTACCGTTCCGTTTTTCGGCCCGACGATCTGTGTCTTCGGTGGGCACCGGTGCAGCTGATGTTTAAGTAGTCGAAGACGTAGCCATGGTAGCCGCCATTGTAAGTTCCAGTGCGTCGGTTTCGTTGTTACATTGCGTGTCAGATGGCGTGCTTTGGCCGCTCTCTTCGGCGAATGGGCGAACATGATCGGTCATGTCTTTGCCCTGCCCGGATGTCATATCTGCAAAGGCCGCGCTCGGGTTACCGTTCCGTTTTTTGGCCCGACGATCTGGGTCTTCGGTGGGCACCGGTGCAGCTGATGTTTAAGTAGTCGAAGACGTAGCCATGGTAGCCGCCATTGTAAGTTCCAGTGCGTCGTTTTCGTTGTTACATTGCGTGTCAGATGGCGTGCTTTGGCCGCTCTCTTCGGCGAATGGGCGAACATGATCGGTCCTGTCTTTGCCCTACCCGGATGTTATCTCTGCAATGGCCGCGCTCGGGTTACCGTTCCGTTTTTCGGCCCGACGATCTGTGTCTTCGGTGGGCACCGGTGCAGCTGATGTTTAAGTAGTCGAAGACGTAGCCATGGTAGCCGCCATTGTAAGTTCCAGTGCGTCGTTTTCGTTGTTACATTGCGTGTCAGATGGCGTGCTTTGGCCGCTCTCTTCGGCGAATGGGCGAACATGATCGGTCCTGTCTTTGCCCTACCCGGATGTTATCTCTGCAATGGCCGCGCTCGGGTTACCGTTCCGTTTTTCGGCCCGACGATCTGTGTCTTCGGTGGGCACCGGTGCAGCTGATGTTTAAGTAGTCGAAGACGTAGCCATGGTAGCCGCCATTGTAAGTTCCAGTGCGTCGGTTTCGTTGTTACATTGCGTGTCAGATGGCGTGCTTTGGCCGCTCTCTTCGGCGAATGGGCGAACATGATAGGTCATCTCTTTGCCCTACCCGGATGTCATCTCTGCAAAGGCCGCGCTCGGGTTACCGTTCCGTTTTTTGGCCCGACGATCTGGGTCTTCGGTGGGCACCGGTGCAGCTGATGTTTAAGTAGTCGAAGACATAGCCATGGTAGCCGCCATTGTAAGTTCCAGTGCGTCGGTTTCGTTGTTACACTGCGTGTCAGATGGCGTGCTTTGGCCGCTCTCTTCGGCGAATGGGCGAACATGATCGGTCATGTCTTTGCCCTACCCGGATGTCATCTCTGCAAAGGCCGCGCTCGGGTTACCGTTCCGTTTTTTGGCCCGACGATCTGGGTCTTCGGTGGGCACCGGTGCAGCTGATGTTTAAGTAGTCGAAGACGTAGCCATGGTAGCCGCCATTGTAAGTTCCAGTGCGTCGTTTTCGTTGTTACATTGCGTGTCAGATGGCGTGCTTTGGCCGCTCTCTTCGGCGAATGGGCGAACATGATCGGTCCTGTCTTTGCCCTACCCGGATGTTATCTCTGCAATGGCCGCGCTCGGGTTACCGTTCCGTTTTTCGGCCCGACGATCTGTGTCTTCGGTGGGCACCGGTGCAGCTGATGTTTAAGTAGTCGAAGACGTAGCCATGGTAGCCGCCATTGTAAGTTCCAGTGCGTCGGTTTCGTTGTTACATTGCGTGTCAGATGGCGTGCTTTGGCCGCTCTCTTCGGCGAATGGGCGAACATGATAGGTCATCTCTTTGCCCTACCCGGATGTCATCTCTGCAAAGGCCGCGCTCGGGTTACCGTTCCGTTTTTTGGCCCGACGATCTGGGTCTTCGGTGGGCACCGGTGCAGCTGATGTTTAAGTAGTCGAAGACATAGCCATGGTAGCCGCCATTGTAAGTTCCAGTGCGTCGGTTTCGTTGTTACACTGCGTGTCAGATGGCGTGCTTTGGCCGCTCTCTTCGGCGAATGGGCGAACATGATCGGTCATGTCTTTGCCCTGCCCGGATGTCATATCTGCAAAGGCCGCGCTCGGGTTACCGTGCCGTTTTTTGGCCCGACGATCTGGGTCTTCGGTGGGCACCGGTGCAGCTGATGTTGACGTAATCGAAGACGTAGTCGTTGTCGCCGCCGTTGTTAGTTCCAGTGCGTCGGTTTCGTTGTTGCCGCGATAAGTGCCAGATGGTTTGCTTTGGCCGCTCTCTTCGGCAAATGGGCAAGCATATGATCGGTCTTCTCTTTACCCTGCCTGGATGTCATCTCTGCAGAGGCCGCGCTCAGGTTACCGTGCCGTTTTTTGGCCGGACGATTTGGGTCTTCTTCGTCGATGTGGCGTTTGCACATGTTTATGCTGATGGTGACATTGGAGCTTGCCGTGACATTCAGACATGGCGGCCACACGGTTCCGAGGGTCTTTCAGCGGCTCCCCAGGCTTTCAGCGGTGATGATGATGATGATTATGATGATGTGCCTCTACACATGGCTCATACCCACACTGGGGGATTGTTGTTGTTGTTCCTCATTGGCCAAGAATTGTTGAGATGATTTTCTTTTAATCCTTGTGATGGGACCTACCCACTATGACAGATGGGCAACGATCGTGGTGGCGTTTTGAAAACGAAATACCGGCAGTCATGAAGAACGGTAAGGAATATGTGAATAAAAATGTGATAGGAGATTTAGTAAAGCAGATGATGCGTGGGAAAAACTAGCGAGCCTTTCTTTGATACTCTCTGTAGATAATTGAAAATAAATCAATAGAATTCATATAATCATTGCGTATTCAAGGTAAGAGTGACCTACAATTACTGGTCTTTTAGCGTCTTGATGTTCTGCGCTCGCACCTTGACCACTAATCCTTCCTTGCGCGCCGTTGCGAGAGGATGCTATGTATACTGGCGCCCCTACAGCTACATTACATGCTGTGCATCCATTTCGACAGAGTGGAAGAGCGGCAAGTGGAGGGCCCCCCTCTGACGGCTAATATGTACTGTGGGAGACTCGCCCCGATCCCAGCGAAATTTATGAGGGCGGTTAGCACTAGAAGGAAACAAACAGAAACATTACCGACAATTACGATATACTCCCGAATAAGAGATGTGAGCGAAGCTGCACGTGTGTTTTAAAGGGACCATCATCATGCCACATAGAAAATTATAGTTAGATACTGGAAGTTGTTGCGCGCCCAATCAAAAGCGCTGTACCACAGGAATTTTTCAAATTTGGTTCATTGCGAACTGAGATAAAGAATATTTTCGTTCGGAGGAGGAAGAGCCTGCTTCGGTGGGAATTTCCGTATCGGCGTATTCGTCAAAATGAGCAAGTATCGGAGGCGTTTGCAGGCGGCGTTTCAGTTCTTGAGAGGCTTCGACTTGCGCCGTTTCCCACCTGAATTCGACGTCGGTCTTCATGTGTTGCGTTAGTGGCTCAGCGATCCATGAAAATTCCTTGACGAGAGATATGCAATAGGCGCACAATCTGAGAAATCGGCGTACGTCGTTCTTGTCGATGGGTGGTGGGAAAGCAGCGATGCCAGCTATTTTCCGCGGGTCTGGGCGCACTCCAGACCTGATGATCACGTGACCCCAAGAACAAGAGCTCCTCGTACGCAAAGCGGCACTTTTCAAGCTTGAAGGAGAGGGCTGCGGATGTTTTGATTGCTTGAAATACAGCTTCAAGGAGCCGTAGGCAGTGGCGTATACGCGGAAATTTTTTCGGGGTGGGGGTGGGTGGGGGGTCTGGGAGGCACGCCCTTGATCCGACGTGGGCTCCGTGCAATAAAGTGCGGTCGAATGTCATTTTGTGCTCTGTGTCCTATGGAAGAAAGAAATTCGGCAGATCCCACACCTTGTAGGAATCGGTTCCATGCTATTCAGTCAGCGAAGAGTTCTGTGCTGCATTTTTTTTTTTTGCTTTGAGTCAAGCGTTACGAGGCGGATCGACGTGTTTTTGTAAGTGTAGTGGTTGTGTGCACATCGTGTGCTTACGAGGCACGTCGACAACACTGGCGTTTAAAGGGTAACTTACGGTCTGACGTAACGTAAGCACTCGCGTTAGAAGACATACGTCAGTATTATTTATTTATTTATTTATTATTTATTTATTTATTTATTTACTTATGATACTTCCAAGGCCCCTAAAGGAAAGGGTTTTGCATGAGGCGTGGGCATATCTACAAAAACAGTTCTTTTATGATGCGTTTGAAGATGTCTAGGTCGTAATGAAGCACTGCCTAGGTGGGAAGGACATTCCAGCCCCTTGATGTCAGGTTGAAGAATGAGGAGGCATGGGAGACAGTGTGAGTTGAGGGGGGTATACCGTCTTTTCATGGTTGGTCCGGCTTGAGTGGCGAAGTGCGGGAGCAATGCTCCCGCACATCGCAAGGTGGTACGAGTACTGTTTTTCTTGAAATCGCCAACTGGCGACAGCATAGAAAGAACTGGCCAATCATTTCCTCCTGATCACAGAGGCAGCACAGAGGTGAGTCCACTAAATCTGATCTGCGCAAGTGAAAATTAAGGCAGGAGAGCAGTACTCGTTAAAAAAAAAATGTGATTGTCTTTCTCTGTTTGCCTTGAGGTTCTGTGATGCCTTATTTCGTAAAGTTTCGCGAAAGAAAACCACACGATGTTTGGGCGTTCTGATATTGGTCTAAGAAATACGTTAAAAGCGAACGAAATATCGATGGGATCTGATCGAAGGCGGCCTCCGATGAAGAAAAGTTTTGAGTGCAGTCGCAATTATGTCGTTAGCATGATTTATCCACCTAAGTTCCTCTGTCATTGCCGATCGCAGATATTTAAAAGAACAGTATATTTAAAAGAACAGATATTTAAAGAACAAAATAACAAGTTGGTGGTACATTTCAAAGGCTAACAGAGCTTAACCGACAACATACTACTGGCCTAGTCAAGGGGGTGGGGTCAGTGTGGGTTGGGCTTCAACCCCCCCCCCCCCCTGAGTTTTCAATTTTGAATGTGGATACGTACACTCACACATACAAACGCACGCACGAACATACATAACGTATAGTTGAACGCTGCCCCCCCCCCCCCCACTACCTGAAAAAAAATTTCAGGCTACACCCCTGAAACATTCTGTTGTGTTAGTTGCTCGCCTTCGTCCTTGTGGTTTCCGCGCTGTTAACCTTCAGATATTTATGTCCGGCAGTGGAACTCGGTTCCGTGTTACTAATTTTCAAAGGTAATAATTGCACTCTCGAGGGTAAGGTCAGTTTTGGCGTTTGATGTCAGAGCACCATTTGTTCACGATTACTAAATCACACTCAAGGGCTGAGCGCTCTCCATGAGTATTAACTGCGCTATAAACAAGTAATAAACCTTCGTAATACAGTTTCGCAAGCTTTATTATTTGTCGCTTATAAAGATCGACACTAAAAATCTTAAATGCTACAGTATATGCGATTTTGCAAATGGTATAGGCAACAGAATCATGCTACGCGAGGAAGCCGTTATTGCCGCTATATCAGGAATTAAAGCAGAAGAAAAACGAGAACAATGCCTGTTTTCGAGGCAGGCATGGTGCTGACATCAGTGAACAGGCTCTGGTATTGGATACACAGCAAACACGTTTCAATATGGGAACTTATGCTGCAACGAATACGGCGATGCGCCCTTGACTGTCACTAGTACGTCATGTAGTAGCCAGACATTCAAGGCGAGTGCATACATGCTCACAGATCCCTGTACATTTACCGGAACATCAGCCACATAGTGACGCCGTGGAGAGCAGACATTGCCGCAAAAAAGGGAAAATATTACTGCTAGCATTTGTCAAGGATAAAAAGATGATGGCCTCATCCGCAGATGCTACAAAGTATTCTCTACTCATTGTATTTCCCACGCTGTTCTACTGATTCCCTGAAGCAGCAAAAAAAAACTATAAATACATGTGACCAATGCGCTGTGGAATCCATGAGGGTAGGTGAGCAAGCGTCAGACCTTGCTGGGTGTTTTCTCGTCTGTTTTTCTTTTCTCGCCACGTTTGTCACCGAGCGTCTAGCTTTCAGCCTCGCTGGCCTTGTCCTTGGCCTTCAACGAGGATCTCGCTGTCATACTCTTGGTCGACTTGGAACACGACACTTCCAACGACGTGTAGACGCAGCAGAAGCTGGCGTTTCTTGTGGTGCCCGTGTCGTCCGCTGCAGTTCGCGCCGATCGGACGACGCGCTAGCCTGGTGGGAGCCGCTCGTAACTGGCATAACCAGAGAAATGCGCGAAGAACTCCGAGTATCACGGTTCGTATGTGCTTGTATAACGGTAGGATGGTCCCGACATGACCGGCATGAGGGCCCCTTGGTAGGGCACCATCTGGGGCCCAGTAACGTCCTCTGGGGGGGGGGGGGTACGCCGCGAAAACGTTGCAAGGGTCGGAGAATAGGACTTCGCACTGACTCGGAAAAGTTGGTTGTGCAATGTGCTAGGTTGAGAAAGGGGTGATAAGTATTACTTGGAGGGCCAGGCAAAGGGTTTCTCGTCGTCTGTCATGTACCCTTCCAGGTAAGCCTCGTAATCATTCCCTTGCGACGATTAAGTGATTGGCGGTGAAATAATGCTTTCGGTAGACCTGACCGGGAGCCGACGCATCTGAGGCCTGCGACTGTTACCGCTACGGCGGCCTCTTCTTGTGGATGGCTGGTTGAGGGGAATCTCCGGCACCTCAGTATCTCCGCATCTATATCGTTGTTCGGAGATACCTCAGTATCTCCGCATCTATCCTGTTCGGTGTACTTGTCAGCCACCATGCGCGCTTCTTTGTGCCTTTGCAGCAGGTTTTGCTTTTCTTCAGACATGGTAGCCGCCGGACCCAGGGAGGCCAGAGGCTTAGCATTTCTGACCGGTGGTCTGGCCGGCTTGGCGCCTTTGCCTTCTTCGCCGACCGGCAGCATGAATTCCTCGCTGCTGTCGCTTCCAGATGGCTCTTCCATGGATATAATCAGGCTGCCTCTCCTGGAGAGCATCGGTGACGGAAGCTCCGATTACTTTAGAGCAAATTGAATTCATTTGTTTACCGCTCGCGCACATTCAACACTGTCGACTTACTGTACAGTCATATTTCACGGCATACGCGATCAGGTGGCGTATATTTGCCCGCATGTCTTTTTGCTGGCCGTTATGATATTAAATGAGGCTCCGTTAAGCTACGCTAAATGATGAACATTAAATTCCGTAGTTTTATTGTGGGAATACTGAGCAGCTTCGATAGTCCGTCTCCAAAGGTTCATAGGCTACGCGAGGCGGTGCGTTTAGGCAATGAGTGTAAACCTGAGCAGCGTCTGGGGCTGTGCGAGACTGTCAGTGTAGAATAATTGAAGGCGCCCAGTGGCCGAAACTTTCGATTATGGGAGACACCCGCAGTACATAAAATACGCACATACTGGTTCAAGATGTTCTGTAGCCTTTAAGACAGCAGCATAAGGCAGCACGCGCAAAGTATTGAGAAGAGGCTTCGCATTCTCAGTCGGAATGAAAAGAGCACAAGGTAAAACACTTTTGGACGTCCGTTACCATGTCGATTTTTTGCCATTTCCTGCCATTTAAATAAAATTCCAACTCACGCAAGTATTCGGAGTCCATCGTGCCTCGCGAGGGCGCTGCTGCGGTAGAAGCGTTTTGTAGATGTTCTCCGGACCCTTCTTTACAAGAGCTGTAGTGCGGCGTCCAATGTTTCACCCTTGACACATTTTAGCCTATCGTAGTACCCATCTTTATGTTCTCTACGTTCACTGTGCGCAACATCGCTCATTGCGGTAATTTTATTACGTGGACACCAGCGGCGTACGCAGAAGTTCTTTTCGGGGGGGGGGGGGGGGCACCCCCTTCCTTGACCCCGAGTGGAGGCCGGGCAGGTAGCTGTGGTATAATGTCATTTTGGGCTCTGTATGCCACAGCAGAAACAAATTTGGTGGGTGGGGGGGGGGGGGGGGCACGGGTTTCGGTGTGCCATCGCTTGGCTACGCCACTGGTTTACACTACTCACGGATTGGAATACATCGCTTTTTAAATGCGAAGCATTTCTTAGCGAACCTTTGGCACTTTGAGCGTTTCTATCTATCTTTCTATCTATCTAGCCGCCTACTTCTGGGTGCTCTCATGATCGCCTCCTTAACCTAGTGTAGACCAAAATTGCCATGGGAAGGTAAGAGGATTTGACGAATATGATTGTCGGGTCATGACATGAATAATGTGAAAATCTTGTCGCGTACTTCGTCAAACCCTTTCCACTAGACACGTGTGGCACATACCCGTTTGCCACGGGCCATGCGCCACAGGTGATTGACAGTTTATATCTACCCAGGAATGGCGAGAGCAGACATTGGTAACTTAAATGCGAGAGCGTTAAGAAAAACCAACATCGGCAGCGTTGACTTGACGAATGGAAAGAATGAAAATTAGGATCCCAGCAGGAATCGAACCCAAGCATTCTGCGTGGCAGTCAGGTATCCTACCACTGAGCCACGCCAGACCTATAAACTGGTTTCGAAAAACAGCCTACGCAGGCGTAATATAAGTGCAACGTCAATTGTGGTTGTGGTGCTTGCTATCTAATTTTACAAGAAAGCAATGAGCACTACATGATACTCCTACGATGTGTACTCATACGATACAGGCGTCATATCAGATTAACGTCTGTGGTTCGAGTGTTGGCTCCGCTTTATAGCAGTCTAATACTCGTAAACATTATATTTTTATTCCTTTGATTCAGCAAGCTATATTGAAGCATCGCTCGACCCCGGAGGAATACATTAACGAAAGTTACGTATGATATCCATATCACCGCACCGTAAAGTGCACTTCGTCCGCCAGAATGACGCAGTGTCCTCTTGATTTCTTACGAGGCTGGGCGATGGCCTCATGCTGACCGAAGGTAATGGTAGATTGATTGACAGCCGCTTTGTAGACAAGGTAACGTAGGCCACATACGCCCAGGTAGTCTACGAATACGACAAGCGCCATCCACTGATGTTGGCCTACGTAGCATTATCCAGGCTACCAGCCTCGACGGCCTATACCTCACCAACGCGAAGGGTGGCTTCAGGTTCCGACATATCGCCGGCTCTATCGACTCACAATTTGTCGATGAAACTACTGAGGCATCCACGAATTCCAACAGCTGTACTATATACTTCACTACAGATGGACCCCTTGTCCCCGCGATCACGACCGGATCCTATAACAAGTCATGACCAACTGCTGGTGCTCACTGATCACGGTGATGATGACCTTGTTCAAGAACTGTCAAGAACTTCTTCCACACATGCACACGGGTTCGTGAAACGTGCGTGCGTTCTCCATCATAAGGGACAAGGATAAGCACTACATATCAGCTTACCGCTTCTGGTATTGGTAATACCCACGTTGCCGTTGGCAGCGTTACCCAACCGTAAACAACTGGTTATATAAAACATATAGGGCTCTTCAACATATATGTGTGCGTATAAAATTCGTACAAATCTTTAGCGTCATTTTGTGGCGTGTCGCTCAGTAAAAAAAATTACGCCACAGTCACCTTCCCGCCGCATGCTTCGCATAACATCGACTCCCACGGTACGTGGGATCTGCCGAATTTTTTTTTAGATAATGGCTTGTATTAGCAATTGCTCGTGATAACCCCGTCGCGTCACTGCAAATATATCAACAAAAGGTAATATTGGCTTTGGTATAAGTGCTCGAACAATATTACAGCAATATGACAGAGAGCGAGCGAGCGAGCGAGAGAGAGAGAGAGAGAGAGAGAGAGAGAAAGAGAAAAGAAGCATTTATTCATATCAGGGCTTGAATGGTTAGGGTGGGCGGTGCCCCTCTTCCAGGGCCCCACTGGCTACAGGGTCGCCAAGCCGCTACACCAATATGACGCGAGCTGCACAAGCTGTAAAATGAAAATACGTGCACTACGTAGCCCTAAATTTTCGCGTTTCAATCCGTGAGTACTTCACCGTTCCACACTTTACCAGGGCTGCTGTAGGCCCCTTTACAAACACACCACATCAACATCTCGTGATAGAACGTTGCATTACCACGGCACCAAACACTTCCTTAGCGCTATGTGGTCATAATTGGGCCTTGCTCTTGAAAACGCGAAATTCATCATCAGCCAACAAAATGCATTGGTCGCATTTCTTCTTTTCTGTTTGTTAATTTCGTCGTAACTGCATCCCTAACATGTCTATCTGTGCTCACGCCTGGCTCCTAAGGCTCAGCGAAATGTATTTTAGAACTAAGCTTAGAGCTTTTGTCCTTGAGCGGTTTCAACGTGGCGGAGCTTGGTCGGATGACGCTCGACATGTCGCTGCAGAAGCTAATGTCACGCTCCTTGTACAAGGTCACGGTTTCCTTGTTCGTCCCCGGCAGACGCACCTCGCTTCTCGATGACTTGAGGCGGTCCACCACGCCCGGCTGGCTGGAACCGATCACGCTCTCTCCCTCTTCACCTGGAAGAACGCGAGCGACCGGAGTTAATTTGAGCAAATCTCTGACATCGGTGGCAGCAGTAGTGAAATAGCGCACACATTAATGTAGCGAACATTCCACACAAGATGCGCCTAAGTGCTGTTTTAGTGGCTAAAACGTCCACGTTCGATGTGGGAGGCGCTGTGCTCGATTTCCAGAACCACCGGACAACCCTGGGTTTGTTTTGTTTGTTTTGATTGATAGTTTTGCTTTCCCTTGAACCCCGCCAAAGCGGACACGCACGTATCCCCATTTGCAGTATATAACACGGAAGACAACCGTCAACAGAACATTCTAGGATGCCTAATAAAACAGTTCAACGCACAGGAAGCGAGAACTGAATGCAGGTTGCAAAAATCGCCGGGGCCATTCGTTTCTGATAAAGTGAGCTTTGTACCGCTGATCTTAAGATGCAGAGTTAACTAAATTTTGTATGTACTTGTGCATCAACTTCAGATTTTCAGTGCATTCATCTTCTTGCTCCACGCCTTTGTTTGGTACATTACAACATGATCCTTTGCACTAATAATTACCCCATCTTAATAATTAACTAGAGCGGCGGAATGGACACCAAGGGATGGGATGCACCGCAGAGAACGTGTGGGGGTTAAGTGAGGAGATGAAATTAAGAAGTTTGAAGACAAAGTCAAACGACCTCACGCAGGACATGGTACACTGGACATCACTTGTGGATGACTTCGTCGTGCAGGTGACACAAAATATGATGGCGATCACGATAATTGCTTAACGATTATTAATATCATTGCTGTTAATTGTAAACGATACTGCCTCGGATACTTTTCGTTTGACACCAATGACCACCAATTTCTAAGTTATTTGAAAATTACAATAACCATGATTACTAATTATTGATAACTGTAAATTACTGATAACTTTAATATGCCAATGGCATCTATCATCGTACCTGTCGCATCCAAATCTCTACGGCGTTGTGTCGAACGCGCAGTGGCGAGGCGCCCAACGCGCCGTGGGGTTGCATCGGAACATGCACGCGTGAAAGACTGCGCAGCGATTGTGATTCGTGGACTCGAGTGGTTGTTCTGTGTATGTGCCGGTTCGTGATTAGATGTGTGCATTCAGGGATACTTGGATGGGGGTTTTCGCTTTGTGTGTGTGACTGTTAGTATATAGCCGATGGAATAAAGACGTTCCACAAGTAAGTCTCTCTTTGTGGAGATAAAGTACTGCTGTAACTCCACACAGAAATACCTACTATTAAGGTGCTTACCTTAATGACATGCACTGAAATAGCATCTATACAATGCATGTGCGTCTACTGTGCAGCTTTCACCCATAAGTTTGAAATACATTGTTGAATTCATCCTTATAATTTATTATTAACACTATATACGTCATGGTGCTAATGGGCAACACCGCTGCACTGTCCTGAAACGACAGGGTTTTCTGCTTTTCAAGAAGTGTTGTCCAGCGGTATGCATGCTACTGCTGCGCGAATTTCAGATGAATGATCTTTACGCTAAGTCATGGAGCAAACTTGTCCAACACATACCGGCTGGCTGATTTCATGGTTTGGCGGATGAGCTGACGTGCTTCCTACTGCAACCCATTGTACAACGGCAGGGATTTCAGGCTAGCGTAGATTGATTTGAATAACAAGCGAAAGGGCTCCTTGGAGAGAGTATTCCTCAAGACGGAGTTCTTGAGTGCTGAGGACGCTGTGCTGCCGCTCTTGGTAAAGGCGTCAAAGATAATGCTTAGTATCTTTGACAAAATATCGTGGCTGAAGTTGGACATCTTCAGCTTTTCTCGGAGGAAATCGGCGAAGCATTCGTGAACGGAAATCTGGGCGAGTTTGTAAGAATGCATCATAGAGGAGGTAGCGCAAAAATGCTTTGACACAAGCCAGGAACATAAACACGAGACGAGCGCTAATGTTCCTGGCTTGTGTCAACGTATTTTTTGCGCTACCTGCTCTATGAAGCATATGTGCATCGTTAACCAGAAGCCCTGGTTCAGCTCGGATGTAATTATTGACGTAATCTCGTCCTTACCTTCTTCGGGGACCGCAGGGGCACTCGCAGGGTCTGGTCCCGAGGATAGCGCTGAACGCGATTCCCTCTCGGCGTTGCAGTAGGCGTCACGTTCGACGCCGAGTGTGACATTGTTTGCCTGTACTGGCCTGGCACTGGATGTCACAGATGCAGATGCATTTGTGTCCTGTAGCATTCTTTTCGCTGGACGGACTGGCTCATCCTCTTCGTTGGCGCGCTTTGCTGCGCTGATAGTGATCGTCACATTCAAACATCCTACAACGAGTATATTTGGTATCCTGTCTTTCGGCATGGTGGCGACGCAGTTACTGAAAGTCCGTCCAGCGACCTTCCCAGCTTTCACCTGCGCGACGCGAGCACCTGACGACTTCTTTTAATCCGTCAGTGATGGCGCCTACCCACTATGAGGGATGGGCAACGATCCTAGTGGCGTTTTGAAAAATAAATATCGCCTATCGTGAATAACGGAAAGGAATATGTGGATAAAAATGATAGGAGATTTAGTAAAGCAGATGATGCGTGGGAATATTTAGGGGGCCTTTCTTTGGTGCTCTCTGTAGATTAGTGAAAATAAACCAATAGAACTCATAATGATCGCGCATTCGAGGCAAGAGCGACTTAAGATTACTGTTTTTTTTTCTCGTCTTGATGTTCTGCGTTCACTCATGGGCCCATTTTCATCCTTGCGTGCTGTTGCGAGCGGATGCTATTAACTTGCGCCGCTACAGCTACATTCTACGCTGTGCATCCATCCCGACCGAGTGGAAGAGCGGCAAGCGGTAGGCCCTCTACTGACGGCTGATATGTACTGTGGGAGACTCGCCCCAATCGACGAGAAATTTATGAAGGCGGCTTGTACTATGAGGGAACAAATGGAAGGAATACCGACGGTTACGATATACTCTCTAAGGAGTAATGCGTGTACGTGTGTTTTAAGGCAAAAGCCTTTCATGCCTCTTGAGGCCCGAAGAGTGCGCCTCGGCGGCGTTGGCGGCAACAGGAATGGCCCATAAAACAACCTAATCACAAATGACGCCACAATGAAGCTATCCATGACGTCACATATCGTCGCAATTGGTGAAGACACCATGACGTCACTATCAAGCCACATAACATGACGAAATGTGATGGCGTCTTCACATGAAATCGCCGCTTGGTCAAGGTTGGGGCAATCCTCGAGGAAGCGCAACATCACGGGAGAGAGAGAGAGAGACATAACTTTATTTTGTCCTTGCTGGGGTCAAGGGAAGCGGGGGCCGGGAGGTGCAGAAAGGTTTAGTAAAAGCAGGGGGGGGGGGGGTAGTGGAGAGGATCAAAGTCATCGAGCGAGAACAAAAGCTTTCGCCTTCGAGTAGTGTAGGGGAATGCTCGGCCAGTCCCCTCACTGGATATGTGCCCTGCTCAGAGGACAACAACCATGCAGAACGGACCGTGTGACTTTTAATGTGGCGATACATTGAGGCAAATTATAGCTGTTAAAACATCTCGGTCCGCCGGTTCGCGTGACCAGCTCCAAAGAAAGTAGGTATGTGCCAAGCAGCTCCTATAGCATAACATAGTAGTAGTGGTTTATTGCGGAACTGATGCTCAACCACTAGGCATATATACCCTATAAGAAATATTATTTCTCGTCTCTAATTGCTGTCTCATGAGTTTCCATTTTTAAACACCCCCTTCACTTGACATATACGAGCACTTTTATTTGTGTTTTCTTTATGTGCGTGAATGTGTCTTTTGTGCGCTGCTACATCCAACCTCATTCACCCCTTTTATCATTCGTATTTTTTTTTCGCGCGCATTACCAGCAGTGTGAGCGTAATACCAAAACGTCTGGTAAACACGGCACAAACGGTCTGAAAACTGGTTCGAAGGAACCGATTCTGTTTATTGCCTGTCTAGGACTCCGCCTGGTAAATGCGTATTCTGCGATTATCATGCGGAACAAACAAATCGCCATCAACGGAAGCCAACGACGGCAGTTTTCCGCTTTGACTGCTTCATACTGATATCGTGGGTTCGCCCCCGCAAAGAAACCCACAAGTATATTCTTTTCATTATTGTTGCCAAGGTCAGGCAAGTTGAGTAAGCTAGCGAACACAGTTATTAGCTCCCGATGTCACAATGTCGGGGCGGCGTGTGACAGTAATTTCTTTTATTATCCATGCATTGTAGCCTGGATAACAGAACTTGCATACATTTCGCTTTGCCCACGTTTGGTATAAAATGAGTATTAGGCCCAAGATATCTGAGGGGCATGGTTTCACGTGCGACTATTTATTTATTTATTTATTTATTTATTTATTTATTTACAGATACTGCAATCCCCGTAAGGGATTTTAGCAGGGTGAAAATACAACATATTGTGGAACAAATGCAGGCAACGAAACAAAACAAGGTAGAATACATTGATTCAAATATATAAACACAACAAATACATGTTATGCGAACGAATGCATTGTTTTAGACTATTGCGCATACAAATACAACCCTTATACAAAACAACTAAATCAACAAAACTCGGCAAAAAGAAATACATATGAAGGAGGTCATATTGGAAGGTAATTAACAGATGTTTGCAGCAAATAAAGACAGTGAAGGTTGAGTAACTTGGGTATTAGTCAGGTTAGTTCATTCACTCACAGTCCTTGGAAAAAAGGAATATTTGAAACAATTTTTTTTTACGCTGAATGGAGTAATTGTTAGGTGATGCCTCTGTCTTGTGGCATACCCAGAAGAAAAAGTAATTATATCAGATATGTTAATATTGTAATGTTTATTGATAAGTTGAAATAAGAATTTTGGTCGGGAAACACGATTGCGTTCCGTAAGTGCAGGCAAGTTGGCTTGTTTTAGGAGTTCAGTTGCAGAGGTACGGGTGTAGTTATTGTAAGTGAAGCGAACTGCCTTTCGCTGCACCCGCTCGAGTTTTCTTTTATGTTAGTTTGCGTATGGGGGTCCCAAATAATAGCGGCATAGTCAAGGACTGGAAGTATAATTGTTTTGTATGCTAATGAGCGTACGGAAAATGTAGACTGCTTTAACGCCCTCCTAAGAAAAAAAAAACAATTTACGGCAGGCGTTAGCGGTTACTTTATCGATGTGTAGGTTCCATTTTAGGTTGTTAGTTATCCACAGGGCCAGGTACTTATGTTCTGTTACCTCAGACAGAAAAAAACATTGTTAGCCGAGTAATTGAAACTGTGTTTATTTATTTTTTTTTGTGAGTAATACACATAAAAACAGTTTTCTCGAAATTGACCGACGTCTGCCAATCTTCGCACCAGGCCAATCTTCGCAACCTTCTGAAATGCATCATTTAGTAATATTTTACCGCAAGGACTATCTATTTCGGAGTATAAAACACAGTCGTCGACATAAAGTTTAATCTTAACAGGTAGATCTTTTGCAAGATCATTTATATAGAGCAAGAAGAAGGGTGGCCTAAGAACCGAACCTTGGGGAACGCCAGAGTCAACGGAAAGGTTATCAGAGTCGTGATTCTGAAAGGTAACGATTTGTCTACGTGTTTGGAAGGTAGGCTACACTGAAGCTTCCCGCTCATAGGTTATTAACGCGATAATATTAGAGAGTTCCTTACGCAGAAATTCCGGTGTCGGCATTGGCGTCGTTGGTTGCGAGCAAAAAATCGGCGTTTTCCGTGAGCGAAAAATCGCGAAAATAAATATCATGGCTCCGGGCCAGAATCGAACCCGGGTCTTCTGCGTAGCGAGCAGGTATCCCACCACAGAACCACGCTAGTGCTTGAAACTGTTCCGAAAAGAAAAGAAAAGAAAATTCCTATACAGGTGTCATATAGTGCGAGGAGTATAGCGTTCACGGGCAGAAGCGTAGAATCGCGCCAGGCGTCACACCATGGGAATTGTGCAACGAGTAGGTGGCTTAAAGGCTCACCCATTACAAAGCGCTCGGGCATATTTAATCATTACCATCAGTGGCAGCATCAACAAAGTGTGCAGATGAGTAAGTGCACGTAATGCCATAGACACGTAGTGGGTACTTCTCTAATTCGCATAACGATGAATTATGGTGTAGTGGTCGCTTCGCAACTAGACTTGCAGTAGGCATTCTGGGATAGCTTAAAGTGGCGGTCCTTTTTCTCGCGACACTGTTCAGGTGCCCACCGAGAAGTTAAGCCTTGCTAGCGAATGAGAAGGCGATGCGAACGGGGCCCGATTACGCTATCGCGTTCCATTCTTGAAGACGAAGCTCAAGCGTCCTCCAAGTTTTTAAAAGGCGGCTCGTCAATATAGAGTGGCCTGCCGTACTCGTGTTATTTCCGCATCTGTTTTCAGCCCCTCAAAATTATGCCCCGCGAAATAGAGCAGAGCCAGCGTCGGGCACATGCTTAGTTTGCGGAGTGCACGCACATGGTCTGCTAGCCATTGGCGTGAACGGTGCTGGTTGAAATGCGAAGCATGCCTTGATGAACAAAAGTACTTTGTCTTGTTTTGTATATATTGCTGAAAATCACGAGGTAATTAAACTTCATGACTTCGCACATGACACAGCTCGTGCAGTCCTGTTAGTCTGGCCAACGTAACCCGGCTCTTCTTTCCTTGTTCCTACCGTGCGTAGTGTGCATATTCTCGAGCGAGGTTCTTCCAGCGATGAGAATCACATCTGTGACGAAAACAGGAAACTGTCTCTTTGTTAAATCACCTTTTTTCATAGAAATCGTCTATGCAGGTCGTACGTAGACTTCACTTTGAGACGAGAAAATTTAAAACTTCGTGTTTGTTCCTGAGCGATGAAGTACCCATAAGTGCCGTACACACAAAGAAAGCGCTTGTGTGTGCCGCAGTCTCCTGTCTTTCGTCCCTGAAGTTCGCGCTATTTAGCTGTTCAAATGGAGTACCAACTAGCCCAAACATGCACCGGACTGCGATGGCTCAGAACATTTTACAGCGAAAGCTATTATGAGATCATTTCACCGGCCGTTTTTGGCGCCGTAGTTGTCCGCCGCCGCTGCCGCCGCCGCCGGTGTCCGTAACCAGTATTGCTCGAAATAAGAAAAAAAAAAACGAAATAAGAAAAAAATTCCAGGATGGAACGAGGTTCGAACCTGGGCCCTCTGCGTGGGAGCCCAGTATTCAACCTCTGAGCCATGCCGGTGCTTGACACTGCTTTGCAAAAAGGTCCTATACAGGCTTCATGTCGGGAAGGAACCACATTAGCATATGCAATATAGCGTGGTAGAAGAGTAAAATAAGCACCAAGCGTCGCACAACGCAAATTCTGTAACCAGGCGTCACACAATGCGAATTCCGCAACGAGCAGGTTGTTGAATGCTTCCAACCCATTACAAAAGGCTCTGCCATAATTCGTCATCGTCAACAGGCACAGCATCAACAAAGTGCGCATAATGCCTTACATGCGTTTAGCAGGTACCAACGCTCTCCGTAGAATGACGAAAAATGGCACAGTGCCTGCTGCCCTACTTCTCAAAAATTACAGTGATTTATAGCGTAGTGGGTTCCTCGCAAGTGCACTTGTATTGGTTGCCAAGGAAGCCCATAAGCGCATGATCCACGTCCTCGGGGTCTCAGTAAAATTACAATGATTTATAGCGTAGTGGGTTCCTCGCAAGTGCACTTGTATTGGTGGCCAAGGAAGCCCATAAGCGCGTGATCCATTTCCTAGGGGTCTCAGTAAAGTTCTTCGCCCCCCCCCCCCCGTCTCTCTACCACGTCAACGTATGTTATACAGCATGACGGGAGAGGGAAATAGCAACCGGGCGTCACCCAATGCAAATTACATAACTGGTGGGCCGTTTAAAGATTCCAACCCATTACAAAGGGCTGAGCCATAATTCTTCATCGACATCAGTCGTCGCGTCAACAAAGTGCACCTAATGCCTTAAAGACGTGTAGCTGGTGCCTCGCTTCTCCGCAGAATGAAGAATAATGGCTTAGTAGGTGCTTCCCAACTTCACAAAAATTGTGATTTATGGCGTAGTGGGTACCTTTCTAGTGTACTTGTATTGAAGCCCCAAGAGAGCTTAACGGGCTCTAGAAACGCCGCTCTTCCAGCTTTCGCTGTGACTGTGCTGCGGTTTCAGCGCAGGCCTGACGTTTTTTGTCACGATTTTACACATTCCTTTCTTAAGCAGAAAATTTTATTCGGCTGTTGATAAAGTAATACTTCCAGAGTGGTTTCGGTCCGTGTGACATTGCGTCTAATCGCGTTAACCTAAACTAACATAAAGCCTGTAACTGTTCTAAAATGTGGTAATGTGGCGTGGCGTATGCCTATTCAAATATTGGAATCGCTTTTTCCGTCACATTGTTTGCTGATGATCTAATAATAGATAGGGAAACAATATTAGATAGGGAAAACAAGCGTTGGTGATACCGTTATCTTACAAAATGATTTAGCTGAAATAGCAAACTGGTGTGACCAATCACACACGCAAATAAACTTACACATGCGTTTAACAAAAAAATGTGACGCCGGCGGCAGCACACAATTTATCTAGTTCTCCATTGCAGACTGTTTCCGAGTGTAAGTAGTTGGAGATATTTCTCGCACCAGCCATGTGTTGACACAGGCACGTCGATTTCATTACAACGAGGAGATGCAAAGTGCTAGGACTCTTACGGCGTAACACGAAACTGTTTTCCCAGCAGGCCTGCGATGTTCTTTACAAAAGCTACGTTAGACTAGTTTTGGAGCACGGATGCACCGTATGGGACCCTCCCACTGGTATCGAGCGAGACAAACTTGAGAGAGTTCAGAATATAGCAGCAAGGTAGCTATAAAAGAAATCTCAGAATTACTCCTACAACACAAACATTAAAATGGGAGCCTTTCGAATAAGAGTTCGGCAACATGTTACGTTCTAATACTTGAAGTTGAGAGCTTACTGCACACTTGATAATTAATTAATTAAGTTATACTACTGGGACTAAACATCTTGCGAGACATAACGAGCCGCTGTGAGAGAGAAACGCATTAAATTATCTCGACGTTTTCAGTCGATTACATTGTTCCTCCCTTCCTGAAGCTTTCTACCGCTCACGTTTTATAGAGGGATTGTGCCTGGATCCAGGAAAGGCTTTTGATTCTCTTAGTCATAAACTCCCACTAAACCCGCCTTTTTCACAATGCCACGGCGCACGAACCCTTCCCCCAGCGGTAATGCCGAGAAACGCTTCTTAATCTCGGAGGCTATACCGGTTGTCTAGGCCAACGTTACTAGGTAGATGCCTAGACGTGGGTCTAGGCATCTACCAAAACCCAAACAAAACGGTAGAGGGCAGCACAGAAAAATGAAAAAGGCGAATTTCAATACTATGGAATAAGGGACACCCCGCTAGGCTTGATTAAGAGCAACTGATCATCAAGATTATAATGTACTATAGTGTGAATGGTGCTTCATCTAGCTACATGGATATACGTACTGACATTCCACAGGGATCAATTTTGGGGCCACTGCTTTCACTCCTGCATATTAACGACGTAATCAACATTCCTCGCACTCCCTCAATAGGCATTCATGAAGCTGACACAAATATTTACTTTTCAGGGTCCAATCAGCGAAGCAAACACGTGGCTGGCTGAGCTATCAGAATGGCTGACAGCAAAGGAAACCAAGCTTGATGTGCACAGGGCAATTTTTTTTATTATTTAGACCAAGAAACACGATGACAGACAGTGAACCCATTATTAGTTTTTGCAATAGTGCTGTTTCGCGCGTGGATTCAATACGATTTTTCGGTGTCATTTTTAACGAAACGCTGACATGTAGAGATCACGTTAATCTTATATGTTATGAAGCCTTTAGTTCAGTTGGTATAAAGTACGAAATGAGAAATTTCTTGCCATTGTGTTTTACGAAGCAGAATTATTATGCTCTTGCGCAATCATACCTACATTCTTTGTTGCACTGGGGAAGCACAACGCAGGCTAACTTGCAAACACTTTTTTTTAACAACGACGAATCCAGTCGTGAATGACGCGTACACAAGGGGAGGAAATTTCCCGAATACGCACGCTGAGATGAGCGGCAGTTTAATGAATTTTAAGATCACTTTTTATCTTACAAAGAGAAAAGCCATAAGAACCAACAGTAATTTTAAATATCGAGACAGTATAGAGCAACACTGAAACAAACTGGACGCACTAAACGTAAATAACTTAAATATCGCAATGGTTGGCTCTTGACACACATCATTTACTTAGTTAATAATGACCCTCTGCCTTTTCACTCACATTACAAGACCCTAATAAATTGCTAACCTACACAATTCGACATGTTAGTTACCGGATTAACACGGTCGGGACAAACTATGCTTCACAAACGCTGCACTACACTCTTAATCAGGCCCCGCTTATAAGGCTAGATATGGCCGGAAAACCGGACATTTTTCATCTAGTTTCCTGGATATAGCCAGCATTTAACCAGGACCTGATTAAGAGTGTACCAGATTACGAGACTCTTGAACAACAACAAATGTGTAGAAGAAATAACAAATCACAAGTTCGGAAAAACAATAGAGCGCCAAATAAGTCGACTGATTCGTTGGTAGTTTTTATCGCGCTTATCGCAGCATTACTCAGGAAAACGACTCCATTGCGCAAGCTTTAGTGCATATTGCTTTTTATTTGTGCATAATGATGTGCGTGTGCAACAATGATGCAATGATTGCAATTTCATACATTCCTGCAAGCTATTGTTTTATATCTTTAGGATCATTTATTATTGCATGCACACTTTTACTTTTATGTGTGTTTTTTCTGTATGTTTTCAATCTACATCACCAATTGCGTTTACGTTGGCAGTGCTTCTGTGCAGTCTGTTGTTTCAGGTGGGAGGACCCCCCCCGGGCGTTAATGCCTTTTGTACTCGCTTTGTTAAGTGTAACTCTGTACACTTGAATAAAAATCCATTGAACGTGGTGTTGCGCTTCATCCGTGATCGGCGCACCTTTGATCAAGCAATGGTGACATGTGATGACTTCATCACGTAACGCCACCATGACGTCTCAAGCTCTTGCGATCTGTGATGTCGTTATGACTGCATATGGTGACGTCACAGCATGCCGTCATCAGTGACATAGGTTACGTGCGTTTTTGTGCCAAGTCATTCGCCAGTCGTGTTTCGATCAAGGGGCCGCTCAACGAGACATTTGAGACTCTCGCCTTAATAGAAGGTAGACTTTAAACTTGAAACTTTTCACAATACATTTCATGGCCACACTGGAATAGACAGCAATCGGTACATTTTTCAGCCGTGTCATAGCATATCAGGACGAGGAGATCATGAGCTCAAGGTTAGAGAATATACTTGCAGAACTAATATTTCCAAAAGCACTTTTTTTCTACAAAACTATTTCAGAGTGTAATCGACTGCCTGCCACCGCAGTTAGCGTAATGGATAATGAAGCTTTTGGAGCTTTGGCAAATGCTAGTTGAGATTTTGTTAAGTCTTCTGCTACAGTTGACATTTAATGCATACTCTTTCTAATACATAGTTCGTTGTTATATATTTGTATAACGCCACTTTTTAATTTTTTTCTTCGACTGAGACAGCTGTATGTCGGTAATGTGCATTAAAACCTATATGTGCTGCCTTTGTTCCTTGATTGAGTTTAATACTGTACCATTGGTCATTGTAATGTATTGTGTATCATTGCATTGCACCGTGTATTGGATGTATTGTAGAGTACCATAGGTTGTTCCCATTGCTCCGTATCGCCCCCCCCCCCCCCCGCCTTGTAATGCTTAAAGATGCTGTGGGCACACGAGTAAATAAATAAATAAATAAATAAATAAATAAATAAATAAATAAATAAATAAATAAATAAATAAATAAATGCTGGTTTATGACCATTGCAGAATACAATGGGCGGCAAGCACTCAGAAACTATGACATTTTTGGTGCCAGCAAAAATTGTTTATAGCGAAACGGTGTGACGATAGCCATGATCCAAATGAAACTTTGAACATCAATGTTGCTTAATCGACGAGTACATTTGTGAACGAGGCCTTAAGAACTAGCTTCATTTCTCAAGCTACGAAGACTATCGTTAACTCGCTCGGCGCGAAATTCGCTATTTTACGCAAGTTGTTTCAGCCCCATTTAGCTCAACGATTCACGCTACATAGTTGCAGACCACGTCTATGATGAATGCTCGGTTACATAGAAGACACTATTTAGTATAATCGTTTGTTTGCCTGCTTATGCTCGCATTAATGCTAGAAAAACAATGCAGATAGTTGTTGAAAAGCGCCGTAGAGCGTAGTGTAATATGCAATATGGATGTCATATTGAACAGCTTATAAATATTGAGAGTGAGATTGGGAGTGTGGTGTATATTATCTGCAAGATCACATTCAGATAACCGTGTAGGTCAGGTTCTTTCAGTGGAACTGAATATGACACGGGTCCACCGACGATTACGATACTGCCTAACGCGAATTCTGATCGCAGCTTCGTGTTGGGGCAACGCCAACTGTGTTTGAAGTTTTGTCTGTCGGCAGTTGTAGTAATGTAACATTCGTTACATATTGCCACAGAAACTGCCAGTGCTCGAGTGCTGCGCACATGTGCATTGCAGGAGTTGCGAACCAAGCGAAACGCCGACAAACCCCGCTAGGACAAGCGAAGCCAGCCGCAGTGCACGTGTCAGCCCTGCATGCGCACGAGCTCTGACCGAGGGGCCAGGGCCCTTGACGGAGAAAAAAAAGCGAGGTTAGAGGCCAGTAACTATCGGAAATGTACTACTTATCGCGATGGAAAGAAACGCGAATAGTGGAAAGCGTGGCTTTCGGCACAGTCGGACTGCGCCATGCCTTGAATGTCGCTAGGCGGATCTGTGCTTTCAGCCGGCGTCACTGCAGAGCTAGAATATTTCTCTGGCTGGCGCTATCGCACCGCGCGCGTGTGTGTTCCGAGTGCCAGGCATGATTGGCACATGATCAGCGCAGGTGGTTCAAGATATCGTCAACCTTGCGCTGCAGCCAAAAACGTGTCATTCGTGTAATATTGTAAGTGCCATACCTTTCTTCCATCATTTATCGTTTTGTGTTATTGAAACTAGTGAAGTGCGTGTTGTAGTCTATGCCGGCAACGCAAACTTGAGCTAGCCTGTGAGAATATTGAATCGCTAGAAACACAAACCGGACTAGAAGCTTACAAGGTAAATTATAACACATGCAAACCTCATGACTGTCAAGTAATAAAAAGGTATGGCTACGTTTCACAGGACAACGCGCTAGCGCATTGATGCTATCCCAAAAAGCATTGAAAATATCAACAAGAAGGCCAGACAGCCATAGAAACTTATTTCTTGTTTTTCATATAATGTGTTTCTCTGAATGCTACAAGTTTAAACTAACGGTACTTATATATCACTATTTAAACAAGGCTTTTCATAGTCAACAATACGTACCTCAGGCGTGATATTCACAATAACTTACGAATGACCTCACCTCTTTCTACCCGACCGTAGACAATTTATGGCACGCAATCACTTGACCATCATATAGTTGGCATGTGCAATAGTTTTCCTTCTGGGATGGAAAGTGGACAGCTGAGAAGACCAGCGCACCATTTCTGAAAAAAAGAAAGTAAGATTACTTTTCAACTCAAGCGGAAGGGTATTTTTCGCTATATTTTTCTTTGTTTTTCTTTTCAGTGTTTCTGCACATGCATTCGTATCCTACTATTTGCGATGCCTACTTGTGTTTAGCTTAACTGTCTCACTACATTCCGGACGCAACGTTAGGCACATTGATAATTTTGCTTGGATTCTTGCTTGAAGTATTTACCTCTTCATTTACTAATGTTTATTGATTTGATAACGTTTATTATTGATTGATAATGTTTACTGATAATATTAACGTAAGATAACCGCAGGAAATTGTTTAATTTCTTATTTTTTTACTGCGAAAACTTGCCTAGGTTCGGTATATGATTTCATTACTTATTTATTGTCATGAATTTGAATTGAGCTGTTTCTATTCAATGTTTTTCTTGCAGAGCTCATTGCTTTTTCCTTCTTTCACGAGCCGGCATGAAGGCCTGGTCAGGAAACAGCTTTGTCTGTTTCCTTTCGCCCAATCTCGATGGCATGAAAAAACTGTCGTTTATGTACACATGTCAGAATAGACAGTATTCTATCGTTCCTTAAAGCGGAGTTACACTTGGCAGCCTTAAGGCGGATGTCGCCTTGAGCGCCGCGCTATGGAGATGGTCTAATCTTGGGAAAAACCAGCTTTCGTCGAATACCGAACTTGAGTCGCTGCGCACTCTGTGGTATACATATAGAGCTGTCGGAGGCCTCGAGTGCATGTCTGAACAGCCTGAGCCACGCTGAAGCAGCGGAGAAGCAAGATGAGAGGTCCTGCTGCATTATCCTGCTCGCTACTACTGCTTCTGTCTTTGTTGACGCCTGCAGTCATTCTACAGTCCTCTGGAAGTTGGTCTGCCGTGAGAAACTGCGCGAGTAATAAGGGAGTCTTCAGTTCTTTTGGAGGTTGGTGTGCTGCTGCGAAGCTTGCTGCTGCCTACCATGACATGATATGGGCCAACTGCAAGAACTGCGACAAGTAAGTCCCTATACTAGTTGACGCCCCAAGCGTCTTTCTTTGCGTCTTTTTCTTACTTCGGCACCTTCAACTTTGCAGTCAGTGCAGCTGTGTGTGAGAGATTATCCAGTAATTCCGAATGAAATGTACAATAGCACAGAAGACAGCTGAACGATATGTCGCAGGAATGGCGATAGAATGGACAAAAGATGTAGCGTTGACGCACGCGTTACATTTCTGGGCAGCGCCCACGAGGCACGGAAAATAAAAACCTCCAAAATCATCAGCGCGGCGATATACCGCTTGCCGTAACGTTCATGTCTATTGTCGCTAAGCTAAGGAAAAGGTGCTTGGAGTGTGCTAGAATTCACAAGCGACAGCTTTGCGAGATAAGTCGATTTCTCCAAAATGGCTGACAATCAAGAGTTGCGCACGTCCATGAACTTCGTCGTTAAAGGGACACTAAAGAGCAAAACGATTTTTCACATATTAGTAAAGTACTCTTTCACGATGCCAAAAACACCACGCTTGCTGCGAGAAGACGCCTAGTAAGCGAGAAAACGCGAAAAACAAAATGTGGGTGGCGACGCCACCTAGAAGTTTCCGCACCATTCGTCGCGACGTCACATGTTTTGACGGCACCTACTAGGGGTTACGTAGTTCCTAATCGGTAAAAACGAAGTACATTGTCCTCTGAGGGGGCCATAGACTTAACATACCAAGTTTGGGGTAATCTTGTTGAGCCAATGGCGCCAAAATACGATAAACACACTTTGAAATCGGTGACGTCACGCGGGGAGATTTCAGCGCGAAATTTAAAAATGATACTTTGAACTTGATGTTCTCCTCTATTAATAAACCTATCATGGCGAAATTAACGAGATTAGAGTTCTCTGAGCACAATTTATCGATCTAAACCGATTGATTGTTTCTCTTTAGTGTCCCTTTAATGCTCAAGAGACTGGCGACTCCTGATGCCAACGTACTTCCCGTCCGTTCTAACCTCTCAGAAGCAACCGTACCGGCCCGTTCAAGTGCAACAGGACAGCACTATGGGCGAAGCTGGTAACATGAAAGGGATAAAAAAAGCCACAGAAATTCACATGACGGCGAAGGGGTTTTTGAATGCTGCTTATCAATCGCAGGCATGCTACGGCTTCACGCGCACTAAATGGACTTCCTCGGCATTGAATCTCGTCGGCTAAAACCACAGGATCAGAGCTCTGAGGCGCCACCCTTTAATTTACATCACTGGGGTGGCGTACAACATCGTAAGGGACAAAGGAGCGTCGCAGCAACTTATCCGAAAAGCCCACGGTGGCAAATAAGTGTCCACACACACGCGGCCACCTGCTTTGTACTCGAAGATCCGCGGACCAAGGTTATAATAGCGGACATCCTTATTTTGCTGGGTGTGGATGCGGTTCCGAAAAAAGCTGGTAAGCTTTCTTGGTTGTCCACAGGACAGTGCACAGCGGCTATCCCTTCGCAACGCGCTCAGCAAGTTGCATGATCGACCGTTGTCGGAAGAAAGAGTTTTACGCCATCGACAGGACACAACGTCGTAGAAGAAGGCCCTGCAAGCGCTACTGCGCTTCTTGTCACCGACGGGCCTGTCTGAACGACTGTAATCAGAACTTCTTGGATGTGGGCGCGAAAAGACAAGGACGAAGGGAAGAAAGACACACACACTGGCGCTACTGACAACAAAAAACCTCAGAACGCCCTTCCTGTGTGTTTTTTTTAAATCCTGCGTGTATGTGCGACTTTTTTTCCTTTTTTTTTCTCTCTCTCTCTACCAGGGGCGTAGGCAGAAATTTTTTTCGGGGGGGGGGGGGGGGGCACCTCCTTGATCTGAAGTGGGGACGAGCAGGCAGATGTGGTCGAGTGTCATTTTCTGCTCTGTATGCTATGGCAAAAACAATTTTGGGGGGGGGGGGGGGCACGGGCCCGGTGTGCCCTAACGTGGCTACGCCCCTGCTCTCTACACCCTCTTTCTTGCCCCTATTTCCCCACCACAGTGCAGGGTAGCAAACCGGATGCTAATATCTAGTTGGCCTCCCGGCCTTCCTTTTCATCTCTCTCTCTGGATGAAGTCATCAACCCTGTCGCTTCTCGTTGTACCGTGGTCTACAGGGAGCATTGCGTCAAAGGGTGTTATCGCAGAATTTCATACCACACCTCTAACTGTCAAGGCATGTTCTGATATATGCGCGCGAATGCCCTCACGAAGCCTAAGTAACCGACACAAGGGTCATCGTGACACATCTGCAATATATCAGTACATGCGTACGTCGAAACATATAATGTTTCATTCTAATATATATCATAGATTCGCGCACATAATTAAGTGAAGATTTACTAATCGATACCTACATTCCCGCATCTCCACGCTTTCTTGCAGAAAATATGTGATGGCGGTACTTGTTCATTCATTCTTTATGACCATGGAAAACGCTTTGAAGTACGGCTGGTTTCTATAAACACTTACTTTGCTTCGTTGTTTGTTGCGTCAATTTAGTAATTAGTGGTCATTAGCTCCCTCACAAGACGCGTTTAATTACTTTTGGGCAGCCCTGGAAGAATACTTCTGGTCCTTAGGAAATCGACTCTGTTTTCATTGATTGGCTTGAGCAGGAGGACTTGTAAGCGCAGGACTCGTCTGGTAGTTGATGTTGCCATCTTTTTACTGGCCTGCTGCACTCATTAGCACACCGTACTCTCTAAGTCACGAACTTCACAAGGACAAACTCAAGGGCAATACTTGGCAACAGCTTTCTGTGACATCGCAGCGAAGGATACGAAGACGAAGCGCATGGATGGATGCTATGAGCGTCTCCTTTATAACGGGCGGTGACCTGTGTGCCACCAAGCTCGAAAAAGTTACAAAGTGACGAGTATAAGATCCCATTTCACAAGTGAAGCTCTAGCTATGCGCTATATTATATAAATCTCCGCCGACGAGGCTAAGCACACGATGGACAAATCTCATGCTTGCGGTGTTTCCACAATAAAAAAAGCTCTGACAGTCGCGTACATATTGTCAAACGCCGTTCGTTTTAAGTTATCAAGCAAAGCGGCCCAACCGTAAGGTCGTCGCGAGTGTTCGTTCTGACGGGAGCCAGTTACGCACTACTTTTTGTTCTGAGCTGTTACGATTTCCCACGCTTGTCGCACTTATCGAAGTGGCGTGTTCGGTTGCGTTTCGTGTTTGTATACGTTTGCTTTCGTGACCGTGGGCTGCTGGTCCACCACGAATGGCTTCCCGGGAGCTCCTACAAAGTGTTTTTCGCGAACGTTTAAGACAGAGGACACGTTCAGCTAAAAGGGATCTGCGCAAGGAAAGCGCTGTCTGCGAATATCTCCGGTGCACCGAAGATTGCGCGGGGCACTGCGAGGCATTTGAAGTCGAGGGGTTTATGTTCGGGTCATGGGGATAGCCACAGTAAATATCTCCGTTGACGCTCATTGAATGATTAGAACCGTAGGACGTGTACAGTAGAAGAGTGGCTTGGGAAGAGCCGACATTTAAAATCGAGAGCTAGGACTAAAAAAAGAACCTCTGCTAAGAAGAAAGAAGATGAACAGAAAAAGTTCACTCACGAGCAACGCTTGGTGAACAAGGCCAAATCGCAAGCTCAAGCCCACGGCATCCTGGACAAGGGACGCCGCCCACCATGGATGACTCCGTCGTCGGCTCTCTTTCGAATAAAACTCGCAGGGTCTCTCATGCATGCGCCTCCGTCGACTCGAAGGCAAAAGCCGTCGTATTATTTTTCTTCTAAGTCAATGAACTGAACCTCTCGCACCCCCCTCCGAAAGCTTTCTGCAACTAATGCGGTTTTGCAATGCCTCAAAGATCGGAGGCATTGGAAGCTTTGTGCACCTCACCTTATTTTTCACTGCCTCCGGCATCGGCCCACCTTTTACCAAGCACGATATGTGACGTCAGAAGGACGTCACTAAATTTTGCAATATGTGACGTCATCATGACGTCATATGCATAATGATTTTTCGCATCACTCGTGTTGACGCCGGCGACGTGGGACGCCAACTCGGGACGCCGGTAAATTTTTGCGTTTGATGAGGCATCTATGGCTACCGCCTTAAAAGTTGATTTTATTATTGATTTTATTATAGTTCTGAAGTGGTCACTTCGCGCCCCCTTTTTTTTACCTTTGTTGTTGTATTGCTATTCTGATCAAGTGTATTCGTATTCAGCAGCAAAAACTTCCTTCTATCTACTCTATTATTTTGTTGTGAACAATTCAAATTTTAGCCAATCCCCCTGTGTCTGAGCTAACAGATCTAAGGTTCTACGTCTAGATATAATACAGAGCATATCCTTAGCTTTGCACAATAAGAAAGTCCGGAAGCAGTCTGTTTGTATTTGTGGTGCACACTTATTGGTTTCCTTTCGCTTCATTTTGTGCGTTATTGTCTCGCTCTCCGCCAGGTACTTCCACTGCATTGGTAACTACCGCGCTGTTCATGAGTGCAACTCCGATGAAGCTCGGCGCGTAGCAGTGGCGATCAGCGACTGCCGCGAGGAAGTCGACAACGGTGGAGCGGACAGCATGCTCGACCATGAGGCGAACCGCTTTGGCCGAGAGGGTGGCAACTGTTCAGCACAGTATCTGGATAGAGTGGAGTGCTTTTACAACCCTCGAAGCAAAACGTGCGTGAGACCATCCTAGTAAAGCCGCGACGCTCGTTAATATATGCTAGCCGCTTCCATGCACCATTTGAAACAAGATGCCTTTGACTTCTTCGAACTCTGTATTCAATGAAATCAATAAATATGCTGCGTTTTAATCATGATAATGATGTTGAATATTATTCTACAACATGGCATGTACCCCACTTGGGGATTGGCGTAGAACTAGCTAGATAAACCTTCAAGTTTCTATATTGAAATATTACACGATGATGATGAAAATGTTACGAAAAAGATTGTTTGAAAAAGAATGCATGAAAATAAAAAAGACGTTATTTACACAAGCTTCACCCAATATATTCGGACAGATACATGGACGTATGTCCCTGGTGCAGAGGCACTCCAACACTACCGCATGTAACATCCATCTGTCCGGAGAGACCAGTCTCGGTCGTCTCTGGCGTCATCACCATCAGCCTGACTGCGCCAAATGCAGGGCAAAGGTCCCTCCCATGTTCCGCCAGTCAATGCGATCCTGTCCTCCCACATGAATACCTTCTGGCAATACACAACAAATACGCATATAGACGCGTGGGAGGCAAGACTTGCCGACCTGTTTCTGGGAACCCAGCTGACGACCACGGGTCAGGTCCAGCGAGCCAGCTTTGGCCAGCGGAGCCCCGGGAGAGGGGCCCCGCCCGCGGTTGTCCACCTACCTGTTGGTTGTATTAAAGTCCATAGACCTAACCCCCCCCCCCTCCCAGTGGCCTGCGTAATAGTAATATACTGGTTTCAGTAGGTTGAAACCCAACAATTAGTATCTTTTTCACAAGTGTTGAAGATTGGGCGAGTTGGTTCGTCGTACTCGAACTGGTATAGCGCGTCTGCTCGGCCGTTTCCTCTTCCCTGTAATGCGCTATACCAGTTCTAGTATATTTTTGGCATCTTCTTGACATAATAAGAAGGATCATGGTCTTTTTTTAAACAGCGAAGCTGTTTTAGCTCGGCTTGAAATATCTGCCGTGACCCCAAAACTATAGAAGAATTGATGTCTGGGCAAGTTGTCTGGGCCAAAGCTATCATTGTCATGAAAGGGTATGTGCAGGAGAAATTGGGCAAATCCCACTACTCACCGCTGGCCCACTAAAAAAGAAGGAGGCAACAGACGGGCGGCAAACACCAATTAAAGTTTTTAGACAGAAGTAACCGGTAATTCAGAGAAGCTTCAATAAATGTCGGGATCAACCCAGTGATAAACACCGTGGCCGCACGTCTCAGCTTCGCTCAAGAATCTGTTCGTAGTATAAAGAACAGAGACCGGCGGCATAGCTGCCTTCTTCCTCCACCTTTAATACTACACTCCTCCTAATGATGATTGCAAGCGCGCGGTGCGCGACCGTCATCGTCTTCCATTTTCAGCACGGAGTGCTTCAGCGGTACGTACAACGAGAGAACGTTAGCGGACGGGAAAGGCAACGGCGGTTGCGAGAAGGCGCCGAAGCGGTGGAAGCCCTACGCGAACGACGACGGCCCGTAGATCCATGTGAGGTGCGCACGCTCGGTTTCAGCGCGAGTTTCTGCCTCTGGAGTTTGGACACCTGTGTCGTGTCTGTGACTGTCTGTGGTTTTAACTCGAACCCCTATGCGCTGATAATCAACCTAGAAACAACTTCGCATCTCCTCGCTACAGACTAGCAACGACCTAGAAGCATTCTGACACACGGCGCAAGAATCTACAGGGGCACCAACAAGCCCAAGTTCGCTGTATTGACGTAGAAGCAACCTAGAAACAACGTAGCATCACCTAGCTAAAGCCTAGCAACAACCTAGAAGCAACCAGATTAGACTTGAGGATCGTCCAGCCTCGCTGTTTCAAGCCTTGCGCGGCTTAGTGCAAGCTTCGCCAATTTTTTCGGATGCCTCTCATCACTAACTAGCCACATATCAATAAACGTTTTCTCCCTCTCTCTCCTCTCGTTTTATCAAATGCATTCGCGATGGTACGTAAAAAACCTTAGCATTTGGTGGCAGGCTGATGATATGGAATGATTACTTAGCCATTTTCAAAGCCGGCATTAAAGGTTCTGGTGGAGTAACACGTCCACACATACTTCCCAATCAATAACAGAAAAAAATTGAAGGACACTTTGTAAAGTCCATACTGTGTTCAGCGGAAGCCTGTGGCCATTCGACTGATTATGCCATGCCGACGGACGCCGCCGCTGGACGCCGCCGCCGCGTTGCGCAACAGTTGCGCAACGCGCGTTGGAAGGAGCAACGCGCAACTGTTGCTATGCGCCGCTGTGCCATCACGTGATTGCTGAGAGAGTGTGAGGGGGAGAGGCCACAGCTGGCACCGTGCCAGGGCACGGACGGACGGTCACCGCGAGTATGAGACATTAAAGGCTTTCGCCTTAAAAGAAATGCGAGTGAAGTATGTCTGAGGAGTACCTAGCAGTTCAGTGGCTAGGCCCTGAACAGAAAGCTGCCGCACGAGCACGTTCGCTTGACGGGTATCGCTTCTTTTCCGTTTGGGGGAGCGACATATTGTTTGAGTGCGTGAGAAGAAAAGTTCGTTTACAGGAACATTGCAAAGGTTGTTTCTAATAAGAAGCACGATATATAGTGAGCGCCTTCGATTAAATCTACAATCAACATTTTGCATGAGCAAGTATTTATGACCTACATGCGCATAATGTGTTTTGACTAATAGTTCACTCAAGCCCATAATAGTATTTCTTTCGTAACAATTCTCTGACGCTGTGTAAATTTAAGTTATTAGTGAACACACACAAAAATATGTGCGCACGTAGGTAATAAAAGCCCGAACATAAGATTTATTTAAGCTATAGTTAATCGCAGGTGTAATGACTTTCGGGGGAAATGTTAGGAGTTTCCGGCGAGCGAACGCTTTTCGCCACACACAACCAAATTTCTGCCAGCCGCGAAATGTGGCAGTGTGCGCGTGAAGGAAGGGATGTGCCTGCTCGTAGAATAATTGCGTACAGGCTGCTTACTATTGTTACGGTTGAGGGAAGGTTGACTGTGTTTATTTACAGGATGAGAATGAGACACGGCAGTCAGACGCAAAGATGGAGTCTTCAGGCCGCCCCAGACCACTTCGTCTTCCTCCTCCACATGCCCGGCTCATACCACAGCCCGGCTCATACCGTAGCAATCCCCGGTTCACAGACGAAGCCCGCTGGGCGAGTCCAAGTCACTGGAGGGATGGAACCTCTTGAGGCGAGCCACATGCACCAATTGCGTTCGATTTGACCGACGACGAGGTGTCGTCAAGCGTGCCACGACGTACGTCAAGTCGCTCAAGCGATTTACAACGACGAACGGGCCAGTATAGTGCGGTAAAAACTTCTGGCATAAACCGCGTTTGCGTTGGGGGGTCCACAACCACACAAATTCACCTTTTTGAATGAAATGGCATCGTGGCGTTGATCGTACCGCTGCTTGGAGCGACCTTGTGAAGCCAGTGTGCGTAGGCGAGCAATTTGTCGGGCTTCTTCAGCCCGGCACAATGTTTCGGCCACTGAGTCATCGGCATGGAGCGTAAATGGGAGGATTGTATCGAGCGAGCTGCGCGGTGATCGAGCGTAGAGCAAGTAAAAAGGTGTGAAGTCCGTGGTCTCGTGCTTCACTGTATTGTACGCATAGGTGATAAACGGTAAGATTTCATCCCAGTTCTTGTGATTGGACGAGACGTACATAGCGAGCATGAGTGCGGTTTGTACGTTCTACAAGGCCGTTCGTCTGGGGATGGTATGGTGTCGAATGTCGGAACTGCGAAGTGCAGAGGCGAAGCAATTCTTCCACAGCGTCCGCGATGAATTGGCGGCCACAGTCACTGATGATTACGCGAGGTGGACCATGGCGAAGAACTACAGAGCGGAGCAAAAATGCCGCGACGCCGTCAGCCGTGGAAGATGGTATCGCAGCGGTTTCGGCGTATCTGGTAAGGTGATCGACGCACACTATTATCCAGCGGTTGTTGTTCGAAGATCGCGGAAACGGGCCCAACAGGTCGATGCCAACCTGCTCGAAAGGCGTAGTAGGCGGCGCAACGGGGTGAAGAAGGCCGTGCGGGGCGCTTGTCGGTCGTTTGTGACGCTGGCACTTCTCGCAGCTGGAGACGTAGTGCTTCGTAGAATGTCGCATTCGAGGCCAGTAAAAACGCTCCTGTGCTCGATGTAAGGTGCGAATGAACCCAAGGTGTCCGGACGTTGGATCATCATGCATAGCACGGAGAACGTCGCATCGAAGACTTTCAGGTACAACCAGTAAATAACGTGCGCCACTTGCTGAGTAGTTTGTCTTGCACAACAGTCCATCACGAAGGCGAAAGCGACCACTACCTTTGAGATTGCGGGCATCAGCGAACAAAGGGTCTAAAGATAAGTCGTTGAGTTGTTCGCGTTTGAAGATGTTGGCGTCAGGAAACGTGGTGGAGACCGCAGCAAAACAGATATCGAAGGTATCTGCACTATCTTCCGTCGTGGTCATAGGTAGACGAGAAAGGCAATCAGCGTCCGAATGACGTCTTCCACTTCTATACGAAATGCTGAAGTCAAATTCTTGAAGTCGTAAAGCCCATCGTGCAAGGCGGCCAGAAGGGTCTCGGAGGGTAACAAGCCAACACAACGAATGATGGTCTGTCACAATCGTGAACGGACGGCCGTAGAGGTAGCAACGAAACTTCTGGATGGCGAATACAGCCGCTAAACATTCTTGTTCTGTCACCGTATAATTCCTTTCAGCCTTGCTTAGAGATCGACTTGTATAAGCAACGACATGTTCTGCATTATTATGGCGCTGAACAAGCACACCTCCGATGCCAATTCCACTTGCGTCAGTGTGAACTTCGGTGGGAGCAGACGGATTGAAGTGACGAAGGATAGGTTCTGATGTCAATAGAAGCTTCAGTTCAGAAAAAGCGGCGTCACATTCAGGTGTCCACTCGAATGGGCTGTCTTTTCCTAACAAGCTTGTCAATGGGTGCACAACGTCCGCGAATTTGGGCACAAAACGACGAAAGTAGGAACATAATCCCAAGAAGCTGCGGAGTTCTTTTAGGGTCTGGGGTGGTTTGAATGTGCTGACTGCTTCAATTTTGCGGGGATCTGGCCTGACGCCATCTTTGTCAACCAGGTGACCGAGAACTAATGCTTGTCGTTCACCAAATCGGCACTTCTTAGAGTTCAAAATCAAGCCGGCCTTACCGACACAGTCTAAAACAAGGCTCAAACGGGCGTTATGCTCTTCGAAGGTACGCCCAAAAATGACGACGTCGTCCAGGTAGCATAAACACACCTCCCATTTAAGACCACGAAGGATAGAGTCCATAAATCTTTCAAAGGTAGCGGGGGCGTTGCAAAGCCCAAACGGCATCACATTAAATTGGTATAGTCCATCAGGCGTCACGAATGCAGTCTTCTCCTTGTCTGAAGGGTGCATAGGTATCTGCCAATATCCTGATCGTAGGTCTACTGAAGAAAAGTACGAAGGCGAGTGCAAGCAGTCAATGACATCGTCAATCCGAGGCAGCGGATATACGTCCTTTTTGGTGAGGGCGTTGAGTCGTCTGTAATCAACGCAAAACCGCCAGGAACCGTCTTTCTTTTTAACCAAAATGACCGGTGCTGCCCACGGGCTACACGACTCTTCGATGACACCCTTTTGCAGCATTTCCTGAACCTGGTCGGCGATAACTTTGCGCTCTGATGACGACACTCGGTAAGGTTTCTGCCGGATCGGATGAGCAGTGCTGGTATCAATCCTGTGCTGAGCGCGAGAACAGGGTAGAGGTCGCGGCTTCTCCTCTTGGCAAAAGTCAAACACAGAAGCATGTCTTCCCAAGAGGTGGAGTAATGTCTGCTGTTCGTGTGACCGTAAAGTGGTGCTAATCACGCCTACAATCTGCGACTCGTAAGAACAACTGCGCTCGCAAGTGACTGTACTTTTTTCGCTTTCATAGTTCTTAATGACAGCAATAGAATCTTTAGTGGAATCATCGAACACGCCGAGCTTCATTCCTCGAGGGAGCACAACTGGCATCGGCGAACAGTTCAGTGCCCACAGAAAGGTTGCTCCGGCATCAACCGATACAAGACAACGAGGCACTAATATGCCTTTCTTGGCACATTGAACGATGGCAGGTTCAACGACGGCGTCAAAGGATGTGGCAGATACTGGAGCGAATACCGCAACTGACCTCATTGACCACGGTGGCACTGTCTGTTCGTCAGAAATAATCAGAGCGTCCTCCGCGGGCTGCGACTCATCGACGAGGGCAGGAACAATTTCACCGCTGACAGAAAGTTCACCAGTTCCACAGTCGACGAAAGCGCCACACCCTTGGAGGAAGTCTATGCCGAGAATAACATCGTGGGTGCAACGCTGCAGCACCAGAAACTCCGTTGGGAACACCTTTCCTGCCAATAAGACGTTAACAGCACAAACACCGACAGGATGAAGTACTTCCCCACCAACACCACGAAATCTTGTCGATTCGCCCCAAGAAAACATAACCTTGCGGCCAATGCGATTTTTGAAAGAAATACTCATAACTGAGATTGCGGCACCAGTATCCACCAAAGCACTTGCACAAAAACCATCTATTAACACACGTATCTTGTTCTTGGACATCATAACTGGCGGAGGCATCTGAGGCAAATCCTGTTGTGCGACCTGACCTCCATCGGCCGCGCCGGCTAGTTTCCCGGCGGCGGCGGAGATGACAGTCGTCGTCCCGGTGAAGGCGAGCGATGCATTCGGCCAGACGGAGGTGTTAAACTACGGTCGGAAGCGGGAGAACTGCTACGGTGATTCTGTCGGCGTGAGATACTCCTGAAATAGGCGGGCCGATGACCGCTGTTGTGACCAGTGGCCGCTGGAGGAAACGCTGATGGGGAATCATACCGTGAGGTCGGCTCCCTCTGTCGACGACAAAACCGAGCTATATGCCCGGCGACACCGCAACGGTAACACACAGGGGATTGGCGGTACACATTGTGCTCCTGGAAAGCATTGCCATTGCGCTGACGTGGTGGTGGCACAAACGTATCTTCGTTCGGGCCTTGATAGTTGTTGGCCGGCTGGCGGGGGTAACTGAATCGGTGTTCGTAGCTCGGCACCGGGAAGTTATTGCGCGACCTGTAGTTGTAGTCATCGAAGCCTGCTGCGGCAATTGACACGTGATGGTGAGAGGGATGCAACACGGGTGTAGCTTCGTGCGGCGTCAGGCGAGCATGTCGAGTGAGCTCTTCTCGAACGATTTCACGTATTGTCGACGCGAGATCAAACGGCGTGTGTTCGTCAACACTCGCAACGGTGGTTACATTCGGTAGGCGACCGAACTTGGGAGTGATACGCCGCATCTTGAGGGTCTCGAATGTGCGACAGTGGCGTATGACGTCGGTTACTGTGCCAAGGCTCTCTTTGCCGATGAGGAACTGGTATACATCCTCGGCAATGCCCTTCAGTAGGTGGCCGACTTTGTCCTCCTCTGGCATGGAAGGGTTGACGATCTTGCAGAGCTTCAAGATAGCCTCGATATAGGTCGTGCACGTCTCTCCCGGGATCTGGGCTCTCTGCAGCAGCGTTTGTTCCGCTTGTTTTCTCTTTGCTATGGAATCTCCGAAGCACTCCCTTATTTCGGACACGAAGCGATCCCATGACGTGAGGGCATCCTCGTGGTTCTCATACCAGACGAGCGCTGTGTCTGTCAAAAAGAATACTACATTGGACAGCTGAGTCGCCGCGTCCCACTGGTAGTACTTGCTCACCCGTTTGTAGTGTGTGAGCCAGTCGTCAACATCCTCGCCAGATTTGCCACCGAATGTGCGAGGCACTATCATGTCCTGACGCAACCAGGGACCAGGCGTGCCCGAAGCTGGCACTAGCGGTGCTGCTGGGACTGGTGCAAGGCCTGCAGCTGCGGGGATCCGGTTCTCGTCTTCGCCGTGAGACATCTCAACCGCCAGTGGTAACGGGGGCAGTCCAGCAAGGCGGCGGCTTCGGCGTAGATCGGGCGCTTGCAGAGTCGTGTTGCTCGGTTGATTACCCAGCACCTCCACCACAAAACTGTTACGGTTGAGGGAAGGTTGACTGTGTTTATTTACAGGATGAGAATGAGACACGGCAGTCAGACGCAAAGATGGAGTCTTCAGGCCGCCCCAGACCACTTCGTCTTCCTCCTCCACATGCCCGGCTCATACCACAGCCCGGCTCATACCGTAGCACTATGCTTGAAGTGAAGGACAGCCAATGCCTTACCCGTGTGCCTGCGCAAGTAATTGAAGATGAACTAGAATAGTTCCTGATGTTCTTAAGAAGCGTGATGGCGCTTGCCCTGCGCCTGCCTACGTTGTGCTGTGGATGGACGTTCCGTGGGAAGGGAGAGACATGAATGGCAGTACGCTGTTCATCCGGAAGTTGAAGGCGCTGCTCCTCTACGAGTGCAGGACTGAGACCTAGGACGGATGGAATCTGCCTACCAGCCGGCGTAGACTACAGACGCAGCAGCTGTGCGGTTTCTTGGGCTTCAGTGATCTCCTCTATGGTGTTGTGGACACCCAGCTGCATGAGCCGTTCAGTGCTGGTCCGATCGGGAATGCCCAGCACCCTCTTTATGCTCTGCCAATCAACGTTTCCAGCTTCTTCTTTTTGAATCCGTACCATGCGTGCATGGCAGCAACGTGCGTAATATGACTCATCAGGAATGCGTGAAAGAGCCTCAGGAGATTGTCCTCTCTGAGTCCCCCCCTTCTGTTCGAAACCCTATTAACCAACCTGATCCTGTTCTCGGTCTTGGTGGAAATATTGGCAGTGGTCCGCCCATTGTACCCGTTGAACTCAGTTACCATGCCCAGCACTCTAATAGCATCCACCCTGGGAATGGGGGCGCCACTGCCAGTGTGAAAAGCTATGTCCACCTCTGATAAAGGCTTCCAGTCCTTCGGCTTAGCTCCCTTTCTGTTGGGCCTGTATAAAAGCAGTTCCCATTTATTCGAAGAGCATCTCAGCCCAGTGCCAGCGAGAAAGAGCTCCGTCTGATCGATTGCTTCTTGGAGGGCAGTCTCGACCTCCCCTTCGCTACCTCCGGGACACCAGATGGTAATGTCATCAGCGTAAAGCGTGTGGCTGATGCCCTAGACTTGACATAGCAGTTTGGACAACTTACACATATCTTAAAGAGAAGCGGGGATATCACCGTCCCTTGCGGCGTGCCTTTGGGGCCCAGTGCGAAGGGAGCGGACTTGAGGTCCCCGATATTGAGCGTGGCCTTCCTGGATTCGAGAAAGGAACTGACGTATCTGTGAAAAGTTTCTCCCAGCCCTAGCTCTGAAATGAAGTTTAGGATGTGCGTGTGAGAGATGTTATCAAATGCCATTTCCAAAGACCTAGGATGCCTCTAACATATCTCGTGTTTACGTGTATGATCTGATGTTTGATTAGCTTCATCGTGTCCGGCGTCGACAAGGACGAACGAAACCCAACCATGTTGTAGGGGAAAAGACCCTTCTTCTCGATGTACTTAAAGATGCGGTTGTGAATGACGTGTTCCGCCACCTTGCCGACGCAGGACGTAAGGGATATGGGCCTAAGATTGGCTAGACCCGAAGGCTCCTGACCGTAGAAGACACGACAAGCAATTTCGAGGTTAAATAGATCCGAGCGAAATAACACTTATTGTGTTTTGGAGGTTTATAACCAGCTTTTAGCTCTGAAAGACGGCGATAAGTTTGAAAGGAACGCCGGCTTGGTGTGTTGACGATGTTTTACACCTGCATGTAGAGCGGTTATTTCAGTTCTTCGAAAAAAAAAACTGTGCATTTGATTGATAAAAACCTGCACCCAGGGATTTTCAGATACAGAGTTAATCGCAGGTATAATGATTTTCGAGGGAAATATTTTCGATTTTCTGTGAGCCGGGTTTTTTCCCCATGCAAAGCCCAATTTCTGCCAGCCGCGAAATGTGGCATCGCGTGCTTGAAGGCAAAAGATGCGGGTGCCTTGCCATGCAAGGTCGAATTAGTCGACCTGCCAATGAGGAAGTGCGAACCGGCAGGCGCCCTTATTTCACCCGTCGCCGTCGTAGCCTCCGTGAATCGGATGACTAATGCGGCAGTCCCCTTTAACCTGCGGCTTTTGCTTGACCATCGCCTTCTTGTTTTTATGACAGACTTTTATGACTGGCAGCAATATAACAATAAATAGTAGTTGTAGTGGCTATAAATAACAACACGGAGCAATAAATAAATACGTGTAGTAGCTGTCTGGCACCCGTCCATTCATATGAGTAACCAGTTCTTTGCTTTTTGAATGACCGGTTTATGTCAGTATTATATCGGTAACGCTGCAATACCGCGAGGGTGAGTTAATCGAATTACCTTGGAACAGTGTAACAGCGTTGACAAGTGGTATCGCGCGCTCCTTCTATTTTGGCTTCAATTATTTTTCATTCTCTCATCGTTAGCGTTTCGTAAAATTTCTTGTTTTTGTAACTTCCTAGAACACATAAGCAGATACACCTTTAATTTGGATATGTTTACTGGCGCGAGTATTAATTGAAATAGCTGATGCGGAGATTATGTTGCATGACACTGGGATAAAATGTTGGCGCCTAGAATAACTTGACTGGTAGAATAGACGCTTGGATTACTTGAATGGGAAAGCCTCTTGAGAACAATACAGTCCTGGCGGTGTGAGATGACCTACAATTAAAATGCTTCGACGATTCGGCTAGAGAGAACGCAACATATATATATATATATATATATATATATATATATATATATATATATATATATATATATATATATATATATATATATATAAAGAATGCCCTACCGACGCTGAACATACAACTATAGTGAATGCCCACTATACCATTGGACATTTTTCTTACGCGACTGTCCCATATTTCCATGCGTCATTCGCACGTCACTACGACGCTGCTGTTATGAGCGCTGCTGGTGAGAAGAAATCGTAACCTGCACGAAGTTGCCGAACTCGGAATGTTCTAGAAGCTTCTATGACTCCTGTGGTCTTTGTCATCAATGGCGTTAGTGTGGTCACCATCATTTTTCGTCATAGAGAAGTCGCCTATCACCTCGAAGAAAAAGTATGAATCGGAAGCCCCTTCCCAAGTCCCATCCGGAAGTGTCACATGAGCCCCCCCTCCCCAATTCAAGTACGAAAGAATAGAACCTTCGCAATGGATGTGAAGAGGTAAATGAAGATATGACATGCTTCTCACAATGGCCTGCCTTTGGTCCCCGGCTTTACTCGTGCAAAAGTTCGAAGTAAACAGTTCTTTGAATGGAACATCAGGGTTCCTCGGCTGCCATTTTCGCCAGAGACCTGAGTGGCTATAACCCTGCACTTCGTACGATGACGGGAGAAGTCGGACTGAGTAAAGCTATGGGGCAGACTTGGCGCCTTCTTAGAGGATTACGGCGGGGAGATGCCACCCCTGCTCTTTGACCTTGTGAGCTCACCTTTGCCTATGAACAACCCGCCTGAAAGCATCGCGAAGACCCCAACCTTGTCAGCCTTCAGCATACGCAGTTGTTATGTCTGAAAAAAGAAAACCAAAAAGAAAGATTGTACTTGGTTAAGAAAGATTGTGCGTCGTTAAGTTGCCAGATGAATTGCTACGAACTTTCTTCACCACACAGTAAACGCCGTCGAGAAGGCACCTCTCCTCATTTTCTCGTTAGTCTTTCGTGGCTGTCTGGCGATTCATAGTCAGATGTTCGTGTGGCGGAACAGTTGTTTAATAACCTGATGCTATATACAATTTGGTGTATTTGGTAATTAGTTTTCCTCAAACGCTAGGCATATATACCGTGTCGGTAAAATCTCTGTGCAGCCTTTATTGGCGCTCAGCGTGATCCCGTCTCAACATGGCGTGCACAGAACAGTTCAAACCCTATCCAGCCTCACTCCACTAGTTCACTTCGTCGTCTTTCTGTCCGCGCCGCGTGCAATTTCCAACATACCCTATAAGAAATATTAGATGCGAAGTATGTTAAGGCGGAGCTCAATCCGGTGGTGGTGGTGTGCGGCGTGACCACCCTTACTGCGAATGCGCATACCCTCTCCACACACCTCCTCTCCCCTCTCCACTTTCCCTCTCCCCTCCCCCTCTCCCCTCCCCCTTTCCACTCTTCCTCTGAAACGAGGGCTAGACATGCCGAAATTCTCTCCTGCGCAACGCCGCGATGAGCTCGAGCGCATGCGCGTCCCCTCCCCTTGTCTCTCCTCTCCTACGCTGCCCCCCTCTCGCCCGCCCGTCCACCGCGTTCCCCGCTCGCCCTGTGAGAATTAACGGCCAGGCTAGATGGAAGATACGACGCGCGTAGCGTCCCTCTTCGCGTTCCACGACGCGAGGTCGGTAGCATGCCCAACGAACGCCAACGGAACGCGATCGTGCAAGTGCTCCGGCTTCGCATCGCCTCATGGTCCCCTTTAGCGGGAGATGGTGTAATTTTTTCTAGTCTCGAATTTTGAAACACCCCATTCACTTGATATATACCAGCGCTTGTGTTTGTGTCTTCATTATGTGCGTGAAAGTGTGTTTTGTGCGCAGCTACATCAAACCTCATTCACTCCTTTTATCATGCTTATTTTTTTTGTCTTGGCTTACCGGCAATCTGAGCGTAATACCAAAACGTCTGGCCACCGCGGCACAAAAAGCCTCAAAACTCGTTTGAAGGAACCGATTCTGATTCCGCCTGGTAAATGCGTATTCTGCGATTATCATGCGGAACAAACAAATCGCCATCAGCGGAAGCCAACGGCGACAGTTTTCCGCTTTGTCTGCTTCAAATTGATATCGTGGGTTCGCCCCCGCAAAAAAACCCACTATTCTTTTTATTCGTGCTGCGAAGGTCAGACAAGTTGAGTAAGCAAGCGAACACAGTTATTTGTTCCTAATCTCAGAGTGTCGGGCGGCGTGTGTCAGTAATTTCTTTTATAGTTCATACATTGTAGCCTGAATCATAGGCCTGCTAACATGCATTTCACTTTGCCTGCGTTTGTTACAAAATGAGTATTAGGCTAAAGATATCTGTGGGGCGCCACTTCACGTGCGACTTTGGAAGATATGCGCTCCACTGACGCTTCCCACTCATACGTTATTAAGGCGATAGCCTTGGAGCGCTTGTTTTGCAGAAATTCCGTCGTCGACGTTGGCGTCGTTGGTTGTCAGCGATAAATCGACGTTGCCCACGAGGAAAAAATCGCGAAAATAAAAAAAAAATCCGGCAGATCCCACGCACTGCGGGAATCGATGTAATGCGAAGCAGCCTGCAAAGAGCTGCATACATCGCCTTGTTTCACTTTGAGCCAAATGAAATCACTCATGCCATGCCATCTAGTTCACCATATATCGCATGTTTGCCATGCACGCATGCATCCACAATCTGGTATATGCCATGCTAATGAGACATGTATTCTGGTATGTACAATGCATGACCTGTCGTTTATGTTCATCACGCATTCGTGTCATGGCATACCAGTTTTGGTATATATCCAGTTAACAAAACGGCCGGAAGCGCACCATGGCAGTGTCATGTAAATCATATCGTACATGACATGCATAACATGATTCGCATGTTAGGACCTGTCATTTATGTTCATCATACAGTGACATCGCGCAATACCAATTTTGGTGTATATCAAACGAGCGAAATGGCCGCGAGTGCACCATGAGTATGGCATGTAAATCATGCCATACATGACATGCATATCATGGTTTTCATATTACCACCTGTCAGTTATATTCGTCATACACTCGCGTCGCGCAATACAAATTTTGGTGTATATCAATCCAGAGAAACGGCCGCGATCGGACAATGAGTGTGGCATGCAAATCATGCCGTAAATGATATGCATATCATGATTTTAAAGATCCCACCTGGCATTTATGGTTTTCATAAAGTCGCGTCGCGCAATACCAGTTTTGGTGTATATCAAGCTAGCGAAACGGCCGCGAATGAACCGTGAGCAAATCATGTCGTACATGACATGCATGTCACGGTATTCATGTTACCACCACTCATTTACGTTCGCCATACAGACGCGTCGCGCAATACTAATATTGGTGTATATCAATCTAGCGAAACGGCCGCGAATGCACCGTGAGCGTGGCATGTAAATCATGACACACGACATGCATGTCATGGTTTTCATGTTACCAACTGTTATTCATGTTTTTCATACAGTGACATCGCGCAATACCAATTTTGGTGTATATCAATCTAGCGAAACGGCCGCGAGTACGCCATGAGCGTGGCATGTCAATCATCTCGTACATGACATCCATGTCATAATTTTCATGTTACCACGTGTCAGTTATGTTCGTCATACAGAAATGTCTCGTCATACCAGTTTTCGTATATATCCATTCATTTAAACGGCCGCGAGCGGCCTGAGATCATGTCATGTAAATCATGCTGCACATGACATGCGTGTCATGATTTGCACGTTACGACCTGTCATTATGTTCGTCATGAACTCTTGTCACACCATACCAATTTTAGTATTTATTAAATTAACGGAACGACCGCAAGAGCCCCAAGGCCGTCGAATGTAAATTATGCTGTTCATGACATGCATGTCATGATTTTCATGTTATGACTTGTCATTTATGTTCGTAATACGATCATGTTACCCCATACCAATTTTGGTGTACATCCGGTTAACGAAACGGCCAGGAGAGCACAAAGTCGTAGGCGGCTAGATAGATACGCTCAAAGTCGCAGAAGTTCGCTAAGAAATGCTTCGCATTTAATATCACCGCTTCGAGCCAGAATCAAACCCAGGACTTTTGCGTCGCAAGCAGACGCCCTACCACAGAGACACGCTAAAGCTTGAAACTGCTTTGAAAAAAAAAAGACCTATACAGGTGTTATATTGTGCGAGAAGTCGCGTTAACACGAGTAATATTTCGTGGCAGAAGCGTAGAATCGCAGTAGGCGTAACACTATGTGAAATGTGCAACGAGTAGGTGACTTGAAGGCTCACCCATGAGTCAGGCATATTTAATCATTATCATCAGGAACAGCATCAACAAAGTGTGCAGACGAGCAAGCTCCGGTAATGCCTTACGGACTTCGGTAGTTCTCTAACTCGCAAAATGATGAATTATGGTGTGGTGGGCACTTAGCAACTCTTCTTTCAGTAGGCATTCTAGGACAGTTTTAAACAGCCAATGTTACGCGCACAGTCGTTCGTTTCCTTACGGCAAATTTGAGGCATGCACCGAGAACCGAAGCCAGGCTAGCAGTTGAGAAGGCGATGCGCACGGGGCCCGATTACGCTATCGCGTTCTACTCTTAAAGGCGAAGCTCAAGCGTCCTCGGCGTTTTTAAAAGGCTGCTGGACAAGACCAAGCGGCTTGCCCTACTCGTGTTATTTTCGCATCCGTTTTCACGCCTCTCAAAATCGTGCCCCGCGAAATAGAGCAGAGTCGCCGTCGGTAGCATGCTTAGTGTGTGGAGTGCCCGTGAATCGCCTGCTATCCATTGGCGTGTACGGCGTTGGTTGAAACGTGAAGCGTGTCTTGGAGAACCAAAGTACTTTGTCCTGTGCTGTATATTACTGAACATCCCCAGGTAATCAAACTTCATCACTTTGTCATTGACACAGCTCGTGCCTACGTGTTAGTCTGTAGAAATTTTTTTTTAGCGCTGCAAAGTTGAGGACGAAAAAACATGGACAACACAGACACATGTTTTTTCGTCCTCAACTTTGCAGCGCTAAAAATACTTTTTCTACAGTATGTTCCAACTAGCCCCTACCCAAGCTCTTCTGAGTGTTAGTCTGGCCAACGTAACCCGGCTCTTTTTTTTTCTGTGCCTACCATGCGCAGTGTGCGTATTTCTCGAGGGAGGTTCTTCCAGCGATTCCAATCAGTGCTGTAACACGTGACGAAAACAGGAAACTGTTTCTTTGTTAAATCGCCGTTTTCTATAGAAAACGTCTATGCGGGTCGTACGTATGACCAGAAAATGGAAAACTTTGTGTTTGTACCTGAGCGATGAAAGTACCCATAAGTACTAAACACACAAAGAAAATGTCGGGAGCGCGATGGCTCAGGAAATTTGGATATGATTTCGCAGATTTATTTTTTAAATTGTAAATTTTTGTTCTGGTGTTCATAAAGTAATAGTGCCAGGGTGATTTCTGGCCGTCTGATATTGCGTCTAATCACGTTAACCTCAATAAACATAAAGTCTGTAACTTTATTAAAATGTCGTAATAAGATATAGCGTATGTGGTATTAAAATGTAATCGCGTATGCCATCAGATTCTTTGCTAATGATCTAAAAATACATAAGGGACTTAAAAGCGTTGCTGATACCGTCATCTTACAAAATGAATTAGGTGAAATAGAAAACTGGTGTCACCAATTACGCCTGCAAATAAACGCAAAACAAAGAGAAAAATGTCCACACGAGTTTCACGAAAGGCCGTCGTGCCGGCGGCAGCATAAAATCTGCCTGGTTCTTCATCGCAGACTGTTTCCGAGTGTAAGTAGTTCGAGATATTTCTCACACCAGCCGTGTGTTGACACAGACACGTAGATTTCATTACAGAAAAAGGTATGCAAAGTGTTAGGATCCTACGGCGCAACACGAAGCTATTTTCCCAGCAGGCCTGCGATGTTCGTTACAAAACCTACGTTAGACCAGTTATAGAGCGTGGATGCACCGATGGGACCCTCCCACTGGTATCGACCAAAAAAAGCTTGATGAGCTGAATATAGCAGCAAGGTACGCAATCGGTAGCTATGAAAGAAACCTCACCATTTCTGCTGCAACATTAAAATGGGAGCCTTTAGAATAAATGTTCAGCAGCATGTTGCACTCTGACACTTGAATTCGACAGCTTACTGCAGACTTGATAATTCATTAACTTATACAACCGGGGACCAGAAATCTTGCCAGACATAACGACCCGCAGTTAGAGAAAAAGGCATTAAATTATCTTGACGTTTTTCAGTCGATTACATTGTTCCTCCCTCCCAGAAGCTTTCAGCACATCACGTTTTTTAGAAAGATTGTTCCTGAACCTAGGAAAGGCTTTTGATTCTGTTAGTCATAAAGTACTCTTCAATCCGCCTTTTCGACGATGTCACGGCGCATGCGCCCCTCCCCTAGCGGTAACGTCACGAAACGCCTCTTGATCTCGGAGGCTATAGCGGTTGTCCCAGCCTCTACCAAAACACAAGCAAAACGGCAGAGGGCAGCAAAGGAAAATGAAGAAACTTGGAGAACGCTTGAGCTTCGCCTTCAAGAGTAGAACGCGAGAGCGTAATCTAGCCCCGTGTGCATCGCCTTATCTACTGCAAACCTGGCCTCGGTTATCGGTGGATGCTTCAAATGTGCCGCAAGGAAACGAACGTGTGTGCGCGCAAAAACGGCCGTTTCAAACTATCCTATAATGCCTACTGCGAGTACAGTTGCAGAGTTCCTACTATACGCCATAATTCTTCCTTTTGCGAATCAGCGAAGGGCCCACTACGCGTCCTAAGGCAACACGCGAACCTACGCAGCTGCTCACTTTGCTGATGCTTTTGCCGATGATGGTGACTAAATATGTGTGAGAGCTTTATAATGGGTGGGCCTTTAAAACACCCACTCGTTGCGCAGTTCAGATGTTTTGACACCTGGCGCGATCCTACGCTTCTGCCACGCAATACTACATGCGTTAAGGAGACTGCTACACGACATTCATATAGCACTTTTTTCCGAAGCTGTTTCAAGCAATGGCGTAGCTTGACACCGCGATGATACCATGGGCCGCATGCCTGTCTAACATGCGAGTTTTCCATAAACTGTGCATACCCATTAGTAAGAGCATGCCAACAGGCATAGAATGACTTTTGGGTGGCACGAGATAACGTGTGCTATAAGAATTTAAATCGAGCTGTTTTTTAAAAGGCCTTGTAGAACGTCCCAAAAGAGTACGGCGTCTTTACAGCTGATGAAGCAATGTTGTATAGTTTCCTTAGTTCTATTGTTCTATAGCAATGTAATAGTTAGTATATGGCTGACAGAAAATAAAATCACGTTAATCATGTATGTTGTAAAGCCTTTAGTTCATTTGGTATAAAGTGCAAAATGCGAAATTTGTGGCCATTACGTTTTAAGAAACAGATTTATTATGCTCTTGTGCAATCATACCAATATTGTTTATTGGACTGGGGAAGCACAACGCAGGCTAACTTGCAAACACTTTCTTTTGAGGAACGACGAACCCAGCCATGAATGACGCGTACACAAGGGGAGGAAATTTCTCGAATGCGCACGCTGAGATGAGCAACAGTTTAATGAATTTAAGATCACCTTTTATCTTACAAAAACAAAAGCCATAGGAACCAATAGTAATTTTAAATATCGAGACAGTATAGAGCAACACTGAAACAAACTGGACAAACTAAACGTAAACAACATAAATATCGCTATGATTGGCTCTTGGCACACATGATTTACTTTAATAATGACCCTTTGCCTTTTCACTCATATTACAAGACCCTAATAAATTCATACCCTACTAATTTCGACATGTTAATTACCGGATTGACAGGATCCGGACCAACTATGGTTCACAAACTCTGCACTACCAGATTACGAGGCTCTTAAACAACAACAAATGGATGAAAGAAATACCAAATCACAGATGCCGAAAAAAATAGAGCGCCAAAGAAGTCGACTGATTCTTTGGTAGTTTTTATCACACTTATCGCAGTATTACTCAGGTAAACGACTCAATTGTGCAAGCTTTAGTGCATATTGCTTTTTATTTGTGCATAATGATGTGCGTGTACAACAATGATGCAATTATTGCAATTTTATACATTCCTGCAAGCTGTTATTCTATATTTTTATGAGCATTCAATATTGTATATGCACTTTCACTTTTATGTGTGTTTCTTT